>NC_089837.1:277736492-278054992 GCF_035609145.1 Eleutherodactylus coqui | reverse complement strand
CTTTGATGGCATCACCAGGGGGCAGAGCGATGACTTTACCAGGGGCGAAGCATCAGAAGCACTCACTCACATACTACAGACAAGTGGTCCTTAGAAGTTAGACAGAGAGGGAACGGCGGGGACAGCTGAGCCGCTTCCCCATTGGCCTCCCTTCATTCTGCAGCGGTCGGCGAGACACAAGGAGTGGGGGACCTGCGGCCATGACTCTCACTCAGGGAGGGAGCCAGGGGGACGCGGAGACTGCAGCCCAGCGGCAGACAGTCAGGGAGCAGCCGGTAAGGCAGAACCGCTTCCCCGTCGCCTTCCCATTCACTGTGTAGCGCCCGGCGAGACACAGGGAGCGGGGGAGCTGCGGCCCTGACTGTCACTGAGGAACGGAGGGAGGGGGACACGGAGTCTGGAGGACAGCGGCGGACACTGAGGAAGCGGTGCAGTGCCGCCAGAGCCGCTTCCCCATCGCCCTCTCTGCACTGTGCTGAAAATAAAGTACCTTCCAGCCTTGAGCCAATCGGGAGCTAGGGGGTGTGAGAGAGACGTTCCTCCTGTCAAACCCCTAGCTTCCAGTGGCATCAAGAAACACTAATACCCAGTGCTACAATACTGATTGGGAGTCGCATGATATTTTTTTAAACAGCTGCCATGAAAATTTTTCACTGAGGCAGTAATTGTCTATATCAAATTATCAATTAGCCCTTCACAGTTATAGAAACCTTAAAATTAATGTTTAGAAATAAGTTCAAATAGACTGGGGCTTAAGGGCTCCTTCCCACGGACGGATTTCCGCCGCGTTGCCCGCAGCTATTAGGTTCTATTGAACCTAATAGCTCAATGCTCACGGTGCAGAATTCCACCGCGGAATTCTGCACCGTGAAATCACCCGACCTCACCCGCGGCATGTTCTATTTGCCGCGGGTGTGCGCGCGGACGGCTTCCATTGCAGTCAATGGAAGCCGTCCGTCACGCTATCTTCCGCTGTAGCACAGCGGAAGATAGCGTGAAACCGCTTCCCCGCCTACCGTCGCCGCGTCATGTGACGCTGTGGGCGTGTCATGCCGAAGCGTCGTGCGGGATGTAGGACGCCGGATCCGCAGGTAAGTATTGGGGTCTCTGGGGGGTGCAGCCAGCCTAAAACAGACAAACCAACAAAAAACACGCAATCGACATAGCAGTTCTTCTAAAACTCTAACCTATCATAGCTACATGACTGACTTTATCTAGATACTTTATCTGTAAGTGTATTGCAAGTGAGCCTTATTTTGGTGTAAGTTTATTATGACAACATTTTGTGCATCATAAATATATCTCATAAGGTTCCTGTTGAAATGTTGATATTTGACGTATAAACACGTCGAACCATCCCTCGAACTATAAATCTTATGCAGAACCTTCTTTATGACTGTGCTTCTATTTACCCACAGTATTCTGATAATATCAAGCGATGAAGCTTTGCTCAATAGTTGAACTTGCATGAATTAGATAGTAACACATTAGCTAGCCTCCTTTTGGGAACGCACTAGTGAAATCTAGACGTTAATATCTATACGTCTAGGTCATACACAAATTCGGCAGATATCTTCGTCGCCTGCCAATCAAACCCTATTGAGACCTGTTTTGTGGCAGGTGCTATCTAACTGTGAGAATTTGTTGCATTAAGGTCCCACTATTTGGACTCAATTGAATGAGGCTAGCTTGCTTATAGCTTTTGTTTCCTGAGGTCTGTCACCACCGTCATGACCCAGTAATAAAAAGAAACTGCGCCTTTTTGTTGTTTTGTCGGTGTTAAAACCCAGTCTATTTTAACTTTTTTCTAAATAAATATTAATTTTAACGTGTCTAACTGAAGGGTTGACATGAAAACGCATTAATAAGTTAGTAATTAATTCTGCACGCTTTTTAGCAAAAGGATTCCTTTTGCCTCTGATTCAAGAATAGAATATCCCCTTGTTGGAAATTCTGGAAGATCAACAAGTAGAAGAAGGGCAAGGACATTCGTTGTAGAAGAGAAAAGAAACCAAAGTAAAATTGCTGGTAAACGGTAAATACAGAAGGGTAGATTTTATCATAGTTGGCATATATCACACAGTAACTGCCCTTACAGCAATAGTACAATAAAGCTAACTTCACACAGGCGAGCACGATATGGGGCCACAAATCATGGCCCCATATTGTGCCCCCCACCATGTGAATTCCTTGCGGATGCAAGGCATTTTTATGTAAAAAGCGTTTTGCATCACTTCCGGGATGTAGCAATCCTCCTGTTTTCAATGAAAGACCTTGCATCGCATGCACCTAGCACGTGGTGCGATGCATGCTGCCCGCCCTATCAAAAACAACTAGAGATGCAATGCTAGAGCACACACAAAAATAGGATATGTTGTGATTTGTTCCCTGCATCGCATCACGGTGCCATGCAGGAAAACATTGCTCATGTGTATGACCCCATTCAAAAGAATAGGGTTCATATTTGTGCGCCTCACAACGCACAAATCTCGCTCAATTTTCTTGCCCATGTGAAGGCAGCCCAAAGCTCGATGGCGAGTTTTAGTCAAGACAAAAGTTGCGCAAAAAATTGCTCTGCAGTGCGAGTCAGAGCATGCACTGGCCATCAGTGACAAAAAACCATCTGCAATCCTATTCACTTGAATGTGAGTGCAGAGTCAGAGGGCTATACGGTGATTTTTAGGCACGTTGCAGGTACAAATTACAATGTAGCCCTAGCCTAGAAATTCTCTGATCCTGAAGTGAACACACTAAAAACTCACAAAGTAAGGCCCAATGTCCACAGGAAGGTTTGCACCTGCAAATCAAACCACCCATAGGGAAGCATGTGCATCCGCAAATTAATTAAAGCATGCAAATTTGTTTTGCGGACCTTTCAGTCCAGAAAACAAATCGCAGCATACTCAATTTTCGTGCGGTTCCCACACGGACAGCTTCCAATGAAGTCAATGGAAGACTTCTGCTCAAACTGCGAATGTGGCATGGTTCCCGCAGGAAAGCAGGATGTTGAAGGGGAAAAGAAAAACTGTACTGCGCATATCCGACCGCGAACCCTGAGGACCATGCACAGTACAGTAAACCCGGAAGTGGACAGATCAGCACGGACTCCGCTGCCAGAAAAATACGGGTAAGCAGGGGTTAGTGGCCGCGGGCAGGGCTGGATTCCATGCGGGAATGAGGCCTACCATAATATGTTCTATGTATAGAAAAAGAGAAAAAAAAACAAAAAACACACCAACTGAAGTCTTACTCACCCTATGGAGCACCTGCCACTCCAGTTCTGACACTTTCTTCCACCAATCTCTGTACTCCCGCTGATCACATTCCATCTAACCATGTGACCACTGCAGCCAGCCGCTAGCCACTTTGATCTGCTGTGGCCAATCATTTGGCTGCAGCAATCATATAGTTCAATGGCATTGGATGAGCAAAGCATCAGAAAGGAGAGTAGGACTTACACGGGTGAGCGTGGTATCGGGCCAAGAAACCTGACCAGATATCACAATTGTCAACATTCTACTTACCGGCAGATGCAAGGCAGTTTTTTTAATGAAAAAAGCACCTTGCATCAACTCTCTGAAATTCCTCTGGCACCTTTCACGTGCGTCTGAGAATCGGCAAGTGTTTCCCATTTATTTCAATAGGAAACGTCACAATACACGGCATGCTATGTGTTTGACTGTCCCATTGACGATAATAGTTAACGCTTTCCAAAGGACGTGACAAAAACAGGACATGCAGTGATTTTTTTTTTACCTTGTAGCATCGCTGTGAGGGGAGGGGAAAAAATTATATATATATTCATGTGCATGACTCAACTCAAAAGAATGTTTGAGTGATCACCTTGCGCTGTAAATGGATACAACGATTATCACTCAAAAGACATATTTTAAGCAATAATCGTTGTGTCTAAATGGGCCTTTATTCTTACAGCTGACATGACAGAATCACTTTCACTAAATGCTGCATATGTCGCTGTAGCTGGCTGAACTATGTGCGAGGTCCTGTCAAAGTCTGCTGTGTGCTGTATTTGTCAGTGGTCTGTGTGGCACACTGTTTACAGGTAACATAGTATGTAAGGCTGAAAAAAAGACATATGTCCATGAAGTTCAGCCTATTAACCCCCAATGTTGATGCAGAGGAAGGCAAAAAAAAACAACATAAAAACAACTCAATGAGCTAATTTTCCCCATTTAAGGCAAAAAAAGAAAATTCCTTCCCGACTCCAATCTGGCAATCGAATAATCCCTGGATCAACAACCCTTCTGAAGTGATTAATGATTATAACATATAATATTGTATCGCTCAAGAAAGACATCCAGTCCTCTCTTGAACTCGAATTTGCTATCACCATGTGCTCAGGAAGAGAGCTCCATGGTCTCACTGCTCTTACAGTAAAGAACTCCCTTCTATGTTGGTGTAGAAACCTTCTTTTCTCTAGACACAGAAGACTGTCACAGTCCTGGGTATAAATAGATGACAGGAGAGATCTCTGTATTGTCCCCTGATCTATACATAGTCATTAGGTCGCCCCTCAGCCGTCTTTTTTCTAAACTAAATAGTTCCAATTTTTATAACCTCTTTGGGTATTGTAGTCCATCCATTCCGTTTATTACTTTAGTTGCCCGCCTTTGTACCCACTCAAGCTCTGATATGTCCTTCTTGAGTACCGGCGCCCAAAACTGTACACAATATTCCATGTGTGGTCTGACAAGTGACTTGTTAAGAGGAAGAATGTTCTCGTCATGTGCCCATTGACCTCTTTTGATACACCCCATGATCGATTTGCCTTGGCAGCAGCTGTCTGACACTGGTTGCTTCAGCTAAGCTGACAGTTAACTAAAATCCCCAAGTCCTTTTCCAGGTCAGTGTTACCCAGGGGTTTCCCATTCAGTGTACAATGGTGACGTGCATTTCCTCTGCCCAAGTGCATAACTTTACATTTATCTGTGTTAAACCTCATTTGCCACTTTTCTGCCCCCAACTTATCAAGATCCTCTTGCGATCTCCTTGCGCCTTCTCTTGTGTTAATGTCTTTACATAGTTTTGCGTCATCTGTAAATATTGATATTTTACCGCACAATTAGAGATGAGCGAGCACCAAAATGCTCGGGTGCTCGTTACTCGAGTCGAACAACCCGCGATGCTCGAAGGTTCGTTTCGAGTAACGAACCCCATTGAAGTCAATGGGTGACACGAGCATCTTTGTATATTGCCGATGCTCGCTAAGGTTTTCATTTGTGAAAATCTGGGAAATTCAAGAAAGTGATGGGAACGACACAGAAACGGATAGGGCAGACGCTACATGTTGGGCTGCATCTCAAGTTCCCAGGTCCCACTATTAAGCCACAATAGCGGCAAGTGCCCCCCCCCCCCCCCAACAATTTTTACTTCTGAAAAACCCTCATTAGCATACCTTAGCTAAGCACCACACTACCTCCAACAAAGCACAATCACTGCCTGCATGACACTCCGCTGCCACTTTTCCTGGCTAACATGCTGCCCAACCGCCCATTTCAGTAATAGTAGCAGTCAAGACAGACCCCAGTAACAATTCCAAAGCAGCAGTATAGGGGGAGCACAGTATTAGTTCCATTTCAGTAGTAGTAGCAGTCAAGACAGGCCCCAGTTACATTTATGTAGCAAAAGTGTAGGCCAACCCCACACACCTTGCTGTACCATGAGTGCAGGCGAAGCCCATAAAATTACTAGGATTACACTGTAGGCGAAGGCCCCAAAAAATTGGTGTACCAACAGTACTAATGTACCTCAGAAAAATTGCCCATGCCCAACCAAGAGGGCAGGTGAAACCCATTAATCGCTTTGGTTACTGTGGCTTAATTTGTAACTAGGCCTGGAGGCAGCCAAGTTAAAATAAAAATTGGTTCAGGTGCAAGTTTCAACGCTTTAATGAGAATTGAAACGTATAAACATTGTTTACAAAAGTAATATGACTGAGCCTTGAGGGCCTAAGAAAAAGTGCCCGTTCGGCGTGATTACGTGAGGTTTCAGGAGGAGGAGGATGTATATAATACACAGATTGATGAAGCTAAAAGCTCCCCGTTTTTTATGGTGATAGAGACCGATGCTTCCATCCGCGGGTGCAGCCTACGTATTGTTTAGGTACCGCTGCTGTCCGCTGGTGGAGAAGAGAAGTCTGGGGAAATCCAGGCTTTGTTCATCTTTATGAGTGTAAGCCTGTCGGCACTGTCAGTTGACAGGCGGGTACGCTTATCCGTGATGATTCCCCCAGCTGCACTAAACACCCTCTCTGACAAGACGCTAGCCGCAGGGCAAGCAAGCACCTCCAGGGCATACAGCGCGAGTTCAGGCCGCGTGTCCAGCTTCGACACCCAGTAGTTGTACGGAGCAGAGGCGCCACCGAGGATGGTCGTGCGATCGGCTACGTACTCCCTCACCATCCTTTTACAGTGCTCCCGCCGACTCAGCCTTGACTGGAGAGCAGTGACACAGTCTTGCTGGGGAGCCATAAAGCTGGCAAAGGCCTTGAAGAGTGTTCCCCTGCCTGCGCTGTACATGCTGCCTGATCTCCGCGCCTCCCCTGCTACCTGGCCCTCGGAACTGCGCCTTCTGCCACTAGCGCTGTCGGATGGGAATTTTACCATCAGTTTGTCCGCCAGGGTCCTGTGGTATAGCATCACTCTCGAACCCCTTTCCTCTTCAGGTATGAGAGTGGAAAGGTTCTCCTTATACCGTGGGTCGAGCAGTGTGTACACCCAGTAATCCGTAGTGGCCAGATTGCGTGTAACGCGAGGGTCACGAGAAAGGCATCCTAACATGAAGTCAGCCATGTGTGCCAGGGTACCTGTACGCAACACATGGCTGTCTTCACTAGGAAGATCACTTTCAGGATCCTCCTCCTCCTCCTCCGGCCATACACGCTGAAAGGATGACAGGCAAGCAGCATGGGTAGCCTTAGCAGTGGGCCCGGCTGTCTCTTCCCCCTCCTCCTCCTCCAAAATGCGCTGAGATATAGACATGAGGGTGCTCTGACTATCCAGCGACATACTGTCTTCCCCCGCCTCCGTTTCCGAGCGCAAAGCGTCTGCCTTTATGCTTTGCAGGGGACTTCTCAATAGCCATAGCAGAGGAATGGTGACGCTAATGATTGCAGCATCGCCACTCACCATCTGGGTAGACTCCTCAAAATTTCCAAGGACCTGGCAGATGTCTGCCAACCAGGCCCACTCTTCTGTAAAGAATTGAGGAGGCTGACTCCCACTACGCCGCCGATGTTGGAGTTGGTATTCCACTATAGCTCTACGCTGCTCATAGAGCCTGGCCAACATGTGGAGCGTAGAGTTCCACCGTGTGGGCACGTCGCACAGCAGTCGGTGCACTGGCAGATTAAACCGATGTTGCAGGGTGCGCAGGGTGGCAGCGTCCGTGTTGGACTTGCGGAAATGTGCGCTGACCCGGTGCACCTTTCCGAGCAGGTCTGACAAGCGTGGGTAGCTTTTCAGAAACCGCTGAACCACCAAATTAAAGACGTGGGTCAGGCATGGCACGTGCGTGAGGCTGCCGAGCTGCAGAGCCGCCACCAGGTTACGGCCGTTGTCACACACGACCATGCCCGGTTGGAGGCTCAGCGGCGAAAGCCAGCGATCGGTCTGCTCTGTCAGACCCTGCAGCAGTTCGTGGGCCGTGTGCCTCTTCTCTCCGAGGAGGAGGAGCTGAGGAGGAGGAGGAGCAGGAGTTTCGGAGGAGCAGGAGTTTCGGAGGAGCAGGAGTTTCGGAGGAGCAGGAGTTTCGGAGGAGCAGGAGTTTCGGAGGAGCAGGAGTTTCGGAGGAGCAGTAGTTTCGGAGGAGCAGTAGTTTCGGAGGAGCAGTAGTTTCGGAGGAGCAGTAGTTTCGGAGGAGCAGTAGTTTCGGAGGAGCAGTAGTTTCGGAGGAGGAGGAAGCATACACCGCCGCAGATACCAGCACCGAGCTGGGGGCCGCAATTCTGGGGGTGGGTAGGACGTGAGCGGTCCCAGGCTCTGACTCGGTCCCAGCCTCCACTAAATTCACCCAATGTGCCGTCAGGGAGATATAGTGGCCCTGCCCGCCTGTGCTTGTCCACGTGTCCGTTGTTAAGTGGACCTTGCCAGTAACCGCGTTGGTGAGGGCGCGTACAATGTTGCGGGAGACGTGGTCGTGCAGGGCTGGGACGGCACATCGGGAAAAGTAGTGGCGACTGGGAACCAAGTAGCGCGGGGCTGCCGCCGCCATCATGTTTTTGAAAGCCTCCGTTTCCACAAGCCTATACGGCAGCATCTCCAGGCTGATCAATTTGGCTACGTGCACGTTTAACGCTTGAGCTTGCGGGTGCGTGGCGGCGTACTTGCGCTTACGCTCAAACAGTTGCGCTAGCGACGGCTGGACGCTGCGCTGAGAGACATTGCTGGATGGGGCCGAGGACAGCGGAGGTGAGCGTGTGGGTGCAGGCCGGGAGACGGTCGTGCCTGTGTCCTGAGAGGGGGGTTGGATCTCAGTGGCAGGTTGGGGCACAGGGGGAGAGGCAGTGGTGCAAACCGGAGGCGGTGAACAGCCTTCGTCCCACCTTGTGGGGTGCTTGGCCATCATATTCCTGCGCATGCTGGTGGTGGTGGCTCCCCGGCTGATTTTGACGCGACAAACCTTGCACACCACAGTTCGTCGGTCGTCTGCACTCTCAGTGAAAAACTGCGACACCTTTGAGCACCTCGGCCTCTGCAGGGTGGCATGGCGCGAGGGGGCGCTTTGGGAAACAGTTGGTGGATTATTCGGTCTGGCCCTGCCTCTACCCCTGGCCACCGCACTGCCTCTTCCAACCTGCCCTGCTGCTGCACTTGCCTCCCCCTCTGAAGACCTGTCCTCAGTAGGCTTAGCAAACCAGGTGGGGTCAGTCACCTCATCGTCCAGCTGCTCTTCCTCCGAATACTCTGTGCGCTCCTCCCTCGGACTTACTGAAATTACTACTACCTCACTGATAGACAACTGTGTCTCAGTCATCGTCCCACTCACCCACTGAAAGCTCTTGAGACAGTTGCCGGAAGTCCCCAGCCTCATCCCCCGGACCCCGGGAACTTTCCAAAGGTTGGGCATCGGTCACAACAAACTCCTCCGGTGGGCGAGGAACCATTGCTGCCCAATCTAGGCAGGGGGCCGAGAACAGTTCCTGGGAGTCTGCCTGCTCCTCAGAATATGTCATTTTCATGGAGTGAGGAGGCTGGGAGGAAGGAGGAGCAGCAGCCAGAGGATTCAGAGTTGCAGCTGTGGACGGTGTAGAAGACTGGGTGGTCGATAGATTGCTGGATGCACTTTCTGCCATCCACGACAGGACCTGCTCACACCGCTCAGTTTCTAATAAAGGTCTACCGCATGGACCCATTAATTGTGAGATGAATCTGGGGACCCCAGAAACTTGCCTCTCTCCTAATCTCGCAGCAGTCGGCTGCGATACACCTGGACCAGGACCTCGGCCTGTGCCCACACCCTGACTTGGGCCTCCGCGTCCTCGCCCCTGTCCTCTAGGTCTACCCCTACCCCTCAGCATGGTGTATTACGAGTAGAGCAGAAACAGAACGCTGTAATTAAATGTGCCGCTTATTGGCATGTGGTTGGAGGCTGACTTCGCTTACGGAACGCACAGCAGAGCGAGGAAACAATTATGCGCAAGGCTGGGTATTAATCACCGACTAGTCCCCCCAGCAGAGACGCAGTAAACTGAAGACAGTCACAGGCGGGCCAAATATAGTATTTTTTTCCACTTTTTGGGAAAAAGCCCACTGCCTCTGATATAGCCAGGATACCTCTTTCCCTGCCTCACCAGTACTGCCCCTATACTCTGCAAAATGATTGAAGAGTGAGGACGCTATGGTCTGCACGCCCGATATACAAAAAAAAAAAAATTGTGGAACACTGCTAAAAGCAGCCTCAACAGTACTGCACACAGTCAGATGTGGCTCTAAGAAGGACCATTGGGGTTCTTGAAGACGAATATAACACCTAACACACTCCCTATAGCAGCTACAGCAAGACAGCACTTTCCCTGAACTCTCTCTTCGTGCATTTGTGGCGAGCCGCGGGCGGGGCAGATTTAAATACTCGGGTGTCATCTGATCTCCCCAGCCAGTCACTGCAGGGGGGTGGGATAGGGCTGGAATGTCACAGGAAGAAGTTGTAATGCCTTCCCTGTGTTTCTATTGGCCAGAAAAGCGCGCAAATTTCTCAGGGAAGGAAATGTAATGGAGTCGAGTACCGCGTGGTGCTCGTCTCGAGTAACAAGCATCTCGAACACCCTAATACTCGAACGAGTATCAAGCTATAACCACCATCTGCTTTCTATCATATAGACAGTTACTTACCCACTTACACACATTCTCACTCAGATCAAATATTCTCATTTTATTCAACACAGTATCAAACGCTTTGGAAAAGTCCAGATACACAAGATTCAATTACTCTCCCCGGTCTAGAACATACCTCCGCGTGGAAGCTGATCAGATTGGTTTGACAGGAGTGATTGCTCATTAACCCATGCTGATACAGAGTTATACAGCCATTTTCCTTGAGGTACTCCAGGATAGCATGTCTTAGAAAGCCTTCAAACATTTTACCCACAACAGAAGTAAGACTTACTGGCCTGTAGGTTCCAGGTTTGCTTTTTTACCGCTTTTTGAATATCGGTACCCCATTGGCTATGCACCAATCCAGTGAAACAGACCCCATCACTATACAGTCCTTAAATATAGCAAACAAGGGTCTGTGTAGCACATTACTTAAAGGGGTTGTCCCGCGGCAGCAAGTGGGTCTATACACTTCTGTATGGCCATATTAATGCACTTTGTAATGTACATTGTGCATTAATTATGAGCCATACAGAAGTTATCAAAAGTTTTATACTTACCTGTTCTGTTGCTGGCGTCCTCGTCTCCATGGTTGCCGTCTAATTTTCGCCGTCTAATGGCCAAATTAGACGCGCTTGCGCAGTCCGGGTCTTCTGCTGTCTTCAATGGGGCCGCTCGTGCAGAATGCCGGCTCCGTGTAGCTCCGCCCCGTCACGTGCCGATTCCAGCCAATCAGGAGGCTGGAATCGGCAATGGACCGCACAGAAGCCCTGCGGTCCACAGAGAGAGAGGATCCCGGCGGCCATCTTCAGCAGGTGAGTATGAAGACGCCGGACCGCCGGGATTCGGGTAAGTACTACCCGGTTTGTTTTTTTAACCCCTGCATCGGGGTTGTCTCGCGCCGAACGGGGGGGGGGGGGGGGGGGGGGGGGTAAAAAAAAAAAAAACGTTTCGGTGCGGGACAACCCCTTTAATTCCCTTAGAACCTGGGGTGTATGCCATCAGGACCTGAAGACTTGTCTATTTTAATCTGTTTAAGACAGCTCTTCACTTCTTCCTGGGTTAAGTCCCATTTACATGCAAAGATGTAAAATTCGTTCAAAAGATAGTTTGAGTGATCATTTTGCATAAGCTACTAATGGGCACTAATACCCATTAGTAGCTTATTAGCTTCATTTGCATGTAAATGAGGCTCCCTTCCCTGTATGCAATTTAACAGCAGGTGTCTTATCTGCATACAGCCCTTTTGTTCTGCTGTGGGACTGCAGCTGAAAACAATGTTATCAGTGCTCCCCTGTAGAACTCAGCCTGCTGTCCCTGCTATCACGAATGATGGATTTCATAGTCATGAAATCCATCGTTCGGCAGAAAAAGCAAATGATGGGAGCATTCACACTGCACGATCATCGCTCAAAAGTCATTGCTTGAATGAATTTTGAGCGATAATCGTTGCGTGTAAATCAGCCTTTAGATTGGTGACATTTACTGGAGAGTTTACAATATCAGCATCTTATCTGACATTTCATTTTCCTCTGCGAATACACTGGAGAAAAAGCTATTTAATAGATTTGTTTTCTCCTCATCGCCCTCTACTATTTCTCCTACATTATTTATTAAAAGGCCAACAGTTTCAGTTAAACAAACAGTTAAAGGACCAACAGTTTCAATAATTATATATATATATATATATATATATATATATATAAATATAAAAACAGTTTAGGGTTAGTGTTACTCTTTGGCAACGAGTCTCTGTCTCCATCTTTGCTGCTTTTATCTGATTATTACATCGTTTATTTTTTTCCTTATAGGTTTTTAGTGCTTCTTCCCTGCCTTCTTGTTTTAGTAGTTTAAACACTTTCTTTTTACTGGTTATTCCCCCTTTACATCTTTATTAAGCCATATTGGTTTTCTCCTATTACTCAGTCTTTTATTCCTGTAATAAAACACAGACACATAGAGGATAGGGTACAGTCAGACAGACTCAGCGTAGCGGTGTGTCTTGTGTTTCTGTTACTTGTATCTGTCACCTACTCCTATTTTCTTTCTCCAGCACTGAATTGCTAGCTGTTCATGGTGTTTACGTTCTAGAGCAGCATATGTTATAAGTGATTCTTGTACTGGCTGTTAGGACGCAACATTGACTGGAGATGGTGGGCTGGTCTTCAAAGTGGGGAATCATAGATGTAGTTTTCCTACTTCCATTCCCATAAACGATGGAGCTGCTGAAACGTTCAAAAAAACATAGCGGGAAGGGGAGCGGAGGGGGAGGAAGAGTGAGAGAGATCTCTCGCTCTCTTCCCCCCCGCTCCGCTCCCCCACGCAGCCCACCCGAGCCTGCTCGGATCACTAAGCAGTTACTCAAGAAGAGCGATGCTCACTCGAGTAACTGCCTTACCGAGTAGGCTCGCTCATCTCTAATTATTGCTCAAATTCGTTGTGTTACTTCAACAGATTTGTCATCTCAGATTTGAATCTTAAGATGCAGACCAATAATCTGCACCATTTACAATCCTACAGAGCATGCAACCTGTCATTTCTCAGAATCTTTTCAATTTTATAAGTAGGTACTTGTGACATCTGATTTCTGAAGATGCAGGCTAGTATTAGGGTGCCTTTCCACTAGCGTTTTTTTTAACGCTGCAATATCGCTGCGTTTTTTTAACGCAAATGTCAAATGGGACTTTCTAATGTTAAAAACACATCGCACAAAAATCGCAAGTTTGTGCTTTGCGATTTTTGTGTGATGCGTTTTTAACATTAGAAAGTCCCATTGTCAACTGAGTGAAAAAAAAAAACAGCGATATTGCAGCGTTAAAAAAAAAAAAAACGCTAGTGGAAAGGCACCCTTAGCTTCTTAAAAGGGAACCTATCACCCCGAGCGTCAGGGGGCGACAGTGCTGGATCAGGGAGCTAGTAAAGGCCACGCTCATACAAGCGATTGTAAAAACGCTGCATTTAACGTTCCACTTACTGCATTTTCAGCTGCGTTGACATGCATTTTTTACAGCGTTTTCAGCACCGCTATGAACGCAGCCATGCAAGCTGATAATGCCAGAACTGAAAAACACAGTAAAAAACGCTGCTGAAAATGCAGTAACCACATTCTACCGCATTATCAGCAGCACTGAAAACACATCTCATTCATTTCAATGGGCAAAGCATCGAGTTTTAAAAACGCAGAAAAGCATGAAAATAAAACAGACAGCGCTTGAAAAATGCAGCGTTAGAAATGCTGTGTTTTAACGCTTGTCTAAGAAGCCCCGAAGTTAGCGATGTTGCGGCCAACAGCAGAGTTTAGCATACCTCATCATGGGTGATGTACGCTTAACGTCAAAAATAGAACAGACTCTGCTCGAAAATCGCAGCGCTGGGAAGCACTGCGATTGAGCGGCTGTCTGAGAAGATTTATTGAAATCAATGGGAGCATTATACTGCAATTAGCGCTGCAAAAAACGTCTGTATGAGGGAGGCCTTACTGTTTTGTTAAACATGTCACCATGGTTACAGACTACAAAAATCCATGTGTGCATTCCAAGCTAGAATTAATACGCCATTATCTCTTCTAGTTTATCTACAGAGAACTGAAAGGGAGATGGAAGGGAGACACACGACTCCAGGATCTGACTACAAATGGTTGCAAGAGGAGAGATCAGAAGAGATCTCGGGCTATCCAGCAGCGGGAGCCGGCTGTCACCGATAGCCAACCTCCCGCTGCAACAGCGGGGGTGCATCAGAGCAGCGTTCCCCCGTTAGCCCCTTCCCTGCCACGATCTATGTAGATTACGGCATGGAAAGGGTTCACAGAGGGAGCGCGCTCCCTCTGTGATGTCATTGGGCTCTCACCTGGTTGCCATGGTAACAGGACGCCACCTACAGGCGTTCTGTATTACCACTGCCTATGATCACTGTAATAAGTGAAAAGGCACTGCAGGAGAGGTGTCCTGCAATGCCTTATCATAGCGATCATCGGCGCTATGATGCAAGTTACCCACACATAAAACGCAATAAAAGTGATCAAAAAAGCCGTATGTATCCCAAAATAGTACCACTAAAAACTACAGTTCGTCTCGCAAAAAATAAGCCCCAACAGAGCTCCGTCTATTGAAAGATAAAAAAAGTTACAGGACTTTGAATGTACCGATTTAGAAAAAAAAAACAAAAAAAAAAAAAACAGACCTCTAAAAAAAGGGTTTTTATTGCAGAAAAGTGGAAAAACCTAAAAAAAAAAATGTATTGTGTCATTTATGCTGCATGATTAACACTCGAAAAAAAAAAAAAAATAAAATCCATATCACAATTGATGTGTCTTCTCTCCCTGCCATCATAAAAAAAAATTAATAAAAGTATTACAATATAGTCCAGTGATGGCAAACCTTTTAGAGACCGAGTGACTAAACTGCAACCCAAAACCCATTTATTTATCGCAAAGTTTCAACACGTCAGGGGGCGGGGATTATCACGACGTATGATTTTACCCAGGTCGTTCAAAAAGTAAAGGGCCACTTCAAAATAGACAGCGTGCAGATTTTGACTGCTTTTTGGATGCGGAAATGCTGCAGAATGTCCTCAGCGGAAATTTCAGTAGAAAATTCTGCAGCATTCCTGCATCCAAAAAGCGGTCAAAATCTGCAAGCTGTCTATTTTGAAACAGCCCTGCCCATTTCCGCCACATGTAAACATACCCCAGCGGTAATCGTGACATCCCCCAGAGCGGTCCCTGCAGTAATAGTGACATCCCCCAGAGCGGCTCCCGCAGTAATAGTGACATCCCCCAGAGCCCCCAGTATAATAGTGACATTCCACAGCGGCCCCCAGCAGTGACAGTGCCCCCCGAGATCCATATACTTCCCCCCTCCTCCTCGTAGAAGCAGCGCTGATCGCAGGTGCACACTGTGCCGTCAGTGTGTTGCCGGATGCCTCCTCACCCTGCTCTCGCGGAACCCTAGAGGAGACGTCAGGGAAGGGGGAGGGGGGTCCCGGCTGCACAACGACGTCACAGTGTGTGCCGGGATCAGCACTGCTAGCTGCGCAGGGAGTAAATACCAGCAGGGGAGCAGCAGTCCCTGACGGTATTCACTACTAACGTGGTGAGTGTCCGGCGCGTACCAGCAGGGTGGGCTCTGCGTGCTGCCTCTGGCATGTGTGCCATAGGTTCGCCACCACTTATATAGTCTATGTACCCAAAAATGGCACCAATAAAAAGTATGGTTCGCTATGCAAAAAACAAGCCCTTGTACAGCCGCATCAACAGAAAAAAAAAAAAAAAAAAGTTACGGCTTTTGAAAAATGGAGATGAAAATCTGCCAAAAATCTTTGCATCCTTAAGCCCAAAATAGGCCATGGCCTTAAGAGGTTAGGGGCCTTTCATATGGAATGATAAGCTTTCAGATTCCTACGATCCAGTGGGAATATGAATGAAAATTATTGAGTCTAAGGCCACTCTCACACATGCCGTCGGCAAACGCTGCAATTTCGATTTTACCACCGTTTTCAGACGCAGGTTACAGCCTCCGACTTTCAGTGCCCACCATGATTGTGATGGGTGATGAGGTGCGCTAAATGCGGCAAAATAGAGCAGACAGTGTTCGAAAATCACAGAGCATGTCTGCAAGGCCCCATTGAAATCAAGCGCTGCGAAATAAGCAGGCGCTATAGAAATAAAGATTATTAATATAATGGGAGTGTTATACTGCCATTACCACAGTGTTTTGAACCCCGCGAAAAAAAACAGACGTGTGAGAGTGGCCTTAATGCTGCCAGTGACTAAACGATGATCGATAATTCGTTTGCTCATCGTTCATTGCCTAGTTTCTGCAAGAATAAAAAAAACAATGACTGGCCTGCGTAAATATGCAATCGTTCATCTAAAGGCCCATTTAGACACAACGATTATCGCTCAAAAAACGATCAAAGCCATCTTTTGAGCGATAATCGCTGAGTCTAACTACACTGGCATTGTGTAGTTTTCAGTGTGCTGAAAGACAACGATGAGTCTCATTAGGGATTCACAGCGGGATACAGCTGATACTATTGTTTCAGCTGTATCCTGCTCCCTGATGACAGGCTAGGTATGAAGAACGCAGCTGTCCAGCTGCGTTCTCCATACCCTGCAAAGAGCGCTCGGCTGTGTAACAGCTGGGCACTCCGTGCAGAAAACAGCTGGATTCAGAAGACAAGTGGGGCAACCCCGCTTGTCTTTTGTATCCTCCGCTCAGAGTGCTCGACTGTATGACAGCCGGGCGCTCACAGTGGGGAACAGCTGGATGCAGAGAAAAAGCAGCCCCCCGCTTGTCCTCTGCATCCTCCGCTGGGAGCGCAAGATGATCGCTCAACGTTTGAGCAATCACCTTGCGCTTAAATGACACAACGATTATCGCTCAAAAGACATCTTTTGAGCAATAATTGTTGAGTCTAAAAGACTACCTTTTTACTGTGAATGGAGAGGATCGGGCAAAAGCGATCTCTGGCACGCTCTGCCTCCATTTCACTCCTGTACAAACATACAGGAAGGATTGTCGCTAGGATGGCTATGAGGCGCTTAAAGGGGTTCCGTCACTAAAATAGAAAAATACTTATCTATTCCTCCCCCATCAGTCTACTTACCAGATCTTCACCTCCCTTATCTTCTCCTGTCTCCTGCAGTCAGGGGGCTCACTTCAGCTCCAGCTGCCTGATTCTTCTGCTTCCTGTGAGGTTACGTACATCAGGTTGGCAGTCTGCCAATGTACATTACATCACAGCTCACAGGCCAGCAGGAGGACTGCCTATCTTCTTCAGAGATTCCTCATGTGAGCTGTCTTTGAAATAGATTACAATTCCTTCCTAGGCAGTGAAGCTACAGCACAGGGATGTGACCTTCACTGACCCAGCAGGAAGGAGTTTGTGATAAAACAGCCCTCATAACAAGCTGGGCCCAGCCTGCAGTAAGCTGACCTGGGGCACTGGAGAAGCTCAACCAGGAGAAGATGTGATAAGGAGACAGACAGGGAAGGAATAGGTAAGTTTAGATAATTTTTCTTTTAATGACAAAACCCCTTTAAGCGCCCGACAGTTGTCCCATGTAAAACGATCCTAAGCATGGTCACACACTGGTGAATATATGGAAAAGTTCACAATTTCAATATAAGGAGCAGCATGTTGTACTCTTAAAACAATGTCTTGGATGGCCTACAATATTCTATCTAGATTACTGTAATTCTTTGCACATGTATTACATTTTTTGGAAATATAATACATAATACAAACATAATACAAAGGACACACAATAGTAACTATGGATCACACATTGTTTACAAACCTTGAGATGATCCAATTCCAGTAGCCAATGGAAACACGAAGCTGTAAAAATAAAGAAGCATAGTAAGATATTAAACTGTGTTCTTGTTTGTCTATTTTTTTTATTATCCTATTATCTTGTCTGTATTTATTTGTGAGAGCAGTACTCGACAACCTTGATTGTTGAGCAACTTGAGACAAGAAAACCAGTCTGGCGGCCTTGTTATTATCAGCACCGGCTCTCCAATAGAAATCCATATCCTATTCTGAACATGTTTTTATTTATGCTTATTATGCACGATAGAAAATACACTTGTTTTACTTAACCTTATAAATTGAGATGCAGCATTAATAAAGATCAGATGATTTCCTTTCACATTCAAAGTGTGTGTGATTTGTAAGCTTCTTCGAGCACGAACATTGCTGCTGGTGCATTATGTCTCCACCAGAATTATGGGTGGAGACATGGGTTGGCTGGGTGGTGGTAGAGGGAATGCCCACAGCTTTTGATTGGCTGGCGGATACACACCTTCACCGAGCTGAGCCAGCTTGGTGAAGACGTCTAAAGCCTTCACAGAGGGAGGGAGCTCCCTCTGTTGTGCACTCAGCCGGTTGTCATGGCAACAGGACGCCAGATACAGGCATCCTGCTTTGTCATTCAGGAGCTCCTTGGGTGAATCGACCACAGCGGCAGCTAGCTCAGTCTCCAGCTGTATCAGCAGGGGTGAATAGGTGGGTTATAATAGGCAACTTAGGAGCTCTGACAGTGCTGTATCTGCAGGGGTGCATCGGAGCAAAAACCCCCGCTGTTAACCCCCTTATATGCCTTGAACAATATAGATAGTGGCGTGTCAAGGGTTCACAAAGGGAGCGTTTTCCCTCGGTGACATCATTGCACCCATCCGATATAATCATGGAGGGACGATGGGTTGCCATGGCAGCAGGACACGACATACAGGCGTCCTGTTTGCCTTTGCCTACATAAATAGTGTAAAAACACAAGAAACAGAGGGAAAAAAAATATTTAAAAAAAACCCAAAACAACTCTTACCCATTTTCCCCTATTTGCATGAAACACATTAAACATTTAAGCAAAACGCCACATACGTAGTATCACCGTGTCCACAATTACCAGTACTATAATTTGAGCATACTAATAACCCTGCGCAACACAAAAAAAAACGGAAGAAAAAAAAAAAAAAAAAAAGGCAAAGTGCTTATTTTAATAATTTTACCTCCAAAACAGTGCAGTAAAAGTGATCAGGAAAACCATATGTACCCCCAAAATGGTACAAATACAAACTACAGCTCATGACGCAAAAAAACAAGTCCTCACAGAGCTCAGTCCATGGAAAGATTAAAAAAAACGTATGCGACTTTCAATGCAACAATACAAATATAGTTAAAATTTTAAAAACAGAAGGGTTTTTATTGTGCAAAAGAGGAAAAACCTACCAAAATTACTGTATATACTCGAGTATAAGCCTAGTTTTTCAGCTCATTTTTTTGTGCTGAAAAAGCCCCCCTTGGCTTATACTGGAGTCAGGGAAGGCTTAAAAAAATAAAAAAATAAATAAAACCTCCATACTCACCTCCCAGCCGGCGTCTGTCTGGCAGGCTGCTTGAATTCTTTCCGCTGTCATCCCCCGCCGTCCTCTTTGCTCGACTCTGTCATTCCCCTGCCATCAGCGTTGTGTAAGTAAGAGCTGTGATTGGATCGAGCGTCAGCCAATCACAGCCGATGCTCGATCATTCACGGACATTCAAACGGCTTTAGAATTCTCCCCACCGTCATCTCCCTGCTAGGCTTTCAAATCCTCTGCCGTCAGTGCTGTGTAAGTAAGCGCTGTGATTGGATCGAGCGCCAGCTGTGATTACTTACACAGCACTGACAGAGCCATGCAGAGAGGATGGCGGGGGATGACAGTAGGGAGCATTCAAGCAGCTTGTCGCAGAGACACAGACGCCGGCTGGGAGGAGAGTATGGAGGGTTTATTTTTACCTAGTATATACTCGAGTCAATAAGTTTTACCAGTTTTTTGTGGTGAAACTTATTGTCTCGGCTTATACTCGGGTCGGCTAATACTCGAGTATATACGGTATGTTTTTGGTATCGTTGAAATCGTACCAACCCCAGAAAAAAGAATTTTGTGTTGTGTCATTAATTGCATTTTTGCAGCTGTCTGAACAGGGAGTCCTACTAGTAATTATTAGGAAATAGTACCAGTGTTTTTGGTGGCGCAATGCACCACTGACTGATATAATATAGTGAAAGGGATTGGAGTTGTAGGCATAAAGCTGCTGTTTTAGGACCTGCTGGTTTAGGACCTTGAAGGATACAATTCTTAAAGGATACAATTTATTTATAAGAAACAGACCTAAGAAAAAAAAAAGGGGGGGGGGGGGGGGGAGGAGGTGTTGCATTATAGGTTAGGAAAACATTTATTTCCACAGAGATTCAAACTTCAGAGTATGGTAGTTCTGTAGAAACTGTTTGAGTAAGAATACAAGTAGAGAACAAAAACAACGTTGTAGGCATTTACAGTATAAGTGTGTCTTGACGCCACCGGAAGCTAGGGTTTAACATAGCTTCCATGGAGGAACGCTCCTGTCACACCCCTAGCTTCCGATAGGTGCAAGATGAAGGTCCTGGAAGGTCCTAGGATTAATTATACCGCAGTCGCCACCAGCTGTCACTGACTGTCCCCCGCCGCTGTGGCCTCCCAGCGGCATTGAGTGAATATTCCCCCTGCACTGTATGGGCCCCCTGCGGTATTCTGCGGCCAGCAGCTCTCCGGTGGCTTATCCGCCACTGCATCAGGCGCACCACCGCAGCTCACCAGCGCAGACATGTGCCGGCCGACGGCTGTGTCCGGTGACTTCTCCCCCACACCATGGAGGTGGCGGACTGTCAATGTGCTTGCGGGGCGGGCAGACTGTCAATGTGCTTGCGGGGCGGGCAGACTGTCAATGTGCTTGCGGGGCGGGCAGACTGTCAATGTGCTTGCGGGGCGGGCAGACTGTCAATGTGCTTGCGGGGCGGGCAGACTGTCAATGTGCTTGCGGGGCGGGCAGACTGTCAATGTGCTTGCGGGGCGGGCAGACTGTCAATGTGCTTGCGGGGCGGGCAGACTGTCAATGTGCTTGCGGGGCGGGCAGACTGTCAATGTGCTTGCGGGGCGGGCAGACTGTCAATGTGCTTGCGGGGCGGGCAGACTGTCAATGTGCTTGCGGGGCGGGCAGACTGTCAATGTGCTTGCGGGGCGGGCAGACTGTCAATGTGCTTGCGGGGCGGGCAGACTGTCAATGTGCTTGCGGGGCGGGCAGACTGTCAATGTGCTTGCGGGGCGGGCAGACTGTCAATGTGCTTGCGGGGCGGGCAGACTGTCAATGTGCTTGCGGGGCGGGCAGACTGTCAATGTGCTTGCGGGGCGGGCAGACTGTCAATGTGCTTGCGGGGCGGGCAGACTGTCAATGTGCTTGCGGGGCGGGCAGACTGTCAATGTGCTTGCGGGGCGGGCAGACTGTCAATGTGCTTGCGGGGCGGGCAGACTGTCAATGTGCTTGCGGGGCGGGCAGACTGTCAATGTGCTTGCGGGGCGGGCAGACTGTCAATGTGCTTGCGGGGCGGGCAGACTGTCAATGTGCTTGCGGGGCGGGCAGACTGTCAATGTGCTTGCGGGGCGGGCAGACTGTCAATGTGCTTGCGGGGCGGGCAGACTGTCAATGTGCTTGCGGGGCGGGCAGACTGTCAATGTGCTTGCGGGGCGGGCAGACTGTCAATGTGCTTGCGGGGCGGGCAGACTGTCAATGTGCTTGCGGGGCGGGCAGACTGTCAATGTGCTTGCGGGGCGGGCAGACTGTCAATGTGCTTGCGGGGCGGGCAGACTGTCAATGTGCTTGCGGGGCGGGCAGACTGTCAATGTGCTTGCGGGGCGGGCAGACTGTCAATGTGCTTGCGGGGCGGGCAGACTGTCAATGTGCTTGCGGGGCGGGCAGACTGTCAATGTGCTTGCGGGGCGGGCAGACTGTCAATGTGCTTGCGGGGCGGGCAGACTGTCAATGTGCTTGCGGGGCGGGCAGACTGTCAATGTGCTTGCGGGGCGGGCAGACTGTCAATGTGCTTGCGGGGCGGGCAGACTGTCAATGTGCTTGCGGGGCGGGCAGACTGTCAATGTGCTTGCGGGGCGGGCAGACTGTCAATGTGCTTGCGGGGCGGGCAGACTGTCAATGTGCTTGCGGGGCGGGCAGACTGTCAATGTGCTTGCGGGGCGGGCAGACTGTCAATGTGCTTGCGGGGCGGGCAGACTGTCAATGTGCTTGCGGGGCGGGCAGACTGTCAATGTGCTTGCGGGGCGGGCAGACTGTCAATGTGCTTGCGGGGCGGGCAGACTGTCAATGTGCTTGCGGGGCGGGCAGACTGTCAATGTGCTTGCGGGGCGGGCAGACTGTCAATGTGCTTGCGGGGCGGGCAGACTGTCAATGTGCTTGCGGGGCGGGCAGACTGTCAATGTGCTTGCGGGGCGGGCAGACTGTCAATGTGCTTGCGGGGCGGGCAGACTGTCAATGTGCTTGCGGGGCGGGCAGACTGTCAATGTGCTTGCGGGGCGGGCAGACTGTCAATGTGCTTGCGGGGCGGGCAGACTGTCAATGTGCTTGCGGGGCGGGCAGACTGTCAATGTGCTTGCGGGGCGGGCAGACTGTCAATGTGCTTGCAGGGCGGGCAGACTGTCAATGTGCTTGCAGGGGCTTGGAGGGCGAACTGTCAATGTACTTGCGGGGTAGGGGTGCGGACTGTCAATGTACTTGCAGGGTAGGGGTGCGGACTGTCAATGTACTTGCGGGGTAGGGGTGCGGACTGTCAATGTACTTGCGGGGTAGGGGTGCGGACTGTCAATGTACTTGCGGGGTAGGGGTGCGGACTGTCAATGTACTTGCGGGGTAGGGGTGCGGACTGTCAATGTACTTGCGGGGCAGGGGGCGCGGACTGTCAATGTACTTGCGGGGCAGGGGGCGCGGACTGTCAATGTACTTGCGGGGCAGGGGGCGCGGACTGTCAATGTACTTGCGGGGCAGGGGGCGCGGACTGTCAATGTACTTGCGGGGCAGGGGGCGCGGACTGTCAATGTACTTGCGGGGCTGAGGGGGCGGCCTGTCAATGTACTTGGGGCAGGGTGGGGGAGGAGCAGCTGTCATAAGTTGTCGCACGGAGTGGGGGCTTGTCATAACTTTTCACCTCTTAGTGTAATCCTGCCTGTGGAGGGAGGCGAAGAGGTGAGCTGTGACTATTGTAAATGGTTGGTCCTGTGTTATCTATATATGTGTCTTATCTCAGTGTAATCCTGTAGGTGCAGGGAAGAGAGGAGGTGAGCTGTGACAGTACTAGTGTACCTTGACACCACCCAAACTGGTGGGTGTAGCCAACAGTTAGGCTGCTTGACAGCCAGGTGATGCCCAAGTGCGCGATTGGCTGCACTCACCCCTCCAGTGCTAAGGAAGCCATCTGCTGTCTTGTGGGCGAGTGATACCGCCGCTGTGCGTTGTCCTGGGCTGCTCCTGTGTTCGGCCTCCCGGGGGCTGGATGGCCGGCATACTCAGCACTGACGGTGGGGACAGCGTGCTGAAAGACCACGATGAACCTCATCAGTGACTCACAGCGGGATACAGCCGATACTATTGTTTCAGCTGTATCCCGGTCTCTGATGACAGGCTGGGTATGAAGAACAGAGCGGTCCAGCTCTGTTCTCCATACCCCACTCGGAGCGTTTAGCTGTATAACAGCTGGGCGCACCAAGCAGGGAACAGCTGGATGCAGAAGACAAGCCGGGACACCCCGCTTGTCCTTTGCATCTTCCGATCCGAGTGCTCGATTGTATAACAGCCAGGCGCTCGGAGCGTGGAACAGCTGGATGCAGAAGACAAGCGGGGACACCACGATTGTCTTCTGCATCCTCCGATCAGAGAGCAAGGTGATCGCTCTTCTTGAGTGATCCTCTTGCGCTGTAAATGACAACGATTATCGCTCAAAAGACATCTTTTGAGTGATAATCGTTGTGTCTAAATGGGCCATTAGAGGGGGCAGAGCCTGGGCGGGGAGAGACTGTAGATTAGTTGAATACAGGTGGGCGGGACCAGGACGGGAGCTGTGAGACTACGAAACCTTGCTTTTTCATGTGTACGTGTCTTACTGCCATCGGGAGCGTGCACACAGAGGGGGGAGAGTGCAGGGCATTGTGGGAAGGCAGCACAACAGCACTATCTTTGAAAGATGCATTGAACTTCCAATATCAAAGTAAGAAACAGACATTCCAGCTGATCTGCCTCCCATTTTGAGCCCCTGTATGCTGTGTGTTAGGCTGCTTAGTGAAAGGGAAGCATCATTTTTATTAAAAAAAATAAAAAATTCACCCAGCGTGGTTGGACAACGCCTTTAACTATACAGACATTTGTTGGAAATCTTCTCTCAGGTAAAAGTAATGGTTCTAACAAATTCTTATCTATTCTTGCTGACAACTTTATCTTCCCAAAGGTAGAAGAAAAAAAATCTGCTATCTTGGACCTAATTCTTACCAACAGGGAGATAATGTTTGAGGAAGTATCAGTGGCTGGGACCTTAGGAGGCAATGATCATGCCATCCTTGTATTTTGGATAAAAAGGGTAGGAAGACCTGAGAAAACTCAGATCTCAAGGGTGGATTGCAGAAAGCCATATTTTGATAAACTCGGAAAGAGAATAGGAAGAATCCAATGGCTGGAGTTCTTAAGGACAGGAATGTCCTTAGAAGCATTTAAAGCAAGCATTTGAAGCAACCTGGACGAACACAAAACTTGCACACATGTTAAAAAGAGAGAAAAAAAAAAAGGTTGTTCAGCAAATGGAAAGAGGGAGGACTATCTAAAGAAGAATATAACGTGGTTCGCAGAAACTGTAGCGCAAGTGTCAGAAAAACTAAAGCCAATAAAGCAATAAAAACATATTTTGGGGGTATGTCAAAAGCAAAAGAAAAGTCAAAGATGTTATTCAATGCTTACAAGATGAAAATGGTGAATTCATTAAAAATTATGTTGAGAAGGCCAAACTTTTAAATTCCTATTTTGTATCCGTTCTCTCTCAAAAAGCAGATGGAACATAAACTGATCTTTCCTGTGCTATTGGGGGAATAAAAGAATGCAGGCTATCTATAAGCAGAGAAATGGTGAGGGAACAAATAGCTAACTTAAGTGAATTCTGAAGGTCCAGATGAATTGCATCCTAGGATACTAAAGGAAACAGCAGAGCTAATTGCTGAACCACTTGGCATAATCTTTGAAAACTCCTCAAGAACAGGAGAAGAGCATGTATGCAAGTACTTGGATAAAAACGGAGTAATTAACCAGAGCCAGCATGGGTTTGTAACAAAGTCATGCCAGATGAATCTAACTTTCTTCAATGACATAATCACCGACAGGGTTGATCAGGGAAATGCAATATAGTATATCTTGACTTTGGTAAAGCATTTGACTAAGTATCTCATACTATACTAATTGAAAAAATGACCAAATATGGGATTGACAAGGCAACTGTCAGGTGGATTCACAACTGGCTGAGTGATTGTACTCAAAGAGTGGTCATAAATGGCTGCACATCCAAGTGGAAGAATGTATCAAGTGGGGTACCACAAGGCTCTGTCCTAGGCCCAGTGCTGTTCAGCATTTTTATAAATGATCTGGAGGAGGGAATTGATGGGTAACTGATCAAATTTGCCGACGATGCAAAGCTAGGAAGGATAGCCAACACTAGGAAAGAGAGAGAGAGAATTCGAAAAGATCTAGAAAACCTTGAACAGTCCTATATCTAGGTAAGAAAAATGAAAAAAAGCACATACAGAATTGGAGGAATTCCGCTAAGCAACAGCACATGTGAAAAAAACTTGAACACTAATAGACAATAGACTGAACATGAGTCAACAATGTGATGCAGCAGTCAAAAAGGAAAACACAGTTCTGGGCACCACACTTAAAAAAAAGAAAATAGACAAACTGGAGCAAGTTCAGAGAAGAGTTACCAAGATGGTAAGTGGTCTGCAAAGCATGTCCTATGAGGAACGATTTAAGGATCTGGGAATGTTTAGCTTGCACAAAACAAGGCTGAAAGAAGACTTAATAGCTGTCTACAAATATCTGAAGGGCTGTCACAGTGCAGAGGGATCAGCCCTATTCTTATTTGCACAAGGAAAGACTAGAAGCAAGTCTACTATTCTATGACCTATGATGTCACTGCCATTGCTTACATGAGTGTGTCACACACACATGGCTCCGCTATATGTGCGTCACGCGGGGCGTGCACGGCTCCACTACATGCGGGGTGCACACACAGCACACATGGCTCTGCTACATACATTGTTAATCAGCATCTGCTGGTTTAGGATTTGTGAGGACGTCACCATCACGTGAACACTGGGCGGAGCTAAATGCCAATGACTAATCACATGATGGTGACATCACAGGTCCTGTCAACATATGGCTGCTGTCAGGCTCTACATGTTTTATGCTTTAAGACCTGCAATAGGAAATGAGATGACGTCACCATCATGTGATCAGCTGTGGAGCATGTAACACTCATGGACAAGTGGTCGTTAGCACTTTGCTGGATAGGTTTGGCATGTACTTTGGGAGCTTGGCACACTGCAAAATGAAGGCAGTAATCTAATTGGCTATTATGTGCAAGCAACTGCATTTTTTCCCCAAAATGTGTTTTAGGCGATAGTCCCCTATGCGACTTCACACATATTTCCAATAAGTTGCCTGACATCACAGCCTAACGGTCCTTTTATATGAGCTAACAGTTGTTTAACCCCTTAGTGACAAAGTCTGTTTGCATCTTAATGACCAGGCCAAATTTTGGAAATCTGACACGTGTCACTTTAACATAGTTAAATAACTCTGTAAAGGTTTTCCATATCCAAGTAATTCTGACATTGTTTTTTTGCCACATATTGTACTTCATTTAGGTGTTAAAAATAGACCAAAAGATGGAGTATCCAAATAGTTAAGAAACACAATTCAAAAATACTGCTCCTCCAAGAGACCCACTTTAAGGGTGCCAGACACTTCTTACCAGGGAAGCTGTTCTCGCAATCCTTCCACAACTCCCACCCCTCATCAGCCTCAAAAGGGGCATCAATCCTCTTCCACAAGTCGGTGTACTTCACCCAGCTTGCGGAATACTCGGATCAGGAGGGTCGAGTCTTATTCCTAAAAGGGTTACATTAACGGGGTTAAATTAACTATAGCAAACCTGTACGCTCCTAATACCCACCAAGTAGAATGGTTACACAAACAGATCATAACCCTTAGGGAATTTGCCGAAGGAAAGATACTACTGGGAGGTGACTGGAACGTGACCCTAAACCCACTCCTCGATTTATCAAGGGGCAAATCCCAGGTCTCGCAGGGACGCATCAGCAAATTTATTAAAGCACTGAATGACCTGAGTGTAGTGGATGTCTGGCGCACGCTATACCCCTCGACTAAAGATTATACGCACTTCGCACAACCACACGCATCTTATCAACGAATAGATTACCTCTTTACCTCAGTAACTCTCCTTCCAAAAATATCACGAGCTGAGATTGATGTGATCTCAATATCGGATCACGCTCCCATTCATATAGACATTAAAATAGCTAACAACGGCCCAAAGGAATGGATTTGGCGGATGAATGACACGCTTCTCGACAGAGAAGAAGACAGAATACTTCCGGTTGAATGGTGATAAGGACCTCAGGACCCCTATAGTGTGGGAAGCACATAAGGCGTACATGAGGGGAGCCCTTATTGCTTTGGGATCCAAACACAAGCAGCAGCAAAACAAAGCCATAGACACACTACTTTCCCAAATAGCGAAATTAGAAAGGATATCCAAACGATCTCTCGCTAAAAAGAGCTTAGATGACTTAATAGAAAAAAAGAAGGGAATTGAACCGGCTAATAAAATCTAGATTTAATAGGAGACACCTTTTCCTTAGGCACACGGTTTACATCCAGGGAAATAAGGGGAGCAAATACACAACGGCATTCCTCAAGAAAGCCAAAACTAGAAAATCACATCAACTCAATAAAGGACCACATGGGTAAAGTAAGGACTACATCCCAGGAGATAGCGCAGGTCTTCCAAACTTTCTATACCAAGCTGTATAACCTAAGAGATCACCCAACTTTAACAGAAAGAGACTCACAAATATGCAGAATTAATGCCTTCCTAGAGACACTAAATCTCCCCAGACTGACCGAAGCAGATGCACAAGCTCTAAATCTTACCTGCGACGGACCAAGAGATAGATGACTTAATAACATCTACCCCATCAGGTAAAAGCCCAGGCCCGGACGGCTTCTCCGCCACATATTATAAAACGTTCAAATCAATCCTCATTCCGCAAATGAAAGATCTCTTTAACTCCCTCCTTCAGGGGGATGTATTTCCCAAACAAGCTTTAGAAGCCCACATTACCCTCATACAAAACGGCGATAAAGACCCAGAAAACTGTGCAAATTATAGGCCAATATCACTCATCAATGTGTATGTGAAAATCTGGGCGAAACTCCTTGTCAAAAGGATGGAGGATCATATCCCCAACCTGGTACACAAGGAACAAGCTGGGTTCATCAAGGGCAGGGAGGGGAAGGATAACTCAATCAGGCTTCTCCATGCAATAAAATTAGCACAAACACACAAAATCCCAACTGTATTGATAAGCACAGACGCGGAGAAAGCCTTCGACCAGGTCAACTGGCTATACCTAGAGAGGGTGTTACTCAATTTCAACTTTCCAAGCCCCTGGGTCTCAGCGATATTCTCCCTATATAGCAACCCACACGCTAGACTGAGAATCAATGACTCCTTATTACAGGTGTTTGCCAACGCAATGGGACGCGGCAGGGGTTCCCCGCTTTCCCCGACCCTCTTCGTATTAGCGCTGGAACCGTTGCTCCAGGAGATAAGAGGTCACCCAGAATTGGAGGGACTGTCGACAGGTCGGCAAAAGCTTACGGCAGACGACATAATGTTCATTATCTCCAACCCACGGGTGGAAATCCCAATTCTAATTTCGACACTAGACGCGTTCGGCGCCATCTCAGATTTTAAAATAAATTACGCAAAATCTAAGATACTTAATGTTTCTGTCCCACCTAAAAGTAGCAACATACTGAGGTCCGGGTCGCCATTCATCTGGGAGGGGAGTTCAATAGAGTACTTAGGTGTAAAAATCTCCAAGAAAGCAGAAAATCTATACGCAAGCAACTTTCAACCCCTTATCCCACATATCAAAAAACTACTTGACGCATACGACTTGCCATATTTGTCGTGGTTTGGAAGGAAGAATATCAAGTCCTACGTAATCCCTGTTATCACATACAAATTACATATGCTTCCGATCCATATCCCCAAATCATTTTTTCACGCCCTCAGCTCACTAACGTCTAGATATGTGTGGAGACATAAAAGACCACGAATTGCACTTAGCCTATTATCTAAAAGGAGAGAGGAGGGGGGGGGGGGGGGGGGGATGGATATGCCTAACGTTCACAACATATACACAGAGCCATACAGCTTTCTTACTGGCTCGATCTGGTTCACCCAGAGAGGGACCCTCTTCTCCAAAAACTAGCAAGTACGCAGGGGGACACGATGGTCGAGGACCTATGGCGCCCAACCAGACACCGCTACACCTCTAAAAGATTTAACCCCTTGCTGAGGGCCCCCTGTGAGGCCTGGGATGCCCTGAGGAACAGTCTTGCTCCCGACCCCTCTCCAATAGCACCACTGAGTACCGTGTGTAATCTGTTGGGTATTACTACAGACCCTAGCATCAGAAGCACATGGGATAGACTCAAACACTAAAATAGGGGACTTACAAAACGTTGATCAGCCAGAATCTGAGGGAGGCAGGTCAGACACTGGTTGTGGGCCTACGCATTTCTTTTCTACAGAGAGCACACATCATTAAAACAATAGAAGAGTTCGTTAGGAAGTTCAGGTCTACGAGACCCTCCACTCCCTTTGAAAAATTCTT
This sequence comes from Eleutherodactylus coqui, assembly GCF_035609145.1. NCBI lineage: Eukaryota > Metazoa > Chordata > Amphibia > Anura > Eleutherodactylidae > Eleutherodactylus > Eleutherodactylus coqui. The sequence goes on along the minus strand of NC_089837.1, from coordinate 278,025,330 downwards.
CTCTGAAGGTGCCCCCAAAAACAAACAAGTAGCGAAGTTACAAAGAAAATTAATTTACCCCACACAGGCTACAAACCGGCGTTTCTTACTCCGTGGGAGAGGGAGTTAAACATCTCCCTTTCCGCAGAGGACACAAAACTTATTTTGAAGGTGGCCTTTGGCCTCTCACCATGCGTACTTCTACAAGAATGTCACTATAAAGCCCTCACCCGATGGTACAGAACCCCACAGTGGCTGTTCTTACACAAATTAGCTACACACGATAGATGTTGGCGCTGCGAAGCTGAAGTCGGATCGTACCGACATATCTGGTGGGACTGCACGGCTATAGTTCCATTCTGGAAGGGAGTGGAGAACGCCATAAAAAGCATTAGGCCAAATTTTGTGCTGTCACCGGAAATGATACTTCTGTGGAAACCCGCACCCCATTTCCACCCGCTGAGGGACAAACTGATCGCCCTAATGATTGACGCGGCGAAAGCACTGATCCCGACGCTGTGGCTGCAAAAAACACCCCCCACGGTAGCTCAATGGAGGGAGAAGGTAGACCTGATATATAACCTGGAGGAACTCTCCAGCTGGAAAAGGAATGCCCATGAGAAATTTATAAAGGACTGGGAGTTGTGGAAGCGTGTCACTTAGTCCCAACAAGTAGCTGATCTACTATTATAGGAGGAGACCCTTCCTCACCCAGGGCCCTGAGGAGGAATTCCTCTGGTTCTCCCCTCACTTATCAGGAGAGGTGCGATTCTAATGGAGGGCCCTTCACCCCGATCCGATGGCATGGAGTACCCCAGACGTTGAGGAAAAGACCAAGAGGAGAATTGCCCACGGGGCGCTCCTACCGTAAGAGACAAAACTGAGGGGTGCCGGACACACAGTGGCGGAGATCGGAGTTCGTGAGAATTTTCCAGGAGAAGAAAAGGTAGTGATGCTACCTTCATTACCATCCCCCACTGATCCTACCCCTCTATCCTGTGTTGATTGTTATTCTTGTAGATATTAGCCGCACGTTACGGTATTTAATTGACAAAGACCTAAGGACTCCTGTGGACATTCTCAATATCCAAACACAGTAACCGATGTATACGCAGTTTAACAGAAATATGTGCAATGTATATGGTATGTGACCCACAGCTGAAACGGGGTCAGTCTTTGCTGTTTCTCCTTTGTTATGAAAGCAAAAAACCTTGAATAAAGAATATAAGAAAAAAAAAAAAAAAGACCAAAAGAATTTGTGTATATTGTGAGAGGTTAATTCTAGATTTTCCCTTGTCTTAGAATAAATAAGAAAAATACATTTAAAGGGGTTGTCTCGCGAAAGCAAGTGGGGTTAAGCACTTCTGTATGGCCATATTAATGCACTTTGTAATATACATCGTGCATTAAATATGAGCCATACAGAAGTTATTCACTTACCTTCCCTGCGCTGGCGTCCCCGTCTCCATGGCTCCGTCTAACTTCAGCGTCTAATCGCCCGATTAGACGTGCTTTAATTTCTCTGTTCAAGCTTACTCTTTATCTGTATTTTCTTCCCACTGTGTGACCCTGAAACTTGTCTTATCTGTCCTTTCACATGTTGTCCTGTTTCCCTATTCATGTTCCGAGAATCTTATCCAAGGACATGTTCTGCTTTGATACAACTGTCACCGAGCGTTGATATATTGTTTATGTAGGAGACGTCTTTGAAAGATGTATTGTTCATTAAAAATTTCCAGGTGTCCAGCGACCCCGGGCATGCGCAGTAATTAAATCATTACGTCAGCAAACTTCTTCTATAACTTCTGTAACTCTGTGAATAAACCTTCACTTCGCTTATGACAATCCCATGGTGTATGTGGCTGTCCATTTGCGTCGTCTGAGTACTCACATCTAAAACTAATTTGGAAGCAGACAGCATCAGCTGATGGGTCCCCTTGTGACCCCCCACAATATTTATTAAAAGTGTCAAAATTGTGAACATTTTGAAAAAAATTGTCACTTAACATTTTCATCTGCAATATGGCCAATACATGCAAACATACTACACAATTTTTTGATAAGATATATATTTTCATCTGTTTAGTTTATCTGGAAGCATATTGAAAAAAACTTTAGTTTTTTTCTTAACCATTCAGGAGATGTACATATTTATTTAAAATTTTTGTTCCTATAGTGCACATGAAAATGTTGATTTGCACCCCAAAATGGATACCCCTGTTTGTCCTGTGCTCAGAAACTTACCCATTGTGGCCCTAATCTTATGTCCATATGCACAACAGGACCCAAACCGAAAGGAGCAGCCGGTGGCTTACAGAACAGTAACTTTGCTTGAAGGTGTTTTAGGCCCCATAGTACACTTGCAAGGCCCTTGAGCTGCCAAGACGACAGAGAAACCCCCAAAATGACCCTTTTGGAAACTGGACCTTTTAATGAACTTATATAGCGGTGTACTGCATATTTTGACCCCACAGTTTTTGAATGAATCCAAGCAAAGCAAAAAAAAATATATGATTTTCATTTTTGGGCAATTGTATCATTAAAAAAAAAAAAAAATGGTTTCACAAACAGGTGAAAAATTAAATTTTATTTTTTTCACAACTGTGTTAATTTCATGACATTTTTCCTTGTTTCAAGCAGGGAAAACTGGGGAGATGCACGCCAAATTTTATAGCACTAGTTCTTCTGTGTTCAGTAGTACTCCCAATCTACTTATAAGACACATGGTTAGGCCTTGTGACAACACGGGGGTTAAATAGCACGCCAATGTACTTCTGTTACTTCTTTCCTTTTCTCATTTATTTACACATAAGCTTTATCAGAAACATAAACAACTGGGTCTCCAGAATAATAACTTTTGCAACACAAAGTCCTTCTTAAAGTCCCCTCACAGTCCTTTCAAAGTCCCTTCAATATAATCCTCCACAGGGTTGAAGGAAACAGCAATAAGTCCATTGGTTTTCACAGACCTGTGGTTGTCCAGAGCACAGCTGGTCCTTAAAGGGGTTGTCCCGCGAAAGAAAGTGGGGTTATACACTTTTGTATGGCCATATTAATGCACTTTGTAATGTACATCGTGCATTAATTATGAGCCATACAGAAGTTATTCACTTACCTGTTCCGTTGCTAGCGTCCTCGTCTCCATGGTGCCGTCTAATTTCAGCGTCTAATCGCCCGATTAGACGCGCTTGCGCAGTCCGGTCTTCTCCCTGGTGAATGGGGCCGCTCGTGCCAGAGAGCTGGTCCTCGTAGCTCCGCCCCGTCACGTGTGCCGATTCCAGCCAATCAGGAGGCTGGAATCGGCAATGGACCGCACAGAGCCCACGGTGCACCATGGGAGAAGACCCGCGGTGCATCGTGGGTGAAGATCCCGGCGGCCATCTTGCTAAGGTAAGGAAGAAGTCACCGCAGCGCGGGGATTCAGGTAAGTACTAAAAGGTTGTTTTTTTTAACACATGCATTGGGTTTGTCTCGCGCCGAACGGGGGGCCTATTGAAAAAAAACAAAAAACGTTACGGCGCGGGACAACCCCTTTAAGTCCTTAGTATCTCCGGACCCCAGTCTGAGGGCAGGTGTCCCCCAAGGGTCCTGCTGGAACCACGTAGCTCCCTGAGTCCACAGCGTCTCTCTCTCTCTCTGCATACAACAGAGTCTGTCAGATGGTTGTGGGACTCTGATCCCGACAGTTGTGTATGCATGCTGCGTGTGTGATCACTTAATAATATCCAGTTAAACACCCACTACCTTAAGCAGGTTAAGCCACCATCTGGGTGGTTGTTTGTATGTGACTACATGGTAGTTGAGGTCGACCATCTATGACCCTAAAACAGTTACGCCAGCTCTTTGGTCTGTGATTACAGAAAAATTGGGGAATAATTTCAATTACCCCATATGTTTGAGTTGACAATTTAAAGAGGCAGTAGAGTTAAGGTAGACTTTGTTCCAACTACGTTATTTGCTGAAGTCATAATAGGTGAAATTCCAACCGATAAGTATCAGAGGTTTGGAACACGGATGTCTCAGCAACATTAGATACCCTGCCCAAGGTTCTCCTTAAAGGGATACCTTTGCCCGCATGCTGTATACAGACCATATTTATACACAAAAAATAATTGAGGTGCATAATATTAGAGTTACCCACAACCATTAAATATATACAGCTCATACTTGATCTCTTACTGTACACATTACTAAACTATCAAGTATTTTTGGTATGACAATAGGAGTTGCAAGTGTATGTTCCCGATCACTAAAGGAACATACTAATCTATGTCAAATAAATCCTGATGAATCAACTACAAACTTTATGCAGTTGAGGAAACGCGTCGATTAGGTCAATTCAGGAGTTTAGCATCACTCCAGCCAGGCACCAGTAATATGGTACTTGGAATATCTTTGTATTTGAGTTCATGATAAAACACACAGCCTAATGTATTCGTGGTCCGTGAATTAACAGTAATTACTGTATCTAGACAGACTAACCTTCTAATTAACGGAGTACCGCAAGTCCCTGTAATAATAGGACGTAGATACTCCAGAAATTTTCTTGGTTTTAAGACCACAATCTGTAGCACTGAATCTCAGTTTTTCAAAAAATAAACGTGATTTGGCTAATCTGAAGTGGGATAAATGAGCTCCAGAGCTGTAATTATAGCATAGTGGAGCACTGATTATTCTCTGGGGAATAGCAAAACCTCTATAGGGATCATTTCACTAAGATCCTTTCCAACTATTCCTGGAGTGATATTAATATCAGAGAAATTCCCTATAATCTATCTATTTGAAAATATACTGTACCCAATAAACTGGTTGTGGTCAAAAGTTGTCGTCTATACCTGTTATAATCATTTAGGTCTTTCACGACACTACATTCTTTTTATGTTTTTGTGTGTTTAATAGTGGGTTCCACTCTTAAATATCTTTATTAAAAGTTAATTTTTAGCATATTTTAAAAATTTGTGTTGTTTTTCAGTGAATTATAAGACGGTATATTATTAACCCCTCTGTCTCAGTGAATCTCTTCTGCATACAACAGGAGTTCCTTTTCAGCTTCAGTCTGACACACACACACACACACACACACACACACACACACACACACACACACACACACACACACACACACACACACACACACACACACACACACACACACACACACACACACACACACACACACACACACACACACACACACACACACACACACACACACACACACACACACACACACACACACACACGGTGTTGAGGTTAGGGGGGGGGGGGGGGGGGAAATCACCCTGTCAACCTCTGGCCTTCTTGGTCTGCACCAGACCCTGGGCTAGCAGCCCTCCCAGCTCCACTGAGCTGTCTCTCTCTGGCTCTCTCAGCCACACACTCTCCTTGCAGCAGGAACACACCTTTTTTTATCTTGCTGACCACACCTGTGGGTGTTTTTCCTTTTGCCTCAGGCACTAGCCTGACTGTCTGTTGCCTTCTACAGGCCATCCTCTGTAGCGCACCCCTACAGCCTATAATGGAGGGAACACCCATTGGCTTTCACGGCACAACTAAATAAATCCCAGGCTCAATTGCACACTTGGGCAGGAAAAAATTAACTTCCTAAAAGGAATCTCTTCCCCTATCCCCACCCCTTTTTTGGCATTCCATAAATCTTAGATAAAAATAATGTAAAACTGTGTGGTATGTCTCAAAACGGATAATTACAGAGGTCTGGTTGGATGGGCACATTGGTCAATAAAACCAGGTATCCCTCCTCCTGCCATGCTTGCTGCAAACCCAACACTTTTTGGGGGTATATTTTTTGACTTTAGTGGCAGAGGGTGTAAAAAGTAATGCTCTATGAGGCTTTATAAGCTTGACAAGCTGCTCCTGGAACTGCAGAAAGGTGAGCGTTCCCGTTCACAGCTGTGAACCCGGCCGTAGCCCTGCGTACGGCCACGTATATGTATTACGCATAACTGCGTACTCACACAGGTGTTCATGCGCAGTACTCCTTTGTTTGTTTATTTAAGTTTTCCACGCTGTTGCTTAGCAATGATACGGGTACCCACAGCCCATATGCAATGTAATTGCGTATGAGCTGCGGGTATATTCATGACCATAGAGCAAAATGGGCTTTAGGTCATGGATATCTGCAGTAAAATAGAACATGCTGCGTTCCATTTTGGTGGAATTACGTAATTCTGACCTGTGAGCACAGTTGTGTAATCCAATGCATTTGATTAATCTGCGTATTACTGGAATCCGTAATTCACGAGACCACCAGTCACTGCTCCAGGCTCTCTGCTACCTTTGGTAGCCAGGAGCAAGGAGATTTTAAATTTCCTGGACCTGCCACGGCTTCTGCTCATGCATCCGCCATTTTGCCAGCAGACGCATGCGCAGAAGCCGGGGAAGGTCTGTGGCGGATAATTATGTTGGGGGACAAAGGCGGAGGCCTCTGGGAGAAGTTTCCTCTCCCCTCACCGATCGCAACGGTGAGGGCAGATGAAGCTTTAACTTTTTTTTTTTTTTAACCTCTACATGATCGCCATTATCCACTGGTTAACGGTGAACAAGTGACCGGAGACTGATCACCATGGCCCTCAGTCACTGCTCCAGGCTCTCGGCCCCCTTTAGTTGCCAGTAGCAGGGAGATTTTAAATTACCCAGGCAATCCTCAGCGTCTGCGCATGTGTCCTCCATTTTGCCAACGGGCACATGCGCAGAAGCCAGTGAAAGGTCCGTGGATAAAGATCCCACCGGGGGACAAATCTGGGGTAATTAAGGTAAGTAATTTCATCTATTCTCACAAATTGGATCTTTTTTTCACTTTTACATGATCGCTGTTATCCAATGGACATACCGTGGCTCCCTGGTGTCACCTCCTTGCTTTCAGCTAGTCGGGAGCAGGGATTTCCCAGGCTTTTCCGGCTTCTGCGTATCTGTCCAACATCCTGCTAGTAGTGTGCATGCGCTGAAGTCGGCGGCAGGTCCTTGCAGAACCAGATAGTCGCAGGACATCATCAATGCCAGAGGTGAATATTTTCATTTCCTCTTACGGATTGGACCCATGAGGGGGAGTAAAACTTTAACTTTTAAAAGAAACAAACTTTTATGTGATTGCCATTGTCCATTGGATAAAGGCAATTGCCCGGCTGTGGACCGCACAACCACAGCCCCCCATAACAGCTATAGACTCTTAGCTAGCAGGAAGCTGTTATACTCCCTGACCCTGGGGCTTTACTCAATAGAGCCAGCATGTTTTTACGGTTTTTACATGTAACAAGAAGCCAAAGCGAACGAATAGTTAGTGATTTTTCGCATTTACACAATTATTGCTCAAATTTGAGCAATTCGTTATATGTAAATGGGCCATAACGTTCAGTGTAGGATACAGAGAGTTTTAAACAAGGAAGCATTGTTAGAAGTTACAGTAATATTCCATACACCGTGAGCTTAAAACCACACCACACGTCTGCTTATTGCTAGTTTGAATTACTGCAAATTGGGTCATCGTCCTTGATAGAAAACACAAAAAAAAAAAACTTCTTAAAAATGCTAGGAGCATTTTAGTTCTCCTGGAAATACAATATGTAGTGCAACCTTACCAAACAATCAACACAGGAGCAAAACATCCTTTTTCTACAAACCTCTCATTAGCTCTGAAGCAACATAAGGTCAATTACAAAAATAAAAATTTAGCTACCAGGCATAACACAATGTTTATTCTAAACAGAAATGGAGTAGTCAGAAAGGGGGTAAAGTTACCATCTCTAGTTTTCTTAGTGTAAGGGAAAGTAGTAACCGTAGATGGAGTGTTTTGGCAGTTGAAGTTTCCTTGTGTTTAATTAAATAGTGGGAAAGTTACGCCCTTTGCACTGATGCTGGAACTGAAGACGGGTGACCGATATTTCTGACTTTTTGATGTCCTCCTTATCTTGAGGATATGTTCACACTTAGACAATTTGCTGCACATTTTAAATTGATACGGCAAAAACTGCTGCAGATCTACAGCAAAATCCGCCGCTTATCAGCTACATAGGAGCACTAGAGATGAGCGAGCGTACTCGGATAAGCGGTACTCGCTCGAGTAATTGGCTTTATCCGATACCGCTGTGCTCGGGGCTAAAGATTCGGGTGCCGCTGCGGCTGACAGGTGAGTCGCAGCGGGGAGCAGGGGAGAGCGGGCGGGAGAGAAGGAGAGAAAGATCTTACCTCCGTTCCTCCCCGCTCTCCCCTGCAGCTCCCCGCTCCGTGCCGGCACCCGAATCTTTAGCCCCGAGCACAGCGGTACTCGGATAAAGCCAATTACTCGAGCGAGTACCGCTTATCCGAGTACGCTCGCTCATCTCTAGTGAGCACTTAACTAGCCATTTTATGCACAATGCATGTTTTACCCTCCAGCATTGTGTATCTTCTATTAAAGTTTTGCTATTTCAAGGTGTCAAATGATGAAGCTGTGTGAGGGCATGTTAGTTTTTTGTTGGTACTATTCTGGGGTAAGTATGACTTTTTTTAATATCACCTTTTTTGCATTCTTTTGCAAGACAAAATGAACAAAAAAAAAACATGTCGACTATGTTTTGTTTTTCTTTTTTTTTTTTTTAATTAGCATTTGCCATGAGGAATAAAAAGAGTGCTGGATTTACAGGGTGTTACGGATGTTGCAAAAGCAATCATTATATTATATATACTTTTTTAATGCAGATGCTTTTTATGTCCCTGTAAGAGACTTGTACCTACAATGCTGTGATCACTCAGATAATACACTGCAGTACTTTATAAGCGATAATACACTACAATATTAAATTATCACAGGCTATGGCAGACCAGAACGCCATTGACTGGCATCTGTTTGCCAAGGAAACCCATTAGCTTTGTGCAATTACATGACAAAGGGCTGATGATATTAAAGAGGAAGTGCCCCTGAACCTCCTATAAATTGTGATCAACATTGATCATGGCATGTAAGGGTTTAACAGTACTGTTGTACCTTGACGCCACCGGAAGCTAGGGGCTGAGAGGGCTTTGGTGCAGTGAATACCCCCTATCCGGCCTTTAGCTTCCGATTGGCTGTTAGTACGGTAGGGAGGACACAGAGCGGGGCCAGCTTCTTTGCCCCCATGGTGAAGAACTGACATCGCTCCCCACGGCTGTACTGCCACTGCCATGTGCGCTCCCATTCAGCCTTCGGCCGCTGCTGGCAGTAGCGTTGGGCCGGTGGACTGGCACCTCCACTTCCGTTTTCCCCTCCACCGCTGACAATGTATGCGCGGTGGTTCTTTGTCTCCGGCTCCTCGTCAGGCAATTAGGGAATGAGAGTGGAGGTGGCAGTCTGCTGGGGAGAGCAGCAGGGAGGCGAGTGGCAGCATTCCCGCCTGGAGCACCTGCGAGCTGCACGGGACCAGGGCCAGAGCAGTACATCCTGCTCTGGCCGGCCATACAGTCACCGCAGCTGAGCTGTAACGGCCACTCCATTCCCCTGCCTCTTCTTTTTTCAGCAGCTGTCACCGGCGCCACTGTTGAGACACAGATGGGGAGTGAAATAGCCCTCGGCAGCCGCATCTAGCACAAGGGAGACCAGTGTGGTCGGCGTCGGCAGGGGGGTATGTTCCCGGGCTGAAGAAGATTCTTTCCGTCTGGCCGGGCGCCCGGACAACTATGTAGCTAATTGGGAGCTAGGAGCGTGACAGGGGAGTTCTTCCATGCACGCCCTATGAAACCCCTAGCTTCTGGTGGTGTCACGGTACAATAGTATCTATTTTCTCTTCAATCCCCGTTGTTGCAGCAGGAGGCAAGCTTTCAGTCATGGCTGCTGAGCCCATATGCCATAAAGATACAGACTTTTGTCTCATCCTCCTCCTTCACCATGATGTATACGTACATCATGGGGCATGAAGGGACTAGAGGGGTTTTCAAGGACTTTACCTACTCCGAGGTTAGGTCATTAATAGTCAAGATTTTTATAAATGATCTGGAGGAGGGAATTGATGGGAAACTGATCAAATTTGCTGAAGACACAAAGCTAGGAGGGATAGCCAACACTAGAGAAGAGAGAGAGAGAGTATTCAAAAAGATCTAGAAAAGGTTGAATAGTGTGCGCTGACTAAAAGAATGGTATTTAACAATGAGAAATGCAAAGTCCTACATCTGAGCAAGAAAAATGAAAAAAAGCACATACAGAATGGGGGTATAAGCAGCAGCACATGTGAGGCGCTTTCTAGTACTATGTGTATAGAGGAATAATCTGATTATTCATGTTTTAATTTGTTTTTAGACTGTATTGTTGGAATTTTTTGTTTATTTACCTTTTAGAAGCATTTCCTGTTCCGGGTCATTGACCTCTTTGGATACATAAATAGCCGTATTATGTGTCATTTACATTTAGGCTTGATAAAGGGAGTACACATTATATATATCCTGAAACGCATTGCCATATTAACCCCACAAGCTTTTTTATATGTTGCTTTTTTTTATTCTATTTTTTGTGCTGGTCACTTATATGTCCATTTTCAATGTGTGGCATATTGCCTTTATATTAAATTAGGGATTTTTTTTAAGCTGACACCCACGTTGTTTTGTGGTTAAAATTGTGTGCCACAATCCAACTGCCATCAATCCTGGTGCTGTTCTTTGGACTACTGAATACAAGGTGGAGACGTGTCTTCCCGAACTTCTACAGGAGGAGGCTCGTCACCCATGCGGACCCCTCTGTGCAAGTAAGTGCCTCTCCATCGATTATCATTCGTACTAAGTAAACGCACAGGAACGCCGGGGTTATTTACACATTATTTTTCACTTCATTTCCGATCCCTGCCTTGGCTGTCGGCTTCCTCGAGTGTGCTCTTCCTGGTTCCGTATGGTTGTCAGGAATTACAGTGTGGTATCAAGGCATTCTCATGTGTGACGTGGTAGTTTGGACGACCACCACAACAGGTTTGTGTCCTTATTAGAGATGAGCGAACACGTTCGGCCCCGCCCCTTTTTCGCCCGAACACCGAACTTTGCGAACACCTCGGTGTTCGGGCGAAAAAGTTCGGGGGCCGCCGTGGCAGCGCGGGGGGGTGCGGCGGGGAGTGGGGGGGAGAGGGAGAGAGAGAGGGCTCCCCCCTGTTCCCCGCTACTGCCGCCCGCGCCGCCGCGCATCTCCCCGCCCCCCGGCGGCACCCGGACACTTACGCGCGAACACTGCAGTGTTCGCTAAAGCCGGTGTCCGGGTGCGGATGTGTCCGTAACGGACACGTTCGCTCATCTCTAGTCCTTATCTTTATTAACCACCAGAGAAGTTCTGGCTCATAGACGGGACGCTCTCCTAATTTTCCTATATTTACACTACATAGTCTCTGTGGACTAACTGACCAAAGTTTTTACAGAAAACTATGGCCCATATTGACGCTGTCTAATATTTAAAACAGAATACACGAAAGTGATGTACCCTCTGATATTTGGTGCCCATAGCACTTTGCAGATACTTTAGGCAAATCATTATTTTGCACCAAAAAACTGCTGCACAGCAGTTAATGGCACAATTTACGACTCCATAAAACTATACTCCTTTTGCAAGAATACTTTTGAAAAGTGTTTAGCAAGATGCAAACACATCTCAGCATTATACCGAATTCACAGATACTGAAAAAGTCCATCAAAGCTGGGCTGGGACCAAGTCTGAGGTGAGGAGAAGATGAATGCAGCATGGGAACAGCTTCTCCGCACAGCATCCAAGCCACGATCATTAGAGAAACCATCAGGAGGTAAATCTAGATATAGTAGCCATTATTATCACAAGTTACAAGTATAGTAACTGCCTGTTCACGAGCGTTGCGAGCTGCCGCCCAGGAGCAAGAGCCAGCAAACAGATATCTGCGGTGAGCCCAACAGATAGGCTCACCGCGGAGAATAGCAGTAACTCGCAGCATACTGCGTTTTGCCGTCCGCGAGCGGAGAATTGCTATGGCCTAAGGCTGAGTTCACAGAGGGTGGAATCCCACTGGAAATCTTGCGGTTTTGCCGCAGGGAAAAACCGCAAGATATCCGCTGGGAAAGCGCAGCATCAAAACCCACGTCACTTTGCTGCGGGTTTTGTAGTGGCTTGGCCGCATGCTTCTCCGTTGCGGACGGTGCTCCCATGGAGAGGAGCGTGGCAGAAACGGAAAGAAAAAAAAATAAAGACTTGCTGCAGCTGGGGAATCCATGCCGCAGCACCGGCTTTGCTGCAACGGATTGGCTGTCCCGTGTGGACGAGATTTTTGACAAGTCCACATGGCTAGCTAAATCTCGTCCACATGGCTGGCTAATACCGGGATTAGTGGCCGCAGGCGGACTTGCCGCAGCGAAATTCCACATGGAATTTCCGCAGAAAATCTTCCCTGTGAGAACCCAGCCTAAAGCATCGTCCTTTTATCTCTATTCAAATAAAGATGGATTTTTGCTTAGCAACAGTTACCAGCTGCATAAAAGTAGCTTTTCAACCTTAAGCGCACACAATAGGTTAAATATTCTGAATCCACAATCACTTGCTCTTTCCAAAAGAAAAAAAAAAAAAGGTTGGGTTCACACAGGGCGGTTTTGCCACGGCAAAACCGCCCGCGGCCACTAATCTCGGGATTAGCCAGCCATGTGGACGAGATTTCTCAGAAACCTCGTCCACACGGGACGGCTAATCCGCTGCGGTAAATCCGGCTGAAACGGCCGCCGCAGCTTCAAAAGATGCAGCATGTCTATTTACTTTTTTTTTTGTTTATTTACGTCACGGCCGCGCTCTCCCCTATGGGAGTGCCGGCCGCAATGGAAAAGCATGTGGCTGAGCCGCTTCAAAGCCGCCGCGCCTTAAACCGCGGCGGTTCTCCCGGCGGAAATCTCGTGGTTTTTGTTGCGGCCAAACCGCGAGATTTCCGACAGGAATACGCCCTGTGTGAACCCAGCCTTAAGCTTGCATCTGTGCAGGAGGGTTCTAGGCTTCAAAATAAATTTGGGTGTCATCATTTTCTCTTGACCCATAAATACCGAAATACAGTGGGGTTTGTCTATCAAGTCCTTATGCTCTAGTACATGGTCCCACAAGAACAGCCCGAAATGATCCAGGATATCTAGCCAGTTTCTTCAGGGGGGTTGACTCTGTTGACATCTTGCACTTGTTGTCAACCAGCCCGATTGTTTTACACTTTTGGTTCCAAGTATAACGCCAGCTTCACACGGGTATATTTGTGCACACAATACGATCAATGGGTTTGTTCACATGCGTGTATTTTTGCAGCGTACTTAGGTTGCACAAAGTAATACGCTGGACGCTCTATTTTCTTGCGCATTTGCACCAAAAAAGTTAATGGGGATGCACAAATGCGTGCGCAATATGCTAATTGTGCAGGAAAAGAACACACCCATCCTGAATTCATTAGACTGATTAACCATTTCAATGGCTGGGAGGATCAGTGCTTATTTTTTGGGTGTGCAAATGCGCATGACATGCAGATGCAAAGCCCTGTAAAATATACGGCAATGTGCACATAACGTTTGTTTTGCAAAAATGCTGTGCTCATGGGCACGCAAATACGCATACACTCATGTGAGGCCTGCAGGCTCCGCCTGGGAGCAGGAGCCTGCAGACGGATCTCTGAACACGGCAAATCGCAGCATGCTAACGGCTGCTGCGATTTGCCGGCCGCGAGCGGAAAATCACAATGATTGCGCTTTTTGTGCAATGCATTTTTAACATTAGAAATTCCCATTGATATTTGCATTAAAAGAACGCAGTGATATTGCATGAAAAACGCAAGTGCTCTAACGGTTCTTTCACACAGGTCGGAATATTTGGCAACATTGTTGCGGAATTTGCCATCCCACAATTACGCAACAAATCATGCATATCTAAAGGTGGATTTTGATGCTGTATCGCCAGCAGAATTCTGTCATTTTCAATCCTGCGTGAACATCTGCACATTAGCAGTGCAAATTTTGGTGCTAAATATTAAGGAGGAGGGCATATTCTGCCTCCTGTGAAAACACCTTCACAAGCTGCAGTCAGCCTGTGTATCAGACATCAGAGGTGGCTAAAGCCAATTGGAGAGGTCTGTGATTGCCAATAATGAACACTCCTGACGGAGCCAGAACTGGCGATACAGGTGGGGTTCATGGCTCCCTCTGGACATATAGAAGTGCCTTACAGATCCATTATAATAGCCCATGCTTTCCAATGGGTTCCTTCACATTAGTGACGTTTTCTAGGCTGCTGCATTGCGAGAGAAAAAAGAAAAAAATATACGGGTTGCTAAATATTGCTGCGATTTGCTATGTTTTGTAGCCCATATTTCCCTGTAGACCCTTACTTTCTGTTGCATCGCATGAAAGCGCATTTTTCGTGTGGTGCAATGCAACTTTTACTATTTGTCCCTAAACTAAGCCCTATCTGCATAAAAAAAACAATACATACAATACATCACCTAACAGCCACTTTCCGCTCCACTTCTCCAGTACTGGGTCTGATTGGTTCTTGAGTGCCGCGGCTCATCCAAACAATGCAGCGCTCGAGAACCAATCAGTCATCACATTTAATAGCTGTGATTGCAGCGATTAGTTCTCGAGCGCCATGGCCAGTGCTTCCTGGAGGCGGGGTTTTTGAACCTCCAATCCAGAAAGCGCTAACAGAAGATTGCAAACAAGTTGTGGGGACCTGCGAGGAGAAGTGCGGCTGTTAGGTGATGTATTGTGTTTTTTTTGTATTTCAGCCAGGGCTTATTTTTCAAGCTCCCCTGAAAATGCCGGCAAAAGAGCGCTACAAAGACATGCGACTTTGTAGCGACCAAAAATCTCAATATTGCCATAAGAAAACGCAGCAATAAATGCACAGATGAGATATTGCTGTGATTTTCGCATCGGTGTGAAAGAGGCCTTAGAGCAGTGGTCCCCAACCTTTTTGGCACCAGGAACAGGCTTCAAGTAAGAACATTTTTACAAAGCCCGGCAGGGTTGGGCAGGACATGGGCGGGGCTTTAGTTATATGGGGCGGGGTTATGAAGGGGGTTGGAGTTTAGTGCATACTCATTTAATTATGACATTTAGAATGTCCTGGCAGTACACACATAGGGCAGTAAATAATCTATCCCCCCCCCAGCACACACATAGGGCAGTATATAATCTATTCCCCCCCCCCCAGCACACACATAGGGCAGTATATAATCTATTCCCCCCCGCAGCACACACATAGGGCAGTATATAATCTATTCCCCCCCCCAGCACACACATAGAGCAGTATATAATCTATTTCTCCCCCAGCACACACATAGGGCAGTGTATAATCTAGTTCCCCCCCCCCAGCACACACATAGGGCAGTATATAATCTATTTCCCCCCCCAGCACACACATAGGGCAGTATATAATCTATTCCCCCCCCCCAGCACACACATAGGGCAGTATATAATCTATTCCCCCCCCAGCACACACATAGGGCAGTATATAATCTATTCCCCCCCCCCCCCAGCACACACATAGGGCAGTATATAATCTATCCCCCCCCCCAGCACACACATAGGGCAGTATATAATCTATTCCCCCCCCCCCCCCCAGCACACACATAGGGCAGTATATAATCTATTCCCCCCCCCCAGCACACACATAGAGCAGTATATAATCTATTTCTCCCCCAGCACACACATAGGGCAGTGTATAATCTAGTTCCCCCCCCCCAGCACACACATAGGGCAGTATATAATCTATTCCCCCCCCCCAGCACACACATAGAGCAGTATATAATCTATTTCTCCCCCAGCACACACATAGGGCAGTGTATAATCTAGTTCCCCCCCCCCAGCACACACATAGGGCAGTATATAATCTATTTCCCCCCCCCAGCACACACATAGGGCAGTATATAATCTATTCCCCCCCCCCCAGCACACACATAGGGCAGTATATAATCTATTCCCCCCCCAGCACACACATAGGGCAGTATATAATCTATTCCCCCCCCCAGCACACACATAGGGCAGTATATAATCTATTCCCCCCCCCAGCACACACATAGGGCAGTATATAATCTATTCCCCCCCCCCAGCACACACATAGGGCAGTATATAATCTATTCCCCCCCCCAGCACACACATAGGGCAGTATATAATTTATCTTCCCCCCCCCAGCACACAAATAGGGCAGTATAAAATCTATTCCCCCCCCCCCAGCACACACATAGGGCAGCATATTATCTATTTCCCCCGCCCCCCTCTCCCAGCACACACATAGGGCAGCATATAATTTATCTCCCCCCCCCTCAGCACACACGATGGGCAGCATATAATTTATCTCCCCCCCCCCTCAGCACACACATAAGGCAGCATATAATTTATCTCCCCCCCCCCCCCCCCAGCACACACTTGGGGAGCATATAATTTCCCCCCCCCCCACCCCTCGAGCACACACTTGGGTAGCATATAATTTATCTCCCCCCCCACCCCACCCCCCCAGCACACACTTGGGCAGCACATAATTTATCTCACCCCCATCCCACCCCCAGCACACACTTGGGCAGCATATAATTTATCCCCCCCCCCCTCTCCCTGCACACACAAAGGGCAGCATATAATTTATCTCCCCCCCCCCTCAGCACACACGTAGGGCAGCATATAATTTATCTCCCCCCCCCCCCCTCAGCACACACGTAGGGCAGCATATAATTTATCTCCATCCTCCCCTCAGCACACACTTGGGCAGCATATAATTTATCTCCATCCTCCCCTCAGCACACACTTGGGCAGCATATAATTTATCTCCATCCTCCCCTCAGCACACACTTGGGCAGCATATAATTTATCTCCCCCCCACCCCACCCCCAGCACACACTTGGGCAGCACATAATTTATCTCACCCCCCCCCCCCCCCTCCAGCACACACTTGGGCAGCATATAATTAATCTCCCCCTCCCCCCCCCCCCCAAGCACACACTTGGGCAGCATATAATTTACCTCCCCCCATTACACACTTAGGAAGCATATAATTGACCTCCCCCCAGCACACACTTGGGAAGCATATAATTGACCTCCCCCCAGCACACACTTGGGCAGCTTATAATTTACCTCCCCCCAGCACACACTTGGGCATCTTATAATTTACCTCCCCCCAGCACCCACTTGGGCAGCATATAATTTATCTCCCCCCCCCCCAGCGCACACTTGGGCAGCATATAATTTATCTTTCCCCCCCCCCCCCAGCGCACACTTGGGCAGCATATAATTTATCTTCCCCCCCCCCCCCCCCCCAGCGCACACTTGGGCAGCATATAATTTATCTTCCCCCCCCAGCGCACACTTGGGCAGCATATAATTTATCTCCCCCCCCCCAGCACACACTTGGGCAGCATATAATTTACCCCCCCCCCCACACACACACGGGCAGCATATAATTTACCCCCCCCCCCCCCCACACACGGGCAGCATATAATTTACCCCCCCCCCCCCCCACACACACACACACACACACACACTTGGGCAGCATATAATTTATCTCCCGCACCCCCCCCAGCACACACATAGTGCAGCATATAATTTAACCCCCCCCCCCCCAGCACACACTTGGGCAGCATATAATTTATCCCCCCACCCCCAGCACACACTTGGGCAGCATATAATTTACCTCCCCCCCCAGCACGCACTTGGGCAGCATATAATTTATCCCCCCACCCCCAGCACACACTTGGGCAGCATATAATTTACCCCCCCCCCCCCAGCACACACTTGGGCAGCATATAATTTACCCCCCCCCCCCCCCAGCACACACTTGGGCAGCATATAATTTACCCCCCCCCCCTCAGCACACACTTGGGCAGCATATAATTTACCCCCCCCCCCAGCACGCACTTGGGCAGCATATAATTTACCCCCCCCCCCCAGCACGCACTTGGGCAGCATATAATTTATCTCCCCCCCCCCAGCACGCACTTGGGCAGCATATAATTTATCTCCCCCCCCCCCCCCAGCACGCACTTGGGCAGCATATAATTTATCTCCCCCCCAGCACGCACTTGGGCAGCATATAATTTATCTCCCCCCCTGCCCCCCAGCACACACTTGGGCAGCATATAATTTATCTCCCCCCCCCCCCCCCAGCACACACTTGGGCAGCATATAATTTATCTCCCCCCCCCCCCCCCCCCAGCACACACTTGGGCAGCATATAATTTATCTCCCCCCCCCCCCCCAGCACACACTTGGGCAGCATATAATTTATCTCCCCCCCTGCCCCCCCCCCCCCAAGCACACACTTGGGCAGCATATAATTTATCTCCCCCCCCCCCCAGCACACACTTGGGCAGCATATAATTTATCTCCCCCCCCCCCCCCCAGCACACACTTGGGCAGCATATAATTTATCTCCCCCCCCAAGCACACACTTGGGCAGCATATAATTAATCTCCCCCTCCCCCCCCCCCAAGCACACACTTGGGCAGCATATAATTAATCTCCCCCTCCCCCCTCCCCCCCCCCCCCAAGCACACACTTGGGCAGCATATAATTTATCTCCCCCTCCCCCCCCCCCCCCCCCCCAAGCACACACTTGGGCAGCATATAATTTATCTGCCCCCCCCCCCCCCCCCAAGCACACTCTTGGGCAGCATATAATTTATCTGCCCCCCCCCCCCCAGCACACACTTGGGCAGCATATAATTTACCTCCCCCCAGCACACATTTGGGCAGCATATAATTTACCCCCCCCCCCAGCACACACTTGGGCAGCATTTAATTTACCTCCCCCCCCAGCACACACTTGGGCAGCATTTAATTTACCTCCCCCCCCCCCCCCCCAGCACACACTTGGGCAGCATATAATTTACCTCCCCCCCCAGCACACACTTGGGCAGCATATAATTTACCTCCCCCCCCCCCCAGCACACACTCGGGCAGCATATAATTTACCTCCCCCCCCCCCCCCCCCAGCACACACTTGGGCATCATATAATTTACCCCCCCCCCCCCAGCACACACTCGGGCAGCATATAATTTACCTCCCCCCCCCAGCACACACTTGGGCAGCATATAATTTAACCCCGCCCCCCCAGCACACACTTGGGCAGCATATAATTTCCCCCCCCCCCCCTCCCCCAGCACACACTTGGGCAGCATATAATTTATCTCCCCCCCCCCAGCACACACTTGGGCAGCATATAATTATTTCCCCCCAGCACACACTTGGGCAGCATATAATTATTTCCCCCCAGCACACACTTGGGCAGCATATAATTATTTCCCCCCAGCACATACTTGGGCAGCATATAATTATTTCCCCCCAGCACACACTTGGGCAGCATATAATTATTTCCCCCCAGCACACACTTGGGCAGCATATAATTATTTCCCCCCAGCACACACTTGGGCAGCATATAATTTACCTCCCCCCAGCACACACTTGGGCAGCATATAATTTACCTCGCCCCAGCACACACTTGGGCAGCATATAATTTACCTCCCCCCAGCACACACTTGGGCAGCATATAATTTACCTCCCCCCAGCACCCACTTGGGCAGCATATAATTTATCTCCCCCCAGCACCCACTTGGGCAGCATATAATTTATCTCCCCCAGCACACACTTGGGCAGCATATAATTTACCTCCCCCCAGCACACACTTGGGCAGCATATAATTTACCTCGCCCCAGCACACACTTGGGCAGCATATAATTTACCTCCCCCCAGCACACACTTGGGCAGCTTATAATTTACCTCCCCCCAGCACCCACTTGGGCAGCATATAATTTATCTCCCCCCAGCACCCACTTGGGCAGCATATAATTTATCTCCCCCAGCACACACTTGGGCAGCATATAATTTACCTCCCCCCAGCACACACTTGGGCAGCATATAATTTACCTCCCCCCCCCCCCCCCCCAGCGCACACTTGGGCAGCATATAATTTATCTTCCCCCCCCCCCAGCGCACACTTGGGCAGCATATAATTTATCATCCCCCCCCCAGCGCACACTTGGGCAGCATATAATTTATCTTCCCCCCCCCCAGCGCACACTTGGGCAGCATATAATTTATCTCCCCCCCCCCCCCCCCAGCACATACTTGGGCAGCATATAATTATTTCCCCCCAGCACACACTTGGGCAGCATATAATTATTTCCCCCCAGCACACACTTGGGCAGCATATAATTATTTCCCCCCAGCACACACTTGGGCAGCATATAATTATTTCCCCCCAGCACACACTTGGGCAGCATATAATTATTTCCCCCCAGCACACACTTGGGCAGCATATAATTTACCTCCCCCCAGCACACACTTGGGCAGCATATAATTTACCTCCCCCCAGCACACACTTGGGCAGCATATAATTTACCTCCCCCCAGCACACACTTGGGCAGCATATAATTTACCTCCCCCCAGCACACACTTAGGCAGCATATAATTTACCTCCCCCCAGCACACACTTGGGCATCTTATAATTTACCTCCCCCCAGCACCCACTTGGGCAGCATATAATTTATCTCCCCCCAGCACCCACTTGGGCAGCATATAATTTATCTCCCCCCAGCACACACTTGGGCAGCATATAATTTATCTCCCCCAGCACACACTTGGGCAGCATATAATTTACCTCCCCCCAGCACACACTTGGGCAGCATATAATTTACCTCCCCCCAGCACACACTTGGGCAGCATATAATTTACCTCCCCCCAGCACACATTTGGGCAGCATATAATTTACCCCCCCCCCCAGCACACACTTGGGCAGCATTTAATTTACCTCCCCCCCCAGCACACACTTGGGCAGCATTTAATTTACCTCCCCCCCCCCCCCCAGCACACACTTGGGCAGCATATAATTTACCTCCCCCCCCCAGCACACACTTGGGCAGCATATAATTTACCTCCCCCCCCCCCCAGCACACACTCGGGCAGCATATAATTTACCTCCCCCCCCCCCAGCACACACTTGGGCATCATATAATTTACCCCCCCCCCCCCCCCCCCCCCCCCCAGCACACACTCGGGCAGCATATAATTTACCTCCCCCCCCCAGCACACACTTGGGCAGCATATAATTTAACCCCGCCCCCCCAGCACACACTTGGGCAGCATATAATTTCCCCCCCCCCCTCCCCCAGCACACACTTGGGCAGCATATAATTTATCTCCCCCCCCCCCAGCACACACTTGGGCAGCATATAATTATTTCCCCCCAGCACACACTTGGGCAGCATATAATTATTTCCCCCCAGCACACACTTGGGCAGCATATAATTATTTCCCCCCAGCACACACTTGGGCAGCATATAATTATTTCCCCCCAGCACACACTTGGGCAGCATATAATTATTTCCCCCCAGCACACACTTGGGCAGCATATAATTATTTCCCCCCAGCACACACTTGGGCAGCATATAATTTACCTCGCCCCAGCACACACTTGGGCAGCATATAATTTACCTCCCCCCAGCACACACTTGGGCAGCTTATAATTTACCTCCCCCCAGCACCCACTTGGGCAGCATATAATTTATCTCCCCCAGCACACACTTGGGCAGCATATAATTTACCTCCCCCCAGCACACACTTGGGCAGCATATAATTTACCTCCCCCCCCCCCCCCCCAGCGCACACTTGGGCAGCATATAATTTATCTTCCCCCCCCCCCCCCCAGCGCACACTTGGGCAGCATATAATTTATCATCCCCCCCCCAGCGCACACTTGGGCAGCATATAATTTATCATCCCCCCCCCCCCCAGCGCACACTTGGGCAGCATATAATTTATCATCCCCCCCCCCCCAGCGCACACTTGGGCAGCATATAATTTATCTCCCCCCCCCCCCCAGCACATACTTGGGCAGCATATAATTATTTCCCCCCAGCACACACTTGGGCAGCATATAATTATTTCCCCCCAGCACACACTTGGGCAGCATATAATTATTTCCCCCCAGCACACACTTGGGCAGCATATAATTTACCTCCCCCCAGCACACACTTGGGCAGCATATAATTTACCTCCCCCCAGCACACACTTGGGCAGCATATAATTTACCTCCCCCCAGCACACACTTGGGCAGCATATAATTTACCTCCCCCCAGCACACACTTGGGCAGCATATAATTTACCTCCCCCCAGCACACACTTGGGCAGCATATAATTTACCTCCCCCCAGCACACACTTGGGCATCTTATAATTTACCTCCCCCCAGCACCCACTTGGGCAGCATATAATTTATCTCCCCCCAGCACCCACTTGGGCAGCATATAATTTATCTCCCCCCAGCACACACTTGGGCAGCATATAATTTACCTCCCCCCAGCACACACTTGGGCAGCATATAATTTACCTCCCCCCAGCACACACTTGGGCAGCATATAATTTACCTCCCCCCAGCACACACTTGGGCAGCTTATAATTTACCTCCCCCCAGCACCCACTTGGGCAGCATATAATTTATCTCCCCCCAGCACCCACTTGGGCAGCATATAATTTATCTCCCCCCAGCACACACTTGGGCAGCATATAATTTATCTCCCCCCAGCACACACTTGGGCATCTTATAATTTACCTCCCCCCAGCACCCACTTGGGCAGCATATAATTTATCTCCCCCCAGCACCCACTTGGGCAGCATATAATTTATCTCCCCCCAGCACACACTTGGGCAGCATATAATTTATCTCCCCCAGCACACACTTGGGCAGCATATAATTTACCTCCCCCCAGCACACACTTGGGCAGCTTATAATTTACCTCCCCCCAGCACCCACTTGGGCAGCATATAATTTATCTCCCCCCAGCACCCACTTGGGCAGCATATAATTTATCTCCCCCCAGCACCCACTTGGGCAGCATATAATTTATCTCCCCCCCCCCCCCAGCGCACACTTGGGCAGCATATAATTTATCTTCCCCCCCCCCCCCCCAGCGCACACTTGGGCAGCATATAATTTATCTTCCCCCCCCCCAGCGCACACTTGGGCAGCATATAATTTATCTCCCCCCCCCCCCCAGCACATACTTGGGCAGCATATAATTTATCTCCCCCCCCAGTACACACTCGGGCAGCATATAATTTACCTGCCCCCAGCACACACATAGGGCAGCATATAATTTACCTGCCCCCAGCACACACATAGGGCAGCATATAATTTACCTGCCCCCAGCACACACATAGGGCAGCATATAATCTACCTCCCCCCAGCACACACATAGGGCAGCATATAATCTCTCTCCCCCCCCCCAGTACACACATAGGGCAGCATATAATCTCTCGCCCCCCCCCCAGCACACACCTAGGGCATCATATAATCTCTCCCCCCCCAGCACACACATAGGGCAGCATATAATCTCTCCCCCCCCCAGCACACACATAGGGCAGCATATAATCTCTCCCCCCCCAGCACACACATAGGGCAGCATATAATCTCTCCCCCCCCCCAGCACACACATAGGGCAGCATATAATCTCTCCCCCCCCCCCAGCACACACATAGGGCAGCATATAATCTCTCCCCCCCCCCAGCACACACATAGGGCAGCATATAATCTCTCCCCCCCCCCCAGCACACACATAGGGCAAGATATAATCTCTCCCCCCCCCCCCCCGAGCACACACATAGGGCAGCATATAATCTCTCCCCCCCCCCCAGCACACACATAGGGCAGCATATAATTTACCTCCCCCCCCAGCACACACTTGGGCAGCATATAATTTACCTCCCCCCCAGCACACACACTTGGGCAGCATATAATTTACCTCCCCCCCAGCACACACACTTGGGCAGCATATAATTTACCTCCCCCCCAGCACACACACTTGGGCAGCATATAATTTACCTCCCCCCCAGCACACACACTTGGGCAGCATATAATTTACCTCCCCCCCAGCACACACTTGGGCAGCATATACTTTACCTCCCCCCCCCCCAGCACACACTTGGGCAGCATATACTTTACCTCCCCCCCCCAGCACACACTTGGGCAGCATATACTTTACCTCCCCCCCCCAGCACACACTTGGGCAGCATATAATTTACCTCCCCCCCCCCCAGCACACACTTGGGCAGCATATAATTTACCTCCCCTTCCAGCACACACTTGGGCAGCATATGATTTATCACCCCTCCCCCCCTAGTACACACTTGGGCAGCATATAATTTATCCTCCCCAGCACACACATAGGGCAGTATATAATCTATTCCCCCCCCCCCAGCACACACTTGGGCAGCATATGATTTATCTCCCCCCCCAGTAATAACCAGCCCCCCGCAGTAATTAGCAGCCCTTACCCCAGTAATAAACAGCCCCCCCCCCAGAAATAAACAGCCCCCCCCCAGAAATAAACAGCCCCCCCCCAGAAATAAACAGCCCCCCCCAGAAATAAACAGCCCCCCCCCCCAGAAATAAACAGCCCCCCCCCCAGAAATAAACAGCCCCCCCCGCCCCAAAAAAGCACCCCCCCCCCCCAGAAATAAGCACCCCCCCCAACCCATATACTTACCTCCTCCCTGCTGTCAGCGTTGCTCTCTCTCTGCTTGCCCTAACGTCAGTGTGCAGCCCGGCACGCTTCCTCCCCGAGTCCTCTCCTGCGGAACTAATGAGCAGGGGACTCGGGGAGGAGGATCCTAACTGCACAATGTACGCCGGGATCAGCGGCGCCCCCGCTGGTATTCGCTTCAGCAGTGTCGGCACGCCGCGGGCCACATAGCACAAGGCAGCGTGCCGGATTCGGTCAGCGGGCCTTGTGTTTAGAACAAAAGTTCCCGGCGGTGTCGCGGACCGATGCTAGACATCTAACGGCGCGGACCGGTGGTTGGGGACCCCTGCCTTAGAGGATCCTGAATTCAGCTTCAATAGCACTTTACAACTGTGATTGTCTATTCTTGTACGTTTAATGTTAGATCAAAATGTATAACTAGTACTAGATAGCAACCCTTTGGGTAAATGCACACGGGCGGAAATTCCGTTGTGGGATTCCCCGCTGAATTTCTGCCCGTGCACGCTGCCGTAGGATTGCATTAGATAATGCAATTCTATGCAGACAGCCGCGATTTGACTGTGTGAAAACTTACGTGGTAAACAAATCGTCACCGCAGACGCGCCGGCCCTGCTTATGTGCGGCTGTGCCCCGGGCGAAAGATAGAGCGGAGGAAATGCTGGGAAGAGGTGAACCGCGGGGGTCACTGCAGGGGCAGCGAGATCCGACCCGGTCTTCTTCATGAGGCCTTTATGTCCCTATGAACTATTTTGGATTACTGCTATTTATTGGTAAACACCCTGAGTGTTACGCAGTGGCTCTTCTTATGGGCTCATGCCCATGAGTGCCGCAGGAGTACAGCAATTCTAAACAAAAAAGTGCCTGCAAGTGATCGCGGAATTCCACGGTCTCCATTAATGCTATATTAATGGAGACCTACCACGGCGTGAAGCCGCGAAAAATAACATGCCGTGATTTTTTTTCCCGCTGCAGAAATCCACAGCAAAATTCCGCATGTGAGCCTTGGCAGGCAGAAAGCCATTAGGTTCAATAGAACCCAATAGCTGCGGAATTCACGTGAGTTTTTCCGCAGCAGGAAACACGTAGTGATTCCGTCCATCGGCATTCACCCTATAAGCCATTTTAAAGGTTTTGGGTTTTTTTTAAATACTTTGTGCATACATTACTAAAGAATGCCATTTACTATAGTGGCGAGTAGTGCACATCTCTGAGCCTTAGGTTTTTGTGTTTGGGGTTATATGTTGCAATTGGTTATCGGTGGTGCCAGCCGGTATTTGTGAGACCTGAAGGTCTGGGCTGTCTTGTTCACAGACCCAAAGCTGTGGCGCTGGAAAGCGGAGTCTGGATCATTTTTTTTTTTTACAACTCCTTCCATTATATATGAAAATTTGATGACCAAAATAAATAAATATTTGTCCCCCAAGTTATTCAGTTAGGAGGTCATTGTTTTAGTTGGGGCCCTGTGATGGCGCAGCTGTGGCTTCCTGCTTTGCGTTTAACCCATATGCAGTTCCACTGTTTTTGACCCATATATTTTTCTTCACAGCAACTAAATGCAGAAGTAACAACTACAGGTGAGAAATGTCATTTTCTGTGCGGTCAGGTGCGCAGGAAGACCACAGCAGGTTACTGCTGCATGCACCAACCCGGAGAGCGCAGTTACATACACAGCCTCGGGACACCTTCATACTCTCACAACCACTACAAGAGCATTACGTGAAGCATGTACTCGCCTGCCGCCGCTACCGCTGGCTCCCGGTCGCATTGCCATCTTTCCGTGCTGTAAATGAAGAGACACCAATAGCACTTCCGGCAACAAAGGAACAGTCACTTCCGGTTTCGAAT
Source organism: Eleutherodactylus coqui (assembly GCF_035609145.1). Lineage (NCBI taxonomy): Eukaryota > Metazoa > Chordata > Amphibia > Anura > Eleutherodactylidae > Eleutherodactylus > Eleutherodactylus coqui. Next base: position 277,999,058 of record NC_089837.1, on the reverse strand, counting down.
ACGACGGGGCGCATATTACCACATTCTGCCGCAGTTCTCCGGCGCGGCCGATTCACCCAATCAGCTGGCTGGAATCGGCACCACGTGACTACACAGCGTGCACGCGGATTGCCTGCAGCAGCCCTGTGCACTACACAGTACAGTTAAGCAGCCGTGCGCTACACACTACACTTAAGCAGCACGGGGTTAGGGTTTAGGGTTAGGGTTTAGGGTTAGGGTTTAGGGTTAGGTTTAGGGTTAGTGTTTAGGGTTAGGGTTGGGGTTAGGGTTAAGGTTTAGGGTTAGTGTTTAGGGTTAGGTTTAGGGTTGGGGTTAACCCTAACCCTAAACCTAACCCCGTGCTGCTTAAGTGTAGTGTGTAGCGCACGGCTGCTTAACTGTACTGTGTAGTGCACGCGGCTGCTGCAGGCAATCCGCGTGCACGCTGTGTAGTCACGTGGTGCCGATTCCAGCCAGCTGATTGGGTGAATCGGCCGCGCCGGAGAACTGCGGCAGAATGTGTTAATATGCCGACGGGGCGCATATTACCCCATTCAGCCGCATTTGTCCGGCGGGGCCGATTCAGCCAATCAGCTGGCTGGAATCGGCACCACGTGACTCAGCGGCGTGCCCGCGCATTGCCGTGCACGATGAGCTGTGCCCACGCGTCACGTGGGCTGTGACATCCCCGAGCCTTGCATTTGCCCGCGGATTTTGACCAACATTCATCCACAGAGGAAGCAAGCTGATGGTTGGAGCCTTTTCCCCAATTTACAAGATGGGAGAGTAAGATTTGTGCGCTACGTGTGGTAAGTACCCACCTGCGATTTGTGCGCTGTGTGCTACATGTGGAGACGCGGTCACCTTAGATTAATGCTACGTGTGGAGACGCGGCCACCTGAGATTAATGCGCCGTGCGCTACGTGTGGAGACGCGGCCACCTGAGATTAATGCGCCGTGCGCTACGTGTGGAGACGCGATCACCTGAGATTAATGCGCCGTGCGCTACGTGTGGAGACGTGATCACCTGAGATTTGTGCGCTGTGCGCTACATGTGGAGACGCGCTCACCTGAGATTAATGCGCCGTGCGCTACGTGTGGAGACGCGATCACCTGAGATTAATGCGCCGTGCGCTACGTGTGGAGACGCGGTCACCTGAGATTAATGCGCCGTACGCTAGGTGTGGAGACGCGGCCACCTGAGATTAATGCGCCGTGCGCTACGTGTGGAGACGCGATCACCTGAGATTTGTGCGTCGTGCGCTACGTGTGGAGACGCGATCACCTGAGATTTGTGCGCTGTGCGCTACATGTGGAGACGCGCTCACCTGAGATTAATGCGCCGTGCGCTACGTGTGGAGACTCGATCACCTGAGATTAATGCGCCGTGCGCTACGTGTGGAGACGCGATCACCTGAGAGTAATGCGCCCTGCGCTACGTGTGGAGACGCGATCACCTGAGATTAATGCGCCGTGCGCTACGTGTGGAGACGCGATCACCTGAGATTAATGCGCCGTGCGCTACGTGTGGAGACGCGATCACCTGAGATTAATGCGCTGTGCGCTACGTGTGGTGAGTACCCACCTGAGATTTGCGCGACGCCATCTGACGCAACCTGACTTTTTTTGCAGATTTGTGCGCTACGTGTGGAGACGCCACCCGAGATTTGTGCGCTACGTGTGGAGACGCCACCCGAGATTTGTGCGCTACGTGTGGTGAGTACGTCACCTGAGATTTGCGCGACGCCACCTGACGCAACCTGTCTTTTTTTGCAGATTTGTGCGCTCGGGTGGAGACGTGCCTTCCGAGATTTGTGCGCCTTATTGCAAAATTACGTGTGGAGAGGATCCTGACGTTTGGACGCGTTTCGAGAAGAATTTCGCTTCGCTCGGACACCATCTGACATCACTCAGCGAGGTAAGCTGCTGCATCTGCCCAAATTTTCATCGTGTGCATCTGCTCATATGCGCATATTTGGCGCATATTTGCAGGTTTTCGCTTGCATCTGCTGACATGCGCATATTTGGCGCATATTTGCAGGTTTTCTCCTGCATCACCTGATATGTGCATATTTGCAGGTTTTTGCTTGCATGCGGTGATATGCTCTCCGTTTTCCACAGGACGACTCGTGTGGAGAGGAACCTGACATTTGGCTGCGTTTTGTATAACGTACGGAACCGGAGATTGGCGTTTTAGGTGCTGATCTCACATTTGCCCCCCGCCTTTGGGAGAGGACGACTCTTCTGGAGAGGAATTTCGCTTCGCTAGGACACCACCTGACGTCACTCGGCGAGGTAAGCTGCTGCATCTGCCAAATTTTTCATTGCTTGCATCTGCTCATATGTACATGCATGACTGTATGTGTACATGCCTGTATGCGTACATGCATGCGTGCTTGTACGCGTACATGCGTGCGTGCCTGTACGCGTACATGCGTGCGTGCCTGTATGCGTACATGCGTGCGTGCCTGTATGCGTACATGCGTGCGTGCCTGTATGCGTACATGCGTGCGTGCCTGTATGCGTACATGCCTGTATGTGTACATGCATGTATGCGTACATGTATGCGTACATGCATGTATGCGTACATGCATGTATGCGTGCCTGTGTGCGTGCGTGCCTGTGTGCGTGCGTGCGTGCCTGTATGCGTACGTGCGTGCCTGTATGCCTACGTGCGTGCCTGTATGCGTACATGCATGTATGCGTGCATGTATGTATGTATACATGCATGTATGCTCACCCACTTACTCAGCCACCCCCTCTCTCTCACACACACACACACTTGCTGTGTTAAATTCGTCTTATTGGCCGAAAAAGACATTACATTAGATTTGAGTATTTAATTCCTTTTTTTAGCAAACGTACAGGTTCCATCACAATACTGCACCTAATTTGCACTAACTGAACAAACCTTCGGAGAAACATACCAATTGTCCAAATAGGATGTCTTTATCTATTAAAGTAGGAGTGAAGAAAAGCAGGGACAGTGCAATAACTATGAAAACCCACGGAATTAAGCCAATTGCAGGCAGGGTTAATTTTTTTTTTTTCTTCCTCCTTCTCGGTCAGCTGATACGTTTTGGTCAGAATCTTGCACTGTGGTAACCGTTTCCGGTGCTCGCAACCACAGAGTTGAATCACCAGAGAGCCAGAAGTTCCCAGATGTTGGCTCCGGAGGATGCTTAAAAGCTGGAAATGGCCCATCACCTGCTATGGAAATACATCATCAGGATCTGATGGAGCAGTACGATGAAGATTGTCAGGTTGCATGTGATGCTGCTCACTGTCCCTCGTTAGTCGGTTCAAAGTTTATACACTAAGCTATTTATCCCCTTAGAGAACAAGCCTGTTTGCGCCTTAGTGACAGACCGAAAATTTGGAACTTTACATGTGTCACTTGACATATCATAAGTCCGTAAAGGTTTTGCATATCCAAGTGACTGTGACATTTTTTTCTTCCCCTTGTTGTACTTCTGTTAGGTAGTAAAAAAGGACTGTTAAAAGTTGTGTATATTTATTAAAATTGCTACTTTGCACAATTTTGAATTTTCATTTTTTCACATTGTCAAATGTCATATATAAAATAAGTGCAAACATACTGTACAAATCTTTGCTAACATATATATTTCCATCTGTTCACTTTATTCTGGATGCACGGTTTAAAACTTTTGTAAATTTATTTTTTCCATTTAGGAGACGTACAACTGTAACATTTCTTTTCAGAATTTAGAGGAACACTTAGTTTTCCTACACCAAGCCAAGATTGGAAAGGCTGCTAGGTGTCATAATTAAGGATGAGCGAGTATACTCGCTAAGGCACTACTCGTTCGAGTAATGTGCTTTAGACGACTATCTCCCTGCTCGTCCATAAAGATTCGGGGACCGCTGCGGCTGACAGGTGAGTTGCAGGGGAGAGAGAGATCTCCCCTTCGTTCCGCCCCGCTCTCCCCCGCGGCGGCCCCCAAATCTTTAAGGACGAGCAGGGAGATACTCGTTTAAGGCACATTATTCGAACGAGTAGTGCCTTAGCGAGTATACTCGCTCATCCTTAGTCATGATGATAGATACCCTTACAAATTACCACATTTTAAAAACTGCACCCCTTAATGTATTCGCTGAGAGGGTCAGGAGTATTTTGACCCCACATTTATTTTTAGGAGTTAAAGGGGTTGTCCCGCGGCAGCAAGTGGGTCTATACACTTCTGTATGGCCATATTAATGCACTTTGTAATGTACATTGTGCATTAATTATGAGCCATACAGAAGTTATAAAAAGTTTTTCACTTACCTGCTCCGTTGCTGGCGTCCTCGTCTCCATGGTTGCCGTCTAATTTTCGCCGTCTAATGGCCAAATTAGACGCGCTTGCGCAGTCCGGGTCTTCTTATCTTCTCAATGGGGCTCCGTGTAGCTCCGCCCCGTCACGTGCCGATTCCAGCCAATCAGGAGGCTGGAATCGGCAATGGACCGCACAGAAGCCCTGCGGTCCACGGAGGGAGAAGATGCCGGCGGCCATCTTCACCGGGTAAGTAAGAAGTCACCGGAGCGCGGGGATTCAGGTAAGCGCTGTCCGGTGATCTTTTTTAACCCCTGCATCGGGGTTGTCTCGCGCCGAACGGGGGGGGGGGTTGAAAAAAAAAAAAAAAACCCGTTTCGGCGCGGGACAACCCCTTTAATGCAATTTAGGAGACCAAATAATATTTAATTTTTAGAAAACATGTCCTTTTCAAGACCTTTTTTTTTCTATATTGCACATCAAAAGGAGGATTGAACCTCCGAAATGGATACCCCTGTTTTGTCTCGTGTTCACAAGTATACACATTGTGGCCCTAATGTTATGTCTGTATGCACAACTGGGCCCAAAAAGAAAGGAGTAGTCAGTGGCTTTCTGAACAGACTGTTACAATCGTGTGAGCAGATAAAGCAGAGGGCCCACACGATCGTGACTAAAGGAGTGGTAGTCTAGTAGTATACACGCACACAGGGAACACAGGACAGTCACACAGAATCCAGGCAACCAAGCCTGTGCTACAGGGAGGATGACAGTGGCCCTACCTAAGCGGGGACATCAGCCGAGTAAGAGGGCGGCCCAGCGATCTTAAGAACTGGGCCCTGGCAGATCCGAGGAGCCACACCACAGAACAGGAGTCATACACATGCCACATAACAGACACCGCCAACTGCATCAGGAGCAGGACAGGGCACACCGCCAACTGCATCAGGAGCAGGACAGGGCACACCGCCAACTGCATCAGGAGCAGGACAGGGCACACCGCCAACTGCATCAGGAGCAGGACAGGGCACACCGCCAACTGCAACGTATAGTGAAAACCAGACAGACTCCACCCAATTCAGATTTTCTAATTTATTGCTAGTGTGGATGTTACACCAAGGTTCATTCCGTGATATAGACAAAAGGCCGCTGTGTTTATGGGTCTTTTCTGTTTACTGCATTGCAGTAAAATATTGCGCAGTTTTTCAGGATCCTCCGTCATAATTCTTTTTTTTTAAAAAGCGTATCAAAAAAAAGGGAGTCACTGGGAAAAAAAAGTTCATAAAAAGAAGGGTTTCAAGATTGCTGAACGTCGAGGGTCTCTTCACTGTCTGCCAGCCTTCCCGTTCTCAAGGACGTCAGATCTGCAGGAAATGACGAGAAATCAGCAGGTTAACAGTCACATCCCACCAGTATTACTGATTCCTAGATCCGCTCAACCCACTTACAATGACCACTCAGAAGAATTATACATACATACACGCACGCATGTATACATACATACACGCACGCATGCATGCATGCACGCATGCATGCATTACGTACACATGCACGCACACATACACGCATGCATGCATGCTGCCTGGATGACTTCTATTGCCTCCTGACACAGTACAGCAGCTGAATCCCCAAATGCCGGCTAAACGCTGCCTGCCTGCTGAATTCCCACCGTACTGCAAAATGTAAGTACTGTACAGATGAGCACCTCTGCACAGTAAGGCCCTCTGCACACGGGCGGAAATTCCACGGCGGTATTTCCCGCAGAATTTCTGCCCGTGAATGCTGCCATAGGATTGCGTTAGAAAACCACGCGCAGAAAACAAACCACTGCATGCTCTATTTCTCACTGAGCCCCGCACAAAAATGTCACTCCCCGTCTGCCGGCTCCAGTCTGCGCATGCGCCGGCACATCAAAGAGCCGGAGCCGTGGAAGTAGGTAAGTGTCGCGCTGGTCTCTGCAGGAGCTCGGGTCAGGTCCCGCTGCGAGAATTCTAGCAGCCGGATCCGACCTGGCCGTCTGCAGGCGGCCTAAAGAAACGTTGGCAAATAAATACTGCAGTCCTATGTCAAAGCACAGATAACACAGTGATAATCTTTTTATTATAAAAGTAAAAAACATTACAGGGCATAATAACAAAAATAGCAAAATAACAGAAAAATTTGCCAAATCCAATCGCAAGAAGCATATATACACACACATTTACAAAACAGAAATATTTGCAAAAATAGCAGAAAACAGAAATATTTGCAAGAAATAATAGCCAAACGTATTCATATTTACAAAATTTTACAGAAACCGTACAGGAGTGAAAAACCGGTCCGGCCGCATCCCCAAACTCACACATCCCATTTACACAACAAAATTTACATAACAAAACATATCACAACAAAAACAAGACAACCTATTCCATAATCCCATAGTGCTGCATATTCCAACCTACTAAACGGAGAAAAAAAAAACACATTAGTTAAACAAGAATATATATAATTTTAATTCCCCCTCCCCTCTCAACTACACACGCCTTACCCTCTACCCATCCCCTGGTCCGCTGCCAATACCTGCCAATCATGCTTATGAACATAGTTTAGTTTTTTTTTAATTAAATATACACAGAATGTAATACATACCCCCCACAAAAACACATAATACCACCCATAAACATGATACCACCCACGAAAACACATAATACCACCCATGAAACACGATACCACCCACAAAAAAACCCATAAACATAATACCACCCACAAAACCATATAATGCATAATAATCCACAGCCTAAATATACAGAAAAATAAATAAATAACAAAAATATAACCGTTAACTGTAAGCCTTTTATTCAACTTTTAACTTAAAACAAAACAAAAAGCTAGGGTGAAAGAATCCCCCCCCCCACCGGGAAACAGTTCTCCAAGCTAGGGAACCCCAAAGCAAAAACCCCTCCAAAGGATGGCTGCTCGAGGCCTACCCAACCTTTCGAACTCCAGAGAACGCACCTTCACCAGGTCACCGAGAATATTCCTACTTACCTCGTCCTCGAGGAGGATTTTATGCTGCGTCGATACTATACACCGTGCGCTCCACATGTAATACCTAACCACTAGACTTACTATAAATAAAGTGCAGCGGTCCCTGCCACCCAGATCTCTGAATGCTCCATAACACCACTCGGCGTAGGTAAGGTCAGCCAGAAACCCACCCTCAAATCCCCACCTGGGCAGTCTCTGAGGGCCAATGGATTCTGAAAGTGGGTTGCCAAAACCCTCTGGTCCAGCACACGCCTGGCCAGCGTCCTGACTTCCCCCACGGTCAGCCCCCATTGGCGTAAAACCTTCAGAACCGGTGCAACGTAAGCCGGAAGATGTCCGTGCGGTGTACAAAATTCCTTCACACTCCCTCCTGTCTCCCACTCCTGGAAGAACGGCCGAAACCATTCGTTACAGGAGGATACCCACGGAGGAGCCCTCTCTTTCCAGAGGTTTGCGATATTAGCTTTCAAAAAGGTATTCACGAGGAATACCACTGGGTTGACCATACCCAACCCGCCTAGTCTCCTCATACAGTAAGTAACCTCCCTCTTGACTGGGTTCAACCTATTCCCCCATAACAGCTGGAAGAACAGGCTGTAGACCCGTGACCAAAGAGGTTCTGGCAAAATGCAGACACTTCCTAGGTACATTAACAAAGGGAGCAGGTAAGTCTTGATCAAGCAAACCCTTTCTCTCAGGGTCAAAGACCACCCTTTCCATTGATCCACCTTTTGAGTGGCATTCCTCAATCTGCCTTCCCAGTTTTTCTCGGGATAATTCCCTTAGTCGAAATCGATGCCTAAAATATTAGCGGAATCTTGGGGTTCTGGGAGAGCGTCCAGAAGATCAAAAGCAGGATTTCCCCCTCCCAGCCAGAGACTCTCCCACTTTTCCCGAATGATCTTTGACCCGGAGACCTCAGAGTAGCGGACAACTTCCGACATCACCCAACCCGCCTCCTCCTGAGAGGAGACAAAGATAGTAATGTCATCAGCGTAGGCCACTGTCCTCAAGGCCGGGTCCGGGACCCCCGGGTCCTTCCTCACCCCCGCCAACGGTCCCCCATCTACCCTTCTGAGGAAGAGATCGACAGCGAACGAGTAAAGCAAGGGGCTCAGAGGGCATCCCTGACGGACTCCAGACCCGACTACAAAAGGACGGCCAACCCAACCGTCGGGGCAGGAAACTCTCGGCCCCTGAATATAATGTTTTTAACCATTTTACGAACCCCACCGGCAGACCGTATCTCAAAAGGACGGACCAAAGGTACTCTTGGTTTACTCGATCAAAAGCTTTAGCCTGATCCAGGGAAAGTAAAAACCCCTTCCAGAGACCCGCCTTGCCCCGCTCCACAGCCTCCCGGACACTCAGCACGGCACTAAACGTGCTTCGACCGGGAACACAGCAGTGCTGAGCCCCAGAAAGGAGCTGGGGTGCAAATTTCATCAACCTACTGAACAGCACTTTTGCCAGAATCTTTCTGTCCGTATTGAGGAGCGCTATGGGACGCCAATTCTCAATATGGAGCGGATCTTTACCCTTTGACAGAATAATTAGGGCCGACTTCCTCATTGACTCCGGCAGAACGCCCGAGGATAGACATTCATTAAAAACCTCGGTCAAGAGGGAAACCAAAATTTCCTTAAAGGCTTGATAAAACTCAGATGTTAAACCGTCTGGCCCTGGCGACTTTTTGGACCGGAGCCCATCAATCGCCAGTCCGACTTCCTCTTCCGTAATTGCTTCTGTCAAAACGCCAAGAGAGTGGTCTACTCCTGGTTCGGGAACGGTTTCTGCCAGGAAAATCGAGATTCCATCCCAATTGTTCTTTCCTGCCCAAGAGATGCGAGTAGAAGGATCTGACGACCTCCAGGATCCCCGATCTGGACCTTTTCAGGGAGCCCGTACTGTCTAGCAGACCCGTAACCAATTTACAACTCACTGACATCTTACAGTTCTTGTAGGGGTCAGGCGAGCGGTACTTCCCAAAGTCCCTCTCAAGAACCAAAGATGCGTGTCTATCATACTGACATCTCTTGAGCAAGGATTTCACTCTGGAGATCTCGCGGCTACCTCCAGTCGAGACCAAACGCTCGAGTTTCCTCCTCAGGCTCTGATACATACGCTTTCTGTTCAGGCTTCTGAGGTTGGAGATCTGTCGGAAGAACCTTCTTACCCGATGTTTGAACATCTCCCACCACTCTGACTTACTGCTGCATAGGCCCAGTAGCGGTTCCTGGCTCTGAAGAAAATCCTCAAAGGACCGTCTTATTTCTGCTTCTTCCAGGAGTGACGAATTCAACTTCCATAAACCTTTGCCCATCCGAGGGGTCTCTGTGACATTCACAGAAAAAAGAATCATACAGTGGTCGGAGAACTCCACCTCCACCACCGATAACGGTGAGGAGACGGCTTTCTCCTTTAAATAAAACCTATCTATCCTAGACCTGCAATAACTACCTCTAAACCAAGTGAATCCCGTGCGCCCTGGGGTGTGCCAAACGTGGACATCCACAAGGCGTGCCTCACTAACTACTCTATTTAACACGACGCTATCATAGCCTAGCTGGTTATTGGAACCTCCTCTATCACGGAGCCTCGTGACATTATTAAAGTCTCCTCCAAAGACCACTTGCCGGCTTATAAAAAGGAAAGGCTTAATTCTCATAAAGAGGTCTTTGCGCCCCTCCTTTGACTGGGGTCCATAGATGTTAATAAGACGCAGCTCTTGGCCTCCCATGAGAATATCCAAGATCAGGCACCTCCCCATTTGCAGCTCGATAACCCGTCTGCATTCTACCTGTGTGGTCTTAAAAAGGACCGCCACCCCGCTATACGGCTCAGCCGCAAGAGACCAATAGGAGGCTCCGCACCTCCACTCACGCTTGGCTTTGTACACGACCAACAAATCTGTCAGCCTGGTCTCTTGCAAAAATAAAATGTCAGCTTCAACTCGGCTGAGAAAATCAAAGGCCGCAAACCTAGCCGCATCTGACTTAATGCTAGCAACATTAATGGATGCCAGCGTCAACAGGGTGAGTGCTGCCATCATTGGTGATCGAGCTGGATGGCTTTCCTCTTACTCTCCCCCTCCTTCCTGCCGGAAGAAGAGGTCTCTCCTTTATTTCTTTTTAGTGAAATTGAGACATCCATATCTACGCTCTCATCATAACCTTCACCTTCCAGCTTCAGGGTAGCCCCCTTCCCGGAGAAAACCGGGTCCCCCACAGAAAGAGACCCAGTGTCCCCCGGGGTTCCTTCCTTAATTATCTCTGCCACCACCTCCGGCACCTCACCCCCTGCCTCTCCCCCTGGCAGGGAAGAGGAGGTGTTATTGAGAGCTTGGTACCGGTTAGAGAAGTTGACCGTAAGGGAACCGATGGGGCCTTCCTTTGGTATCTGCACCAGAGTGAGTGGGACTGAGTCATCCCACTCTAGAGAGGAAGAACCCCTATTTTTCCTACTTGTTCTTCCCTTACCCTTTTTTTTCTGCTTTTGCCATTTCTCGTTTTCCTCGTCCGCACTTTCTTCACGGGAGGATCCGGCAGAACTGGCAGCAACCTCCTCTCTCTCCATCCTTCTGGTTTCCTCATCCACATCGCTATCCCTTGGGGCCTCAGCAGCTCGACTCCCCTCCTGCCCTGGCTGGCCAGGCACCCCGCCGAGACCCCGTAGCTCTTCCTCCTCCCTGTTGCCACCAGCTTTGCCCCCGGAGCGATGGGCCCGCTGACCCTCTGACTGGGCTCGGCCGATGTTGGCAAAGGATAAGGGACAACGACTGAATGGGTGCCCTAAAGCACCACACAGGTTACACCGAATACTGCCACAGGAGGAGGATGGGTGGTCTCTGCCCCCACACAGCGCACACACCAGCACCTTACACTGTGCACTGAAATGTGTGGGCTCCCCGCACCTGTGGCAGATCTTCGGCTGCCCCTGGTAGAAAACCAGAATCCTGTCACTTCCCAGGAATGCAGAAGAAGGGATGTGGATAACGGAATTACCTGCACGTTTCAACTTTACCATGAAAGTCCAGGCCCCTGACCAGATACCGTGTGCGTCCCTGTTTTTCTGGGGAGGATGGAGAATCTCCCCATACCTGCCCATCCAGGTCATGATGTCAACATAAGAGAGAGACTCGTTACTAGTCAGAACGGTCACTTTCTTAGTGTCATTCTGGCGGGTAAATGCTTGAAGTTCAAAATCCCGCCACTCGGGCTGTGTCTAAGCCAGCTCGTATTTTGACCAGAAGAGCTCGAGCCCCTCTGGTCTCACAAAGCTAACATCAAACAGGGAGGTCCCAAAGGGGTGGATCAGGGCAAAGATGTCACTCACCCGGAATTCCATCCCGAGGAGAAGCTCCACCACCCTAGTACGGTTAGGGCAGGCTTCACTGCCTCCCCATCGGAGATGAACCACATTCCTTCTGGACCCCCCAGCCCGGCTGTAGGAAGCGACCATGCCTCTTCTCCCTGCCTTTGTTCTCAGAAGGCCCCTGTGCCAAACCTATCTATCCAAAAGGATAGGTCGCGCTTTTCACCCTCTATAGTGACCGACCTCTCTCCCCTCTTTAAGGTGGATAGGAACAGCTCGTGTGACCTGGGGTCCCTGAAGCCGGGAGGTGAAGGTCCCCCACTTACCCCGGCGGCAACACTAGCGTAGCTTCTAGGAGCAGTCACCGCCGGGGCAGCAGCTGGACCAGGGCCCCCACTCCTCGCCAAACCAACAGACACTCCACCCTCACTTGTGACTTTTGTAAATTTACTATCACCTGTACCTCCCTCAGATACTCCTCCACCAGCAGACACCCCAACATTTAATCTTGTATTATTTAGATTCCCCACACCCCTGGACTCTCCCTCACGCTCACCACTCGCTATCATGTTGCTCCCTTCATCCCTTTCACACACCTCCATGCCTTCCATACTTTCACGCTCATCATTCTCCCTATTCTTTCCGCCCAGACCGGTAATGGCTTCTCTCTTGGCCGGAAGAGTAAGGGGCACCTGTCTGCCCGGAGGTTTCCCATCCGTTCCCCCCATGCCTGCAGGGGAGCAACCTAGTGTGGGTTTCTTAAATATAGTCCCCTCCGAGCCTCCAGACCCACCCCCCTTAGCACTGGGGGGGAAAGGGACTTCCAGCCACGCACTCAGGACCTTTGGCTCCGCCTCATGCCATCATACTTCGTGTAACCCCAGCAAAGGAATTCCAGCGTTTTGGGTATCCACTTTTTTGGGGGTCCACCGCAGGGCCCTTATTGGGGCCACCCGACGCCGGATGGCCCCCCAAACTCCCAGGATGTTTGGGATCACCTGACGCCGGGCAATCCCCTTTATCCAGGCCCACCGCAGGGCCTTTCCGGGGGCCACCTAACGCCGGATGACCCACCACCTTCCGTGAACTTTTGGGATCCCCCGACGCTGGGTGACCCCCCCATACTTAGGCCCACCGCAGGGCCTTTCTGGGGGCCAGCCGACGCCGGATGATCCCCCAACTTTTCATCCAGCTTCCCTGAATTCTTGGGATCAGCCGATGCCGGGAGACCCCCCCTTACTTAGGCCCACCGCAGGGCCTTTTTGTGGGCCACCCAACGTCAGGCAATCCCTTTATCCAGGCCCACAGCAGGGCCTTTCTGGGGGCCAGCTGACGCCGGATGATCCCCAAACTGTTCCTCCACCTTCCCTGAACTCTTAGGATCACCCGACGCCGGGTGACCCCCCTTACTTCGGCCCACCGCAGGGCCTTTCTGGGGGCCACCCAACGCCGGATGACCCCCCACCTCCGCAGCCTTTTTTGATATTTTACCTAGATCATCCAACGCCGGATGACCCCCATTCTTAGGAATCTCGCTGTCAGACACCAGCTTCTGCCCGTCACCCCTCCTTTTATTACGAACCGGGGGGGGGGGGGGGGAGGTGTTTGGATCAGGATGCCTAGCACTCTCCCCCTTCTTTTGCACTGAACCCACATTAGCAGAGTCCAGGCTGGGTCAGACCCGGGGGCTACCCATGTAGCTACCTCCCCCCCCCCGGTTCAGAGGTTTGCCCAGGGAGGCTGACGTACCTGTACTCCACCTGGGTGATCTTTTTGCCACTTTTCTTCTTTTTAGCCTGGGGGTCTCGCTCAGGAAGGTCATTGCCGAAGTAGAGACCCTCCAGGCCTCCAGGGGATTCTAGGTGACTTATATACGCCATTAGTTGCCCCCCCTCCCCCGAGCCGCTGTCCTCGCCCTCTTCCCCAGAGGAGTCCGAGCTTGAAATAATAGTAGCTTGCCCGGCTGGAAGGTCACTGCACAGGGACTGCTGACTGTCCGCTGTCTGCAGTTCTCCAGCAGGGGCCTGCTCCATCTTGGACACTAGGCCCTTCATATCCTCACAGACCCCAGCCAGAGCCGGCTTAGACCCTTCAAACCGGTCAAAATTCCCCAGCTTCTCAGCGAAGGGACCTGCAACCCTTAAGATGTCCGCCCTCCTCTCAACCAGGGTGAGGATCTCGCTTTTCAATTCCTGGATGGCCTGGTTGTATTGGGCCCTCCTTGACCCACCTGAATTGTCGGCCAGGGACCTGGCTGCCTTTAACTCCTCCTGAAGCCTTCTGATGGTGCCACCAGCCTCACGGTACTCCTGGGTCCTTGAAGCAAGCCTGGCAGCAAAGACGGTAACATCCTCCCTAGCCCGCAGTGTCCCCCAGTGCTCGATGGTAGGACTGGGGGCTCCCCCAGAAGTACCTGGCCTGGCTCCAGGAGGGCCTTTGCTGGAAGTCCCAGCAGCTGAGGTCCCGGAGGGCCGCCGTCCCTCACCCTGGCTAGCCCGATGGCCACCTCAGGTGGTCTCCGGGGGTGCAGGAGACACATCGCTGCGTCTCCTGCTTGATCTCCTTAGCCCCTCCTGGGTAGCCGGTTGCGAAGCATCCCCATCCTCCGCCGGCTGGCTCCGGAGAGTGGGGGTAGTAGTCCTCCCTCTAGCCATAGCCCAGGACCTCACTCCCCCCTGGGTAGGAGAGAGCAAAAGTCCTAGGCCCTGGAGGAGAAAGAGAGAGACCTGGAGCTGCAAGCACCTGCTCACAAGTGAGCCACACCCTGCAGCAGGAAGAGAAGGGGTGTGTCCCTGCAGTCCTATGTCAAACCACAGATTACACAGTGATATGTACTGCTATAATTATGTCCTTGCAATGTTAATTTATTCTTTACAGTTGTGTTTTATATTCATTCAGTATTGTTATTGCTTTTGGTATTAAAGACCAGAGTTATTCTCTATTAAATGGGGTTTGGAGCGTCTAGAACCAATTAATTAAAATTTACATTAATTCCTATGGAAATAATGTCCCCAACTAACATTGATTTCTACTAAAGTCCATTGCTTCCAGACGGATTAATGACGTTCGTTGAGGTTCTACTGTATATGCAGTGGTACTTCAGGTTACGAATGCCTTGGCTTGCGAGTTTTTTGACTTGCGAGCAGGCTGTCTCCCGTATTTTTGCTTTGATTTACGAGCAAAAATTCAGGGTACGAGCCTGCTTGCAAGTCAAAAAACTCACAAGCCAAGGCTCAGGGGGAAAGTCTATACTCACCAGTCGCCAGCGTGTCGTCCTCCCGATGGTCTGCTGCAGGCTGTCGCTCCCTCCTCCACGCCGACAGAGCATTGTTTTCTGGATGCGGGGCCATACTAAGTACATGTTCACCCATTTCACCCGATCAGACCATCGTTGCTGGAGTCGGACATAGAACTGTACTACACCCTCTTCTTTGTCCTGCTTTATGTTAGAGAGGTACAGAGAGGACTCAATTCAATTCAATTTTTCCTTTGCCCAGCGTTTGATCTTTTCTTTCTCATTTCATTTCCAGCCATTGAACAGTATACATACCATATAACACAACATGACTCACATACGGCCCTTCGCACACACACACAGAAATTCACAAAAAATGACATCCACTTTCATGATCAGGACCGACAAACATATGACACCCTAATTCTCTTGTGCAGCCAAATATAACCAATTCTCAATTCACATTTCTTTGCACAGACAAGTAGGCCCTCTACAGCACAATACCTCACCCTTTGGAATTTAACTTATCTCCTATAGAACAAAGAAACTTCTCTAGACAAATAATAGAACTGTATAACAGGTTTCACTGCCTATAACTATCTTTTATGTGCAAATAGCCTGGACCTATTTAGACTTAACCTATAGTGTAATATATTTGCCCCACCTTACAAAACTTCAAATTCACACACACTGGGGTTTTATTCATTCATATATGGACTGATAAGTTTATCATGTAAAGTAGAAACTGGGATTGTATTTACTGTAAATAGGACTGCGGACAGCGAACAAAATACATATAAGAAAAACTCTTATGCACCGCGGTTTTTACATGTTTTGTCTAGTATAGCTTATCCAGTGACAAACACAATACAACTTATGCCCATTTCCAGCCACATACTTATATTCACCCCTTAAGTTAGCAACTATTATCACTGTTAACCCCTTAGTGACCAAGCCTGTTTGCGCCTTAATGACCAGACCAAATTTTGGAAATCTGACATGTGTCACTTTGACATAGCATAACTCCGTAAAGGTTTTCCTTATCCAGGTGATTCTGACATTGTTTTTTCGCCACATGTTTTACTTCATTTAGGTGGTGAAAATAGTCCGATAAAATTTGTGTATATTTATTAAAAGCACCAAAATTGGGGAAATTTTGAAAATATTTTCATTTTTTCACAATTTCAACTGCGATATCTCAAATATGTGCAAACATACTGTACAAATTCTTGATAAGATATATATTTCCATCTGTTTACTTTATTCTGGGCACACATTAGAAAAAGTTCAGTTTTTTTTTAACCATTTAAGAGACGTGCAAATTTAACATTGATTTTCAGCATTTTGAGGAACACTTTATTTTCCGGCACCAAGCCAAGATTACAAAGGCTCATAGGTATCAGAATGATAGATACCCTCACAAATGACCCCATTTTAAAAACTACACCCCTTAATGTATTCACTGAGGGGGGGTCAGGAGTATTTTTACCCCACAGATTTTTTTCAGGAATTAATGCAATTTAGAGGAGAAAAAATACAATTTCATGTTTTTGCAAATATGCCATTTAAAAGATGGGATTTTTTTTCTATAATGCACATGAAAATGCGTATTTGCACCCAAAATGAATACCACCGTTTGTCCTGTGTTCAGAAACATACCCATTGTTGTCCTAATCTGGTGTCCGTATGCAGAACAGGGTCCAAACCGAAAAGAGCAGACGGTGACTTTCAGAACAGTCATTTTGCTTGAAGGTGATTTCAGCCCCATTGCCCACTTGTAGAGCCCTTGATGGACCAAAACGATATAGAACCCCCACAAATGACCCTATTTTGAAAACTAGACCTCTTAATGAATTCATCTAGGGGTGTGCTGCGCATTTTGACCCCACGGTTTTTGAATGAATCTAAGCAAAGCAGAAGGAAAAAATTACGATTTTCATTTTTTTGGCAATCATGTCACTTTTAAACCCGTTTTTTTTTGTACAGCATACATATGAATGAAGACTTGTACCACAAAATGGATACCCTTGTTTGTCCCGTGTTCAGAAACATACCCATTGTGGCCCTAAAATTATGTCCGTATTCACAACGGGGCCCAAAACGAAAGGAGCAGCCGGTGGCTTTTAGAACAGACATTTTGCGTGAAGGCGTTTTAGGCCCCATTGCCCACTTGTAGAACCCTTGAGCGGCCAAAACGATAGAGAACCCCCACAAATGACCCCATTTTGAAAACTAGAACCCTTAACGCATACACCTAGGGGTGTACTGTATATTTTAACCCCACAGTTTTTGAATGAATCTGAGCAAAGCAGATGGAAAAATTATGATTTTATTTTTTTTGGCAATTGTGTCATTTTAAAAACATTTTTTTTGTATAGCGTACATAAGAATGAAAAAATTCACCCCAAAATGGATACCCCATTTGTCCCGTTTTCAGAGACATACCCATTGTGGCCTTAATATTATGTCTGTATGCACAGCGGGGCTCAAAATGAAAGGCGCATCAAACTTCAACTGTCTTAAATTTTACGTAATCGTCATTATCTATTGGATAACGGCGATCACGTGACCGTAAACCACTCACTGCGGCCCTCGGTCACTGCTACAGGCTCTTTGCTACATTTAGTAGCCAGGAGCAAGGAGACTTTGAATTTCCAGGGCCCTCAACAGCTTTTGTGCTTCTGTCCGCCAGTTTGCTAATGGGCACATGCGCCAAAGTTGGGGAAAGGTCCGTGGATAAAGATCCCGTCGGGGGACATCGCCGGAGGCCTTAGGTAAGTAATTTCACCTCCCCTCACGAATCTGATCTGTGATTGGAGGCGAAATTTTCACTTCTTTTACTTTTACGTGATCGCCGTTTTCAATTGGAAAACGGCGATCACGTGACCAGGAACCGTGTTTAGCGGGCACCGGTGAAATCTCCAGGCTCTCGGCTACATTTGGTAGCCAGGAGCAGGGAGATTTTAAATTACCCTGGCAATCTGTGCCTTTTGCACATGCATCCACCATCTTGGCGGCGTGCGCGTGCGCAGAAGCCGTGGTGAAGTCCACGGATAAATGCGGTGCCTTAGGTGCATTATTTCATCTCCCCTCATGTATATGATCCGTGAGGGGAGATGAAACAAACTTTTTTTCTTTTTTTTTTACTTTTTAAAAACGTTTTTTTACTTTACATGATCGCTGCTATCCATTGGATAGCAGCGATCATGTGACCAGGAACCGCATACAGCGGCTCCCGGTGACATCCCTCTGCTCTCGGCTACACATGGGAGCCGGGAGCAGAAGAATTTTAAAATTTCCCGGGCCGCGAGTGCCTTCTAAGCGTGCGCCCGGCGTATGACGTCGGGCGCGCATGCGCAGAAGGCGCCGACGGGACCTGGAGGCTGGGACATCGCCGATCATCGCAGCGAAGGCAGGTGAGTAATTTCAGCTGCCCCGATGGATCCGATCCACTGAGACAGCTGAATCTTTCACTTTTTAAAAACTTTTTACTAACTTTTACATGATCGCCTGCATTCGGTAAGTGCCGGCGATCATGTGACCGGGGGAGGGGACCAGCGGCCCGGAATGGCAGCTCCAGGTTGCCGGCTACCTCCCGGAGCCGGCAGCATGGAGCTGCCACGTCCTCAGCTTGCAGGGCCTTAATCCCTGCAGGAAACATTTCTACGTCCTCAGGCAATAAGGCCCAGCAAGCGAGGACGTAAAAAGTCTATGGGCTGGTCGTTAAGGGGTTAAACCTTCTTCTATATCTTTACTTGCTTTCAGCCAACTATTCAACATTTCCCGTAATCCATTATCTTTAACCCATGCAGCATAATTTCCTGCAATTCTATCCCAATGACGGGGGTCTAGTGCTGCTGTTTCCCAATATCCCGCCTGCTTCAACAATTTGTCGCATCCTTTACTTACTGCGCTCCTGCCTTCTCTGTGTTTCACTATTTCCCTTGCAGTCTTCCATACCTTATCCTCTTTACCAACAGTATTTCCCATGGCTGGCGGCTTATGTACCCAAGAGGCTTATTATTTTTAATCGTTCACACACATAAAACAATCCCCTGCCTGCTGAGACACACAGCGGAACCACAGAGGCCCCTGTCCAGAATCAATGCCCTGTTATTCGCAGGGACTTCCTTGCAGCCTTACTGATCCAGTTCCTGTTAACATGGGACACAGAGATTTATATTTGCACCCCGGATGTCAGGTGCCGTAGATCAGGTCATCTCATTTCAATCAGTCACGTATGCGGCACAAACATTCATAGAGACAATAGGCACAAAACTATCTATCTTTGTACTTGGTTTCTTTAAACACCCTCCCTTTTCCCTTCCATCTCAACTACTTCCCTTATTCCTATAAGGGGATATTATCTGAGGATTTCTCAGAAATTATGGCTTCCTTGGTATTATACCGTGCCTTCAGAGATCAGTGAGAGGGTTAAAAGGCTTGTTCCTGTGACTCTGCCTATTCCCATTTCCGGTATGCTAAACCACAGTAAGAATACTATTCAGATACTAATGCCTACAAACAAACACACTTATTCCCACCCGAACAGCATATCTTAGCCCATCATGTAGGTTCTTTTAAATGGCTCAAAGACTTACAAAAGAGGCATGCACTTCTTACCCTCGGACAGGAAGGAAACAGCCAAGAAACACAGATTCTATATGGTAAGATAAGGTCTTACGTTCTGCTGTACAGTTTTGTCAATCTGTGGTTCCAGGTAGTTCCTCGTCCCATCTAGGTTCGGGGTGCAAATGATCCTCTTTTTCTTTTGCTTTGAGCCCCACTTTTGGGCGCCAGGTAATGTTAGGGAAATTCAACGGTTTCCTTCATATGCGGTCAGCTTCCAAATTGAAATAGCTTGTATGATCGGCAGGGAGAAAGCATTGACACAGACAGGTCTATGTGCAAAGCAATCTACCTTAATTGCATATGTCACAACTTAAATAGTAACATGACGCAGGGCGGGCTTTATGCCCGATTAACTTGTTTTTACATAACCATATATTGTTGGTTAGAGATGTTATCTTAGATTAAACAATAAATTGTGTTTTCACATTCCAATGTTACATTCCATTGTTAGTTTCAGCTAAACAAGATATGCAATTAGTAACTTTTGTTGAATTGTACTGCTAGCAGTATGCCCAGAAAATTCTGTTTAGCTGTGTCAAGAAGTGGTAGACAAGACAAAATTATTTTCAGGCCTGAGGCCTTCACAGCAGGTAGTTAGTTTCCCCATTGATATGCATTGGAACACATTAATGGCGTTTCAATGCATTTCAATGAGGGAAAAAAGCTTTGACTTACGGTTTTTTTGCCTTACGAGCTATATATATATACAGTGCATTCCTTTGTATCATTCCTTAGGCTTGTTTCGGATGTTATGAACCTGTACAAGCTATATTTTATATATATTCAATGTATTTTGTATATATAGCTGTACTAACCTGCCCCCTGCTCGACCCCCATTCCCAAGACTTAGACCCAGGTCGCTAGCTACCCCCTTGTTTCTCTTTTTGCCCTCCCCCCAGTCCCTAGTTTAAACACTCCTCCAGCTTTCTAGCCATCTTCTCCCCCAGCACAGCTGCATCCTCCCCATTGAGATGCAGTCCATCCCTATGGTAGAGCCTGTAGCCAACAGCAAAGTCAGCCCAGTTCTCCAGGAACCCAAATCCCTCCTTCTTACACCAACTTCGGAGCCACTTGTTTACCTCCCTAAGATCCTGCTGCCTTTCTAGTGTGGCTTTAGGTGCAGATAGAAAACTACCCTGGAGGATCCTCACCAGCCCCTCCCAGTAATCTGTCAATTCGATCCGCGATGTGTCGAACTCGAGCGCCAGGAAGACAACACACCATTCGATGATCCCAGTCTTTATGGCAGATTGCCCTATCTGTCGCCCTTATAATTGAGTCCCCCCCCACTATGACCTTTCTAGCCTGCCCTCGCTTCCTGTCCCCATCTCACTGGAGCAGTTATCCCCCTGGCGTTCAGAGGGCATGTCGTGCTGCAGCTGTGCTGGCTCTGTAATGGCATCCCCCTCATCTGCCAACTTTGCAGACTTGTTGGGTTGTGCTAGTTCAGGACTAGCCTCCCTGTTTTTCTTCTCTCTACCCTTCCTTCTATCTGTCACCCAGCTAAATGCCTGCTCCCCCTGCTCTTCCGCACTACCACCCGTCCCCGCCTCTACCCCAGTGAGTGTCTGCTCAGTGAGCAGCAAACTCCTTTCCATGTTGTCAATGGCTCTCAGTGTTGCTCATTTAGATCCAGGATTTGGGCTTCTAAATGTGCAATGTGCACGCATCTTGCACAACAGTATGCACCCTCGATCGGCTGATCAAGGACCGCATATATCGCACAAGTAGCACACTGGATGACATTGCCAGGCATGGAGCTCAACCCAATGGGGATCTATAATTTACTTATGCAAGTAGTGAAGTGAAGATAGACTTGCTCACACTCCAAACGCGCCTCCGCCTGTTCGCAACCGCTCACACTCCACAGCCCGTGTGCAACCACTCACACTCCGCCACCCGTGCGCTACCGCTCACACTCCGCCGCCCGTTCGCTGCCACTCACACTCCGCCGTCCGTGCGCTGCCGCTCACACTCCGTTTCTCAGTGTTCACATTTGTTACAAAATATTCTCTCTAAACAAATATTGTTTATAATTATTGTACTTTTGTGTTCTGAGAAGTTAATCATATGTGATTATTCTGCGCTTGCGTGGTTTTAGCCTTTAATTTTAGATGTTAAATTCCTTATCTTGCATGTTCATATTTTGTTTATGTTTCTTTTGACCAATGGTAATAAATGAATTATAATAGATTTGAATTATTGTAATTGAAGCATGTGCCCCTATAAAAAACTGTTGCGGGGGGGCGTGGCTAGCGGATGGCCGAGCAGGACGCATAAGGAGAACGCTCCCGGTCAGATCTCCCCTAGAGACCACCATTTACCTCCGAAAAGCGGCAAAACTTGCACAGATAAGCCAGGCAAGGCAGCGGGCAATGGCAGAAGCGAAGACACTGGAGAAGAGTAGAAAGAAAAGCGGCATGGAACGCTATCTCGGAGCGCCGGGGCCGCATGTGAGGAAGAGCAAGATGGCACCGGAGAGCTCCGAGACCCCCCTCCCACAAGCAGCCGGCTCACTACAGCAGCGCTCACCACCGCAACCCCCGCAGGCTAAAGCGATGAGGGGAGCGGCAGCAGCGGACCACAGCGCCGGCACCCCACAGAGGGGAGGTCAGAAGACAAAGATGGTGCCGGTGAGCCCCGAGACCTCCCTCCCACAGGCAGCCGGCTCACTACAGCAGCGCTCACCACCGCAACCCCCGCAGGCTAAAGCAATGAGGGGAGCGGCAGCAGCAGACCACAGCGCCGGCACCCCACAGAGGGGAGTTCAGAAGACAAAGATGGCGCCGGCACCAGAGAGCACACGTGGAACGGAGCTCCTCGCCGAGCAGATGGAACAGCAGCACTCACCCCTGCAGCGCTCACTGACAAGCAGCTCATCAGAAGAAGACAAGCAGAAGGGACAGCAAGAAGCAGACAATGGGGACCAAGAGACTCCACAGACAATGCCAGAAAGCAGCAAAACAGTGAGTAAAGGGCACAGCAGCCCACCTACACTCACGCTGAACACAACACCCCACAGGGAACCACAAGCAGCCCCCAAAGTGAACAAGAAGGCAGACACCACGGGGTGGTCAATCTCACCAGACCCAAGTCCCTATAGCAGCCCAGAGTGCACCACAAACACAAAAAACGCAAGCAGAGAGGAAAACGATGCATGGAAAGAGCGTATTATGTCCATACCCACTAAAGACGAATTACACGCCTTATTTGCCAGATTTGAGTCATCTAACAAAGAAGCGCTAGGGCGAATGCATACAGATATACAGCAAATGGGCCACAGACTCATAGAGGTAGAAGAAGCCCAGGAAGAAACAACAGCTATACTCGAATCACATAGGCAGGCCATTCAACATCAGGCAGATCAGATCCACAATCTTACAATGCATCTCGACGACCTCGAGAATAGAAATAGAAGAAACAACCTACGTATCCGAGGTCTAACAGAGGAAATTGAGGGTCACCAATTAGAAGACTGGGCACAAACATTCTTCTCACAACTCCTGGGCCGCTCACCCGAAAACCCCATCATGATGGACAGAATCCATAGGGCACTAGGGCCCAGAGCAACAGATTCAAAACGGCCCCGGGATATAATCTGTAGAATTCATTTTTACAAAGAAAAAGATGCGATCCTACGCGCGGCCAGGGAGAGGGTGGAGCTCCTACTTAAGGACAGACCGATAATTATATTGCAAGATCTCGCTCGCCACACACTCCGGCTCAGAGGAGCCCTGAGACCGCTCCTGACAGCACTTAAAGACAACAATATATCATATCGCTGGGGGTTCCTGTTCTCCCTGACGGCCACAAAAGAGGGCAAAACATCCACAATACGCTCACTAGGAGATCTGCCCAAGTTCTTAGGAACATTCCAGCTCCCGCAGATTAATCTCCCAGACTGGCCCACAATGCCGAACCTACTCACACAGATGACCAAAGAACAGTGGCAAACAGCACAACCTAAGCATCGACGCAGAGGTCACGCAGCAGACACCTGAAAATGCATCACGGCACTCCATATGACCTACATAGCTGCAGGACTTTGACTAGGGGCCCGCACCCCACCACTGAATAGTTCAGGACCACTGATGACACTATTCGCCCGTTGATTATTTTGTTCACGCTAGTTTAAAGTTTTGACTCAGAACTTATTACAGTTTAAGCTCACCAAAAATTCGGAGAAATCATACACAACAAGGACCCCTTGTGGGTACCCCAGCTTATTCATATTCACTCTGGGGGGGGGGGGGGGGAGATGACCGGAGACCGACCCTATTCTTGCAGACCTCCCTCTACTTCCCACCCAGGGTGAACTGTCGCATAACACAGCGACTATTAGCATTATTGCTAACACTTCACCAAGAAGTCATTTGCAGCTGTCTTTAGCTGCATAAGGTTTGATAAACTAAACCTCATCCTCATTTCTTTCTATCCCCCCCCCCCCGTTCTCCCCCCCACCCTTCCCTTCCTCTCCCCCCTTCGAAGTTACCTTTACCACCCCTATCTAACCTAAAAAAGCAACAGCAGTAACTGAGGCTAATGAAAACAAAGATCTGGTACCGTGTTAGCCAGTAGAGCAAAATGTGATTGTTACATCACAAAATGTGATTGTTACATCACATTTACATGTTCCTCATCCAATGTTGTGTACCTGATCATGTGCAGTAAATGTCCTGTTGGGGGTCTTTATGTTGGAGAAACAGGACAGAAACTGAAAGCCAGGATGAGATCTCATCGCCACACGATTGAACACAGAAAAAGGGAATTACCTGTGGCCGAGCACTTCTCTAACCATGGACATGACATAGGAGATATGAGAGTTTTGATATTGAAGGGTGGTTTCAAGTAACAAAACCACAGAAGAATTTGGGAATATAAATTGATAACAACCTTTGACACGCTGAATACTGGGTTAAATTATTCCCCAGGATTTATGTGTGAATGGGAAGTGTGAGACTTGGTTGCACAGATAAGACCCCCATCAACAGTAATTCAGGGACCATAAACTTTCACTCCCTTATCAGTGTTTAGCTAAAAATGTTTGTGTATATCTTGTAGCAATTCAAGCCTGCTGACTTTTCCTCCCTCCAACAGTAATTTAGGGACCATAAAACTTTCACTTCGCTATCAGTGCCTAGACAAAAAAAGTTTGTTTGCTGTTGCAGAATTCCTTTTAAGTGCAAACCAATCACATCCATATCTGTGCCTTGTCATAAGTATGTATGTTATAAGTGTGTATAAATATGCATGCCTCTTCAGATCCAATCCATAAGCCTGAAGAAGAACCCTACGTCGGTTCGGAAGCTCGCTATTATTACATCATGTATTTTTCTTAGCCATTGAAAGGTATCATATCTACAAGATTACGTCGTTTCTCTTGCTGAGAACAATCACATTTAACTGAGGCTACAAATGGACGACATCTTGTTTGGTACATATAATGTGAGGGGGATGAACAGCCCCGCCAAGAGGGGACAGATATTGGACCACCTCCACAGACACAAAATCTAGATAGCTCTCTTGCAAGAGACACATTTTCAGGTCAACAAAATTCCCAAAATCAGGAACAGTAACTACACCACCTGGCATCATAGCCCACATCCCACTAAAAAAGTGGGCGGTACTTCGATCGCAATCCACAGACAATTCCCCCACAAACTCATCTCCTCATCAATAGATCCAGAGGGACGGTACCTGTTCTTAAAAATTCAAACTGGAAGTGAAATTTTAACCCTCGCTAACGTATACTTTCCAAACCAAGCACAGGTACGCTACGGAATCCAGATACTGGGGGCACTGAGAGCCTTCGCTGACGGCTCCAACATCATCCTCGAAGGCGACCTCAACCTCAGCTTGGACCCCGCGCTCGACTCCTCTGGGGGTAAGTCCAAAACCACACACACAGCACTACGCAGAATCCGCAGGGAGCTCCATGACCTTAGGCTGGTTGACTTGTGGAGAACATTACATCCAAAAACAAAAGATTACACTTTCTTTTCTCCCTCCCACAACTGCTACCAGCGCTTAGACTACTTACTAGTCTCACATAAACTCCTAGACCGAAGCCCCCGCAGCTCGATAGGATCCTTCATATGGTCAGACCATGCTCCGGTATGGGGATCACTGAGAGGGACACAAGGGGAACAGAAAGAGTTTAACTGGCGCCTAAACGATAATCTGCTGAATGACACAACATGCGTGCAGGAAATTCAGCAGACTATCGAAAACTTTACAAACGACCACACCTCCGACCCCACCCCAGCACCGATAAAGTGGGAAGCACTTAAGTGCGTGATCTGCGAAATCCTCATCTCACACGGGGCGCGGTTAAAAAGAGAAAGGGCCAACACCCTAAAAGGCCTCCTTGAACAACTAAGCCACTTAGAAAACCTAAACAAAAAAGCAACCCTAGGCACCAGAACACCAGAAATATCCGCCACCCGAAACAAAATACTCCTCCTTATGGACCAGATCTCATTATGTCAACGGGATAGAGCTTGTGGGAAATTTTATGAATACGGCAACAAATGCAGCAGAGGACTAGCCAGGGCCCTGAACCCCCGAGCACCTCAGACATACATTTTCGCAACTCAAACCCCAGGGGGACAACTGACCCACACGGGAATAATAGACAATTTTTATAACTATTACCACAACCTATATAACTTGCCAGACAAATACAGGGAACAAAATAAAGACTTGATTCAAGATAGAGACGAGTATCTAAACAATTACGCCCAAAAAAGGATATCAGAGACCACACAAGAGGCCCTGGAGGAAGACATCCCCCTCCAGGAAATAAAAGAAGCGATCCACTCCCTCAAAATGGCAAAAGTCCAGGACCCGACGGCTATACCCCACGCTTCTTCAAACTAATGGGAGAAAAACTAGCCCCCCTGATGCTTAATGCATTTAACTCTGTATCAAAGACATGCCCCTTCCCCGCCCAGGCACTTCAGGCAGTAATAACCGTAATACCTAAACCAGGCAAAGACCCAGCTGCCTGTGGTAGCTAGAGGCCAATATCTCTCTTAAATATAGACACGAAAATATTTGCAAAAATTTTGGCCACTCGTCTCTTAATTTAAGCAAATCACTGATCCTCAATGTGATGCTACTAAACACAGAGGTCGAGATCCTAAAACCATCCCTCCCATTCCAATGGAAATCAGAAGAAATAACATATTTGGGAACAGTACTTTCCATGGACCCGGACAAACTCTTTATAAAAAAACTACACACCTCTCTTAACTAAATTAGAGTCAGACTTTGACAGGTGAAAGGGCGTCCACCTATCCTGGTTCGGAAGGATCAGCACAGTAAAAATGAATGCGCTTCCGAGGTTTCTTTATATCCTCCGGACAGTTCCAATCGCCCTACCGGGCTCATTTTTGGCACGGGTCAGGAGGGCGATCATGAGCTTTATATGGGGAGGTACCAAACCTAGGCGTAAGTGGAAAGCCCTAACCAGCCTTAGAGAGTCAGGGGGCATGGGGGTCCCGAATATAGCCCTATACTATAAAGCGACGTTATCCAAACGCATGCTTGATCTTCTTCACAGTAGATCACAGAAACTATGGGTGGAGACAGAGCAAGACATGGCACATTTCCAAGGCAAAGGGATTATATGGCTACCCGGCAAGGGGAAACATAGAGGGCTGGGATTATCCCCATTCATAGAAGACATGGTGACGGCTTGGATAGGCCCTGCAACCAAGACGGGCCTGATTCACAGGCCGGGCCCACTCACTCCCCTGGTAGGAAATCTAGATGCCCCCTCTTTCCTGCGGGGATCCACGTTAACTAATACGATCACGAACACAATCCTAAGAGTACGAGACGTGATCTCCGACACCGGCATTAAACCGTTGCATGAGATGGTGGGGGAGCGGTGGCCCCATGCCGGAGCATGGTTCCAGTACCTGCAACTGTGCCACTATGTTGGCTCATTAGGGGACACACAACAGCTGAGGCGCCTCACCACCCCCTTCGAGAATCTATGCATCTCAACACCCACAGATCATCACAAAATCGCAAATCTATATCGGATGCTCTTAGTTGAAGACACACAACATTGTAACAGAGCGCTGGAGCTGGAGTGGGAGGGTGAACTGAATATTACACCTTCAGAGGAGTCATGGGCAAAGGCCTATACGTTAACCCACAAAATAAATGTATCCAGCAAGCTACAAGAATTACATTATAAAATTTTAACTAGATGGTATCAGACACCAGCAAGACTGGCGAGGATATTCCCCCAGTATCCGGATACCTGCTGGAGATGTACGTCGGGAATTGGAACATTCACACACATCTGGTGGGGCTGTCCATTGATCTGTTCCTTCTGGCGGGAAATCAACTCCCTCTACACCGCAGTTAGCAGAAACCAAATACAGCTAACCCCCGAAATCGCGTTACTGTCAATGTTCCTGGGCCCCCTGACACAGTCAAAATGTTCCCTGCTGAGATTCTTCATTCTGGCAATGTGCCTGATAATTCCTAAAAAATGGAAATCTCCAACACCCCCCTCCAGACTAATGTGGCTAGAGGAGCTAGATCATATTAAGTACATGGAGGAGCTCTGTGCCAGAGATGAGATGAAACTTGACAAACACCAAGCCACATGGATGTTGTGGAACCAATTCCGTTTCTCCCGTGACTTGGACCCATGGCTTGAAAGGGGGTTACTCCCCAACACAAATACAGTCAATAACCCCTCTGACACCACCAGACCTTGAACCGTAACCCTCACCCCGAGGTGTGAAACGACTTCCCTCCCCCCCTCCCCTCTCTCTCCCTACCCCTGACCAACCCTCTCTCCCCCTTTCTACTCTTAACATTCCAACCCTCCTTATCCCTCTTTTTATTTCCATAATTTTCTTTATAGGAAGTTACCATATTGGACTTGTTAAATTTTACTTTTTCTTTTATCTCAACCAATCAGTAACTAGAACCAGAGATTTTAGAAAAGTACTTGAGAGTTGCAAGCTATAAATGTTGATAGAATTATAGTTAATGTTAAGGCTTAAAAAGTCTGTTTAAGAGAACAAGAAAATAGGTCAGACAAAGAAAGTCACTCTCGGTTAATGTAAAAATGTTTATTTGATGAAAAAGATACCACAACCTTGTAACTTTCGTATATGCATAACAGACAAAAATAAAAAACTTTTGAACCATAAAAAACTGTGGCTTGTCGATCAGTAAACAGATTACTTGGTTGTGTGGTTTGACGTTAATCTCCTGAGCTCAGCTTTTCCTCTAAGAATTTTGACACCAAATATCGTAGAGCAAATGTAGTTTTCACTGACATTTATACATAACGTAGACGCCTTTAAACATGCATTTATTTTATCTGCCAGTGTGCCCCTACTTATTACAGGTAGAGTCTGTCTAAAATTACCAGCCATCAATACCACCTTCCCTCTCACAATACTTTTGTTGCCATTAATATCTTTCATTGTTTGATTTAGTGCTTCCATTGCTCTTCTATTGGACATTGTATTTTGTTATACTGCTAAAATGGTAAAATGAAAGCTGCACTGTGATTGGTTGCTAGAGCTCAGCTTTCATTTCTTACACAGCTGAAGTAAATTAAAAGCTGTGCTGTGATTGGTTTCTATGGAAAACTCAGATTTTCTTTAAAATCTCAATCTATGTTATTGTGTTTTTATTCAAGTTGTAAGGCAAAATCTGTCTGCGTCGTACAGCCCAGCTTTCATTTGTTATACTGCTGAGGTAAAATAAAAGCTGTGCTGTGATTGGTTGCTATTTGTTATACTGCTGAGGTAAAATAAAAAATGCGCTGTGGTTGGTTGCTATGGGCAACACAGATTTTCTTTAAAATGTCAATCCATGTTAATGTGTCTTTCGTTCAAGCTTAAATGCCGGGCAACACCGATATCTCTGCTAGCTTAATAATCGCATTCATGCGCCAACGATGTTTGCCCTCACATGTCTGCCCGTTTGGGGAGGCCTAGTTTGTGATGTGCACCCCCTTCCTCTCCGCTGCACTTAATAATCGCATATATGCGGCAACGACATCTGCCGAGTTGCGTAGGCATAGCTTATGATCTGCATCGCCATATAAGTCTTGTCATAATCCCTTGAGAACTCAATACATTTCCAGAACAAAACATAGCCTATGTCTTTCCACAAGATGCAAGCTATCTTTCTGCCAAATTTCATCAAAATCTCTCCAGCAGTTTAGCTGTGAATAAGTAACAAATGGACAGACAGAGTCCCTTTCAAGTTTATAATATTAGTATGGATACTGTATATATAGGGCATTCTGTATCATTCATGAGCCATGTCTCTGAAAGTATACACCTGTACATGCTATATTTTATACATGGAGAGAGAGTGCATTCCGCATATATAGATATATACTTGTGCTGCATTCAGCACCCACATCTAAGTGCTATACTGGAATCAATCTGGGCAGTCAGATGATCGCCGGGAATCCACTGCGGCAGGTCTCCTGCAATCATCTATTGATGACCTATCCTGATGATAGGTCATCAATAGGTTTTTGCCCAGAAAACACTGTTAAATTTTTCAAATTAGGCACCAATGGCTCTTCAGTTTTTTTTTTTTGTTTGTTTTTTTAAAGTCTGCTTGTCTAGTAATTTTATTATTCCTCTGTAAGGGCAAAATGGCCTGGCATTGCCTTTGAGTAAGATTCTGTCTAATGCTCCTGAGTTTCCTAAATGCACAGATATCTAAAATTCAAAATTCTGAAATAAACTAACTGCCTCAGAATATTCATTAAGAGTATTAAATGATGACTTAATGTTTACTTCAATATGTTTCTAACATCCCTCATCATGTATTCAATTTTTCAAAGCATTTATTCATTTAATGTTTCTTTTAGGCCTCATGTCCACGGGGAAAATCATATCCGCTGCAGATTCTCCATGGAGAATCTGCAGCGGGTCCCTCCTGCCCCGCGGACATGAGGGCTGAAAATAGGAATTTAAAAGAATTTACTCATCCGGCGCGGGCGGGGAAAGCCTTCTCTTCCTCACGGCCGGATCTTCTTTTTCGGCCGGCGGATGAATTCGTCACGCCGGCGGCACGTCGCCAGCACGTTGCCGACGTGCCGCGCGCATGTGCCGGGCACATCCGCCGAGCTGAAGCAAGAAAGATCCGGCCGTGAGGAAGAGAAGACCTTCCCCGCCCGCGCCGGATGAGTAAATTCTTTTAAATTCCTATTTTAGGTCTCCCGCGGATCCGGACGGCTTCCATAGGCTTCAATAGAAGCCCGCGGGAGCCGTCCCCACGGGAGACCCGCACGAAAATGGAGCATGGTCCAGATTTTTTCATGCTCCATTTTTTTTAAAATCCCTTTTATTGACCATCCGCGGGTATTTATCTACCCCGCGGGTGGTCAATGCATCCCTATGGGGTGCGGATCCGCGGGCAGAAGAAGAGTTAAAATCTGCTGCCGATTTTAATTCTTCTTTTGCCCGTGGACATGAGCCCTTAGGGCTCAGTCAGACGAGCGAATTTTAAACGCATGTATAGGTGCCTTTTTGATTTGCATCCATTTGAACGAATGCTTTCCAATGAAAACAGTCACGTGCGGTTTTTATATACGAATAAAAGTCGCACCTGCAAAAGACAGGACATGTGAGTGCAAATGCACCCAGGCATGCAATTTTTTTCTACAAGCGATGTGCGATTTTTTTTTCTTTTTTCTTGCGCCTTGTCTGACTGAGCCCTTAAGCTAGCTTCCGCATGAATTGCTTGATGCCAATAAATATTTTAAAAGGATTCAAAGGTGCTGAGGATGCAAATTTTAATCCCTTTCATGATGAACTTTCTTCAGCAGATGTTAAAATATCATAGATCAAATTAAAAGTTTTGCAGTTGGAGTCTGTTATCCCTTAGCGTGCATTCACAGGAGCGTGCTCACAGCGCTTAGCCAGTCACAGGCAGCGCTTTGCATTCATTGAATTCAAGCACTCAGCTGTCATTCAACGAATGGCAGAGCGCTGCCTGTGATTGGCTGAGTGCTCAGCCAATCAGATTCAGCCCTTACAGCTGCAATGTACACCTGTAAAACACGGACATGTGAACACACCAATGGTTTTAATAGACGCATGGTTTTGTGCGACCTATGTACACACACGCACACGTTCATCTGAAAGCACGCTCACTTTATTTTGTGCACTCTTTTTACAAGCTTTACCGCCCTGTTTTCCACTCCTTTCCTTTTGATCCGGGACTTGAAAACTCATTTTCAATTCTCATAGTCTCATCTTTTTTATTCCTACCTTGTGTATGCTTATTTATGTGATTTTTAGATGATACCTTTTTTAGTTGTATCTACATCAATATTTTAGAAAAATGTCACAGAGGCAGTGAGATCCTAATAGTCCACAACTTGCTCATAGAATACAATCTAAAAATAATTCCTTTATTATATAATGATTAAAAACAGAGGCATATTTCCACGGGCATAGGGCCGGCAGAGACCGCGTATGGTTTGAGTATAAACTGCGCAGGTTCGGGAATCTCACATTACGGACATGCGCACTATGATTTTTCTTTCTTTCAAATTCCACGCTCTGTTCAAAGCGTGGATGCGCTTTGAATTGCTGCCATATCGCAATGCCTGCGTAGGGGTAGCGTTTCGATACGGAGCCCATAGAAGCATGCTGCAATTTATTTCTCTTGTGTATGTATGTAAACGCTCTGTATACACTCTGGTGTGCATGGAAAAACCAAAGTCCATTGACCCTCATTTCTCCGCGTATCACGTGCTGAAAAAACGCCTGCGGACACCATGCAGCCCAATCTCACTATCTGGCACAGCGGTATGCGTTCGGGACACTCCTTGAGATCGTTGGACCTGGAAGCTCTACTGCTAAGCTGGAAGCGATCTGCAGATCATAAGTTGGATTAATTCCATTAGGTCTTGGGGAAGGGGGTACCAACTAGAGATGAGCGAACGTACTCGTTTAAGGAAATTACTCGATCGAGCATTGCTTTTTTCGAGTAACTGCCTACTTGGTGAAAAGATTCGGGGGGCGGCGTGGTGGAGCGGAGGGTAGCAGTGGGGAACAGGGGGGAGCTCTCTCTCTCTCCCCCCCACTCCCCTCTGCAACCCCCCGGCGCTCCCCGAATCTTTTCGCCCGATTAGGCAGTTACTCGAAAAAAGCGATGCTCGATCGAGTAATTGCCCTAAACAAGTACGTTCGCTCATCTCTAGTACCAACCCCTTTTTCCAACCTCATATATCAAAGCCTTGCATATCCATATTTAGCAAAGTTTGCATATCCTAAAGGCCATTCAGGTCCAGCCTTGCTTTACATGTTGTATTTAAAATGACTGCTGAACACTCATTACTGGGGAACCATTTCAGTCACCCTGGTTTGTGCCTAAGAACCCACTTTCTTGTTTTATGTTATTTGCCACCTACACCTCAGAAATATTTCTAAAATCTGTCCATTCCTCACCATAGACACAATAAAGATACTTGTAGTTGCCTTCATCCACTCCCGATTTGACTACTGCAACTCGCTATTCATTGGCCTTTCCCACACCAGACTCGCTCCTCTCCAATCCATACCTAAATGCGGCAAGTAGGCTCATTTTTATATCGAGCCATTACTCAGAGGCCCCTGCACTATGCCAGTCACTGCATTGGCTGCCCATCCACTGCAGAACTAAATTTAAACTCATCACCCTCACCCACAAAGCTCACCCTCACCCTCACCCACAAAGTGCCACCATACTTCGCTTCCCTCCAGTCCGTACACCACCCAGCCCACACACTCCAATCTGCTAACACACTCAGACTAAACACCCTTC
Source organism: Eleutherodactylus coqui (assembly GCF_035609145.1). Classification (NCBI taxonomy): domain Eukaryota; kingdom Metazoa; phylum Chordata; class Amphibia; order Anura; family Eleutherodactylidae; genus Eleutherodactylus; species Eleutherodactylus coqui. The sequence continues at coordinate 277,965,782 of NC_089837.1, read as the reverse complement.
TAACACAAACCCTACATGCTCGCCTACAGGACTTCACCAGAACAGCACCCATCCTCTGGAACAGTCTAGCACAAGGCATCCGGACAATTCCCGCTGCATGAAATTTCAGATGCGCCTTCACACCGCACCTCTTCAGGGAGGCATACCAAAGTCCCCCGCCCCTCCCTATGGCTCCCCACATCTTCCACCCTGCTTATTTCATAAGACCTCTACCCCTGCACCTCCTCACCGGCCCCACCCCATTTGCTTCCTAATACCTGATTTCCATATGTAATTCCCGTACTACCTGTGTTTCCCCATGCCTCATCTCCCCACTCCCCCACATCCTTGTACCTCCTGTAATAATAATCTTTATTTGTATAGCACCAACATATTCCACAGCGCTTACATAGACAGGGGGAATACAGAAAGACAAAAGTACAAAAATTACAGAACCACGGTTACATAGTAATCAGTTGATGGAAACAATAGGGGTGCTATACAATAGCTAAACACTAGGGGTCCTGCTCCAAGGAGCATACATACTACAAGTAATGGGGTGAGACAGAAGGTAAAGTGGCTGGAGATGTGCACGGTATGGCGAGGTGGAGTGTGAGGGGTGCTATACACATAGACATTGGTCAGACATTTAGCCCTGTGAAGGCAGAATCGGTATGACTACAAGGGCAGTTGATGGTGGCTGGCAAGGATTGAAGTCAGTAGGTCAGGAAGCATGTTATCAGGTGGCGTACAGAGGGGTTTGTTTAGGGAATGCGGTATGCCTCCCTGAAGAGGTGCCTTTTTAGAGCACACCTGAAGTTCTGTGAGTCCTGGATTGCCTGGGTATCCTTTGTTAGTGCGTTCCAGAGGACTGGTGCTGCTCTGGAGAAGTCTTGGAGGCGGGAATGAGAAGTTCAAATTAGAAGGGCACGCAGTCTAGTTTCATTAGCAGAGCGGAGAGCCCGGGCTGGGTGATGGATTGAGATGAGGGAGGCAATATAGGGTGGCGCTGCACTGTGGAGGGCTTTGTGGATGAAGGTACTGAGTTTAAATTGAATTCTGTATTTAACGGGCAGCCAGTGCAGTGACCGGCACAGGGCAGAGGTGTCCGAGTAGCAGCTGGATAGCAAGATGAGCCTGGCTACCGCACTCAGGATGGATTGGAGAGGGTAGAGTCTGGTGCAGGGGAGGCAGATCAGCAACGAGTTGCAATAATCGAGACGAGAGTGGATGAGGGAAGTAATAAGCATTTTTACCGTGTCTGCGGTGAGAAAATAACAGATTCTTGCGATATTCTTGAGGTGCAGCTGACATGTTCGGGCGAGAGATTGGATGTAGGGGGTAAAGGAGAGATCAAGTCAAATATGACCCCAAGGCAGCGGGCGTGCTGTCTGGAAGTTATAGTGGCACCACAAACTGAGATGGAGATGTCAGGATGAGGTCAGTTAGTGGAGGGTGGAAATACCTGTATCACCCCCACCCCATTTGTTTCAAACTGATTGTATATCACATGTAATTGTTGCATTGTCTGTGTTCTTTTGTGCTTGAAAGCGGTGCAGAATAAGTTGGCGCTATGCAAACAAAGATTATTATTTATTATTATTATGATTTGTTTTTATTATGCTAAAGTACAGGTTACTGTTCAGTTCTCCCTTAGTTAGGTCATTAACCAACTCCATCTCACCATAATTTTTTCTCTGACATGCTACAGTGTCCTGGGTTCCTAGATGTCCAGTTGCCCTCTTGACTCTCCCTTCATGGTCCACATTATTTCCATCCACAATATACCACTCCTACCTAATTCCATCCACAGTACAAGATTCTATATTGCTTCTGTCCCCACAAAGCATAGGGGGGTGTTGATCCTTTTTCATAGCTCTCTACCTTTCCATATAAATCAAACCAAAACACTCCGGAACGCTACATGACCAGCAACTACTTTGTAACATGTATATGCCCCCTCTGAAAACCCACTACCTACACTTCTACTGCTAAGCCACAAACTTGCACTGTTCACATTAGCAAAATTAGTGTGGGCAGGGAACTTTCATAGAATCATAGAATGGTAGAGTTGGTAGGGACCTCCAGGCTCATCGAGTCCAACCCACCGCTCAGTGCAGGATCACTAAATCATCCCAGACAAATATTTGTCCAGCCTTTGTTTGAACACTTCCATTGAAGGAGAACTCGCCACCTGCCGTGGTAACCTGTTCCACTTATTGATCACCCTCACTGTCAGAAAGTTTTTTCTAATATCTAATTTGTATCTCCTCCCTTTCAGTTTCATTCCATGGCTTCTAGTCTTTCCTTGTGCAAATCAGAATAGGGCTGATCCCAGAATTGTGTTTGCCTTTTTGGCTGCTACATCACATTGTTGACTCTAAGTTCAGTCTATGATCTATTAGTATATCTAAGTCTTTTTCACATGTGCTGCTGCTTAGCTCAATTTCTCCCATTCTGTATGTGATTTCTTTAAATGCTTCCCATTCTTTCTTCTTTTAGGGATTGTTAACGATTGTGCTTTGAGAATCTCATTTCGCAATATTTCCCAACATTCTTGGACATTTCTGTCCTTAAGAACATCAAACTATTGGATTATTCCTACCCTCTTTCTGAGTTCATTGAAATCTGCCTTTCTGAAATCCAACCTTGAGGTCTGAGTTTTCTCAGGTCTTCCTCCCCTTTTTATCCAAAATTCAAGGATAGCATGATCACTGCCTCCTAAGGTCCCAGCCACCCTTAGTTCCTCAACCATTTCCCCCCTGTTGGTAAGTATTAGGTCCAAGATAGCAGATCCCCTTGTTTTCTCTTAGACTTTTTGGAAGATAAAGTTGTCAGCAAGAGTGGATAAGAATTTGTTGGACCCATTGCTTTTACCTGAGAGAGATTCCCAACAAATGTCTGGAAAGTTAAAATCTCATATAATACCTAGGTCATGCTTTTTTGAGAGCTTGGGCATCTGATGTAGAAAGAGTTCATCAATATCTTCTGCTTGTCCAGGTGGCTTATAGTAAAAGCCTACAATGGTGTCCTTTCTGTTGTTCTCTCCTTGTATTCTTACCCAAACAGTTTCTACAGAACTACCATGCTCTGAAGCTTGAATCTTGGTGGAGATGAATGTTTTCCTAACATATAACGCAACACCTCCACCCCTTTTTTTCAGGTCTGTTTCTTGTAAGTAAGTTGTTTCCTTCAAGCCGTGTATTCCAATCATGTGTATCATTCCACCAAGTTTCTGTGATGCCTATGACATTATATTTCTCCTTGTTTGTTTCCCATGCTCCGTGCATTTGTGTAAAAACATTTTAGTTTGTGTTCGGTGTCTCTTGCTCCTCTACTTGCCTTCTGAGTTTTTTCTTTGTTCTTTCTTTCCACTTCTAATAGCAAGGTTGTCAAATGTATTAATTAGCTGTATATTTTTACCTGGCCTTTCACTTCCCTTCTCATATTGTTCTAGTTTAAAGCTCTACTAATAAGTGAACCAAGCGCCCACCAAATATATGCTTTCCTGTCTTTATAAGGTGCAATCCATCTCTAGCAAGAGGTCCATCATATAGGTAATTCACTCCATGGTCTAGGAATCCAAATCTTTGCTGACGGCACCATTGACGTAGCCAGTTGTTCACATCTAGAATCCTGTTCCATCTTATTCCATGGCCATCCACTAGGAGGATGGATGTGAAGACCACCTGTGCTCCCAGTTCCTTCACCTTCTTTCTAAGGTCTTTAAAGCCTCTGCAGATGGTTGCAAGGTCCTTTTTTGCAGTGTCATTTGTCCCTGGGTGGTGTTCTGTAGTACTAAAAAGTCTTGACAGCCTATCAGACGCATCTTTGATTTGTGCACCTGGAAGACAGCACACCTCTCATGAGGTTATCTCAGGTCTGCAGACAGCAACCTCTGTTCCTCTCAATAGGGAATCCCCTACAACCACCACTATCCTTTTCTTCTTCACAACAGCACTTCTTTTTCTTTATTCAAGAGGACTTTGTGTGCTTACCACACAGTTCTTTGTGGGTAGAGTCATTTTTTGCTGTACATCTTTCTCCTCTGCTCTATTCTTCATGAGTAGAGTCATGTCTTGCTGTACCTCTTTCTCCTTCTGCTAAGGAACCAGTACCCGGTCCTCCTGTGTGAGAACCTCGTACCAGTTCCGAGCAATATGGGTGCTGGCTGACTTCTGATCTTCCTGCTTCTTTTGGGTCACAAGCTTCTATTCCTCTGCTTCTGTAGGTACACTGGACATTTCTTTTCCTTCAACATTTTGAAGACTTTCTTCTACTCAAGGAAATCCTCATCTTCCTTAATACGTTTCAATGTAGCTATTCTCTCCTGAAGACTACGCACCTTTTCCTCCAGTAGAGACACAAGCTTGCATTTCTGGCAGGTGAAGTTTAGCTTTTCCTCTGGTTGGTCTGTAAACATGTAGCATACGTTGCAGCTCACCAAAGGGCTCCTCTCCTTTTCCATGTTGTCAGTTAATGTTCACTTCCAAACTTCTAAAAGTCAATAATTCTAGTGAAGATATATAACCTGTAAAATGCTGCTAAGTGTACAATTTCACGTGCTTTCAGGCGAGCGATTTGGTGATGTCCTCCAAGCAGCTAGACCCAACTAATCCCTGCAATCTTCCCGCTTACAGTGATTCTTTGCTCTTCCCAGAATACACAGGGAATATGCAAATGATCTTCCTGCAGCTCCAATCTCTGGTGTGGCGATGTTCTCTGAGCACCTAGACCCAGCTAATCCCAGCAATTTCCCCGCTTACAGTGATTCTTTGCTCTTCCCAGAATGCACAGGGAATATGCAATTATCTTTCTGCAGCTCCAATCTCTGCTTTGGCGGTGTCCTCCGAGTAGCTAGACCCGGCTAACCCCTGCAATTCTCCAGTTTACAGTGATTCTTTGCTCTTCCCAGAACGCACAGGGAATATGCAAATGATCTTCCTGCAGCTCCAATCCCTTGTTTGGCGATGTCCTCCAAGCAGCTAGACCCGGCTAATCCCAGCAACTTTCCCATTAACAGTGATTCTTTGCTCTTCCCAGAATGCACAGGGAATATGCCAATGATTTTCCTGTAGCTCCAATCTCTGGTTTGGCGATGTCCTCCGAGCAGCTAGACCCGGCTAATCCCAGCAAATTTATCGCTTACAGTGATTCTTTGCTCTTGCCAGAATGCTCAGGGAATATGCAAATAATCTTCCTGCAGCTCCAATCTCTTCTTTGGCCATGTCCTCCGAGCAGCTAGACCCAGCTAATCCCAGCAACTTTCCCGCTTACATTGATTCTTTGCTCTTCCCAGAATGCACAGGGAATATGCAAATGATCTTCCTGCAGCTCCAATTTTTAGTTTTAATCTGCCATTCTACCTGAAACTGGATACAACAGCTCTTAAGCTAGACAGGTTCAACGAAGCACAGAGACACTGTCTCACTATAACTGTCTCTCACTGTCCGACTGTTGGAAAGAACTCTACGGCACCAAGCAAGGTTTTACATACTACTCCCCAATGGCCCGTATGTACTCCAGACTAAACTATATACTAATCTCAACCTCCTTTTTGCCAATGTTGGCTCTGATTAGACATATACCTTGGTCTTGGTCGGATCATGACATTGTGGTGGCTTCCATTTTACGGTCTCCAAAATCATATCCTAAATCTCGATGGCATTTAAACAAATCACTCTTGGGAGACCCACTAATTTTCGCTCAGATCACACAACTCACAGACAATTTTGAAACCACCAGCCCTGATTCTTCCCCTGTATGGACTTGGCAAGCTCATAAAGCTTATATAAGGGGGCATGTGATTAAAATAGCGTCAGGCCCTTTTAACCCTAGAGAGAACTCTTCCTTTTAGAGAACCTGAATTATCACAATCCTTTGTCTATGGCTAAAGAAATTAGAGATACGAAACTGCAAATCAATACCCTTTTCTCACAGCAGGTAGAAAGAGCCCTTCAGTGTACAGGTGCGACTTATTATAAATTTGCGAACAAGCCAGACCACCTTCTAGCAGCTAGTCTTCAGAACGGGGCAAAAATTAACACAGTTTTCAAAATCAACAGCCCTCAAGGCACCACAACATGTAACCCAGATCTAATCTATAACACTTTCCACGACTATTATTAGCCGCACAGCTCATCTGAGCTGTTAACCTTTTAAATGCCGTTGTCAATTCTGACAGCGGCATTTAAATCCCCCGACCAATGTTCAGGGGTCCCATACAGGTCCCCGACAATGAGATTGCAGGGTTGATGTGTGGGTATTGTGCCAACGAGTGCCGTCATAGCAGAATGCCTATCAAGCTTTGCCTATGGCATGGCTTGATTGAATGCCTGTCAGACCAAGGTGTAATGTAATGCTATGGCATTACATCATACTGCAGGAGTGATCAAAGCATCGCCAGTTCTTGTTCCCTCTGGGGGCTAAAATAAAAAGTAAAAATAGGTTTTAAAAAGTACTAATTATAAAAAAAACAAGTAATAAAAGTAAACAAAAAAACCTTTTGCCATATTTAGAATAAAATATTCTAAATAATAAAACAAAAATACATATTTGGTATTGCTGCGTCCATAAAAATCCGATCTATAGAGGTAATGCATTATTTACCCTGCACGGTGAACATTGTTAGAAAAAAATAAGAACTCCAGAATTGTGCTTTTTTGGTCACTCTGTCTCCAAGAAAAAATGTAATAAAAAGCCATCAAAAACTTGTATGTATTAAAAAATGGAACCAACTAAAACTACAGGACGTCCCACACAAAATGAGCTCTTGCAAAACTATGTTGACGGAAAAATAGAAAAGCTATTGCGGTCAGAAGTTGACGATAGAAAATAATTTTAAAATATTTAAAATCTTTGAAAAAAAAAAAAAAGTCGTACAGCAAAAAAACCCCAAAAAACTACATATGTTTGGTATCGTAGTAATCATACTGACCCATAGAATAAAGTTATCAGGTCATTTTTGTTGGAGAGTGTACGCTGTAGAAACAAGACGCACTCAAAGATTTTTTAAAAGTTTTTTAGTACTGTGACAATGCAGTAGCAGAGTGGCCTGTAGGGGTCCCTCATCGCAGTTGCAGAGTTTAATTTCAGGTTAAATTTCCATTCCCTCACAAGCTCAGTGTCGTTGAAACCGGTGGAGCTTGGGTCCATTGAGGCCTGTGGGGCCCTGAAGTCTGTGTAGACCTAATGCTGGTCTGTGAAGGACCCAGAAGCACAGAGCGGACATGGGGTAGTCGGCCCCTCGCTCATTGCCTATCGGGGCAAAGTCACCTTCCTGGAAGTTCCGGTGAAAGAAGCAGTATGTGTTGCTGTGCGCACTGTGACATACAACAGTGTGAAGTTGCATATGATATGCTGGACTGTATGTGCAAGCTGAATACCTATGCTATGCTGAAATAAATGCTGGAGGAACCAGCATTTAGACTTTACCTTGTATTTCTGGAAGTCATTGCGTTGCTGCCATCCTTGGGCAGGGGAAAGTAAGCAAGAGATCCCGGGAAAGTAAACCCCACTTGCCACAGTACATAAATAGTACCATTAAAAAATACACCTTGTTCAGCAAAAAACAAGCCCTCAGACAGCAGTGGTGATAGATAAATAAAAGAGTTATGAGGAAAAAACGAAAATGGAAAACAAAAAAGGGCAATGTCCTTAAGGGTTAATTGTAATTGTGCTCAAGCCCTGACAGTCTATACAGGGTTGGAAAGACCCATCCTTCTTCTTAACAAGGAAGAATTCAGCCGCAGCAGGAGAGGAGGACTTGCAAATAAACCCTCTTGCAAGATTGTCTCTAACGTACTCTGCCTCAGCTTCGATCTCAGGAGACAACAGCGGGTATACTCTATCTCAAGGGGGTACAGTACCGAAGGGACAAAAGGTTTCAACAATGACTTATGAAAAACCCTGTGAACCCTCCATGTAGCTGGCAAATCAAGTTCATAAGCAAGTGGGTTTACTACACGCTTGATGACAAAGGGACCCACGTAACAAGGCGCCAGTTTCAAAGACGGAACCTTCAATTTGAGATTTCTAGCAGACAAATATACCTTCTGTCCCATCCTGTAAGGTTTAGATACAGATAGACTCCTCCCACTATGCAACTGCATACGAGCCCCCGTTGCTTCCAGGTTCTTCTGTACTTCTTTCCATACCACCTGCAGCGCATCTGTGGCGACATCAGCTGTAGGCACTGGTAACAGTCTCAGAGGCCCCTCCGGACGCTGCCGCCGACTTTTACTGCATGCACAGACAGAGCATCCCTTAACAAAGTCGCGGATCTCCCGAGACATGCCTGGCCACCAGTAGTATCTAGTACAAAGATCCAGAGTTCTCTGAACCCCTGGATGGCCTGCGAGAACAGATGAGTGAGACTCTTCAATGACTCTAAGGCCTTAGTCAGACGGGCGTTTTTTCGCGCGATTTGCGGATCGCATGACGGATGCGCATCCGCAAATCGCGTGACCGGTGCCCGAAAATCGCCCGAAAATCTGCTCCTAGCCGCGTTTCATTAGAAACCGGCCGGAGCTGTCCAGCGCATTGCATTCAATGGAGCCGGCAATACAGCCCGCTCCATTGAAAGCAATGCGCTGCGGGCGAGTGTGGGATGAATTGTCGGGAAGGGCTTAAATATATAAGCCCTTCCCTGCAATTCATCCAGAAAAGTGTTAAAATAAAAAATATATATATACTTACCTGCTCCCGGCAGCCGGAGTTCCGCGCGGCCGGCCTGCAGTGGGTGTGAAGGGGGTGTGAGTCAGACCTGCCCCCTGATTGGCTCAGCGCTGAGCCAATCAGAGGCAAGTCTGACTCACACCCCCTTCACACCCACTGCAGGCCGGCCGCTCTGAACTCCGTCTGCCGGGACCAGATGAGTATACAATTTTTTTTTATTTTAACACATTTTAGGATGAATTGCAGGGAAGGGCTTATATATTTAAGCCCTTCCCGACAATTCATCCAGCGCTCGCCGGCAGCCCATTGCTTTCAATGGAGACGGTTGTATTGCCCGCTCCATTGAATTCAATGGGCAAACATCGTTCTTCTCTGCCACAGCTGTTACAGCTGTGGCAGAGAAGAATGATTTGTATTCTATATGTTCTCAATGGGGTCGGTGCTGCTGCCGCCGGCCCCATTGAGCGCATATAGAGAAGAGAACAGGAATCGCAGATCGCACATAGGTGCGATCTGCGATTTCTGTTCTATAATTTATCGGACGAGCGCATAAAAAGCGCTCATGTGTCCGATACCATTGCAAAGCAATGGTTTTATAAAATCGCCGGACGCATGCGCATGCGCAAATCGCGGCTAAAAACGCCCGTCTGACTTAGCCCTTAGATGCAAGGTCTCTGCCACAAACCATCTGCCCTCCCGCACCCCCGAGGGAGCGTCCTGCTGACCATTTTGTAGATGAGGAACGAGATCAGATTCTACAGCTGCCACTATCACCCCAGGTGCCAAGATATTCTCGGGAGCCACTGTCTCACTTTCCGGCAAACCGAAACTCCGTGAGAGGGTGTCTGCCTTCACGTTCTTCTCCCCTGGAATATATGTAACGATGAGGTTAAACCTGGCGAAAAACAACGCACACCTGGCCTGATGAGCTGTGAGTCTCTTAGCATTGGCAAGATATACCAAGTTTTTATGATCAGTATACACGGTAATGGGGTGCCTTGCCCCCTCAAGATGGTGACGCCACTCTTCTAGAGACCACTTAATCACCAATAACTCACGATTACCCACGTCGTAGTTATGTTCCACTGAACTTCCGCGAGAAGAACGCACATGGACTATACCCAGATCTTCCTGAGACAAAACAGCCCCCGCCCCCACCTCAGACGCATCGACCTCAATGAAGAATGGTTGCGTCAGGCTGTACGAGCATCGGGGCAACAGTAAACACCCATTTGAGATGACTAAAAGCCTCTAGGGCCTCTGGCATCCATCTTAACAAGTCGGCACCCTTCTTGGTAAGAGCGGTCAGGAGTTGAGCAATAACAGAATAATTCTTAATGAATTTACGGTAAAAATTTGCGAAACCTTAAAACTGCTGGAGAGTTTTCAGGTTATCTGGTCTGACCCATTGAGAGATTGCTGCCACTTTATCAGACTCCATTTGAATCTCCGTGGGTGAAATCACATAACCAAGGAAAGACACTTGTTTAGTACCAAAAATGCATTTCTCCAACTTGACAAAAAGTTGGTACTCACGCAAACGGATCAGAACCATCCTCAGGTGCCGCACATGTGAATTCCCAGCCTGGGGAATAAACCAGAATGTCATTGAGATATATGACCAAAAATACCCCCAGGAAGTTGTGGAAGACCGCATTCATAAACCCCTGGAACACAGCGGGGGCATTACAAAGTCTGAAGGGCATGACTAGACATTCAAAATGTCCAAACGAGGTGTTGAACGTGGTCTTCCACTCATCTCCCTTTGGATGCAAAATAAATTGTAAGCCCCCCTTAAGTCCAATTTGGAAAACCCTATGGGGAGGCAGAGTCTGAGACAGTTTCTTGGAAAATACGTCATGAAAATTAGACAAATACTCAAGAATAAGTATGGTATCTGCTGAACACATGGATATAGTAGCTACGTGACTATGACAGGACAATCCCCAATGTGTCAATTCCCAAGTGGACCAATCAAATCAGGGATTGTGCAGTGCCAACCAGGGCATACCAAGCACTACATCAACAGACATCTTTTCCATTACCAAGAACGACAGGTTCTTAGAATGGAGAACACCCACAGTGAACTATAAAATTGGAGTCCTCCATTGTACAACACCTGCAGACAGAGCGGTAGAATCAATACTGGTTAAGCGTATGGAAATCTTAAACGCCAAGAATTCAGTCATCAGAGGTCTGACAAAACTTAAACTAATCAAATTGGCGGCAGCACCTGAATGAATAAAAGCTTGACCAGACCAAGTAAAATTCTGGAAGCCAATCTTGTCAGGGAAATTTCTGCGTACAGCACCAATCAGGCCCACCCCAATGCCCCGCTGCCGGCGGTAAAGAAGAGACACCACACACGGAGGTCTGGTATAGTTCTTCACACCGGGACATGACTGCGCACTTTATTACAGATTACATGGGATCTTATACCCTTTGGTCTCATAACTAGGAATGGGTGATGGGCTCATTGGCTCAAATTCACCGCATAACCATATATGTTAAGTCCGGATTTCCAGCTGAGGCACTGATTATCATTAACGTAGTTAAACAGTCGTTATCTTGATACGGCGCCTCTGGGAAAACAGCCAAGCACATGGCCTTCGTGTTCCGTTCTGTATCATCTCTAAATTTCTGGACACATCTCTCTCAGCCTTGCAAACTTTTGGAATATCTGATGTAAGGCGACATATAAGTTTTTCTCATTTTAACTTTGAATAGAACTTGCATACAGGTATAAAAGCATAAAAAACATATGGCAATATATACATATACCCTCACAAACCCCCCTAAAAACTTATATGGAGATAAAGCACCAGACCTTGCACTCTTCCTCGGTCGCCTCTCCCTTGCGTCAGGGTTTCCCCACTGCCCGTAAGGCCCTACTCCTAGGAGGGGGGATCCCTACCTCACCTCAGAAGGAGGCCATGGATTCCCTGGGCTCATTTCCGGGCATCCATACCCTCTATCTGTACAAGTTAACACCCCACAGGGTGCGCCCTCGCTCGAACCTAAGGTCTTCTGCACTATCCCTAGGAAAATGGGAAGTCCACTGACAATCCATCTTAGGAGATCGGGGCAGGCACAGTACTAGTACATTTCTCCATTCTTCTGGTAACGTACGTGGTTGGCATTATCGGAACTGGCTCTTCATCTTTTTTCAAACAAGGGAAATTTTGGTCACATTATCCAGTCCCTTACTCATACTCTTTTTGATCAAAGGGATAATACACATACAGGAAGTTACATACCCCACCTCTTTCTGCTAAAATCATATCCAGGGCCACTCTATTTTGGAACGCCATGGATGCAGTGGACCCTAACTGGTCAGCTAACCCTTGCAAAGCATCTCTGGTGTAGTTTACAAACCACTGCTGATTGTAATAGATATAATTCATCCAATCTACATTATTATTAACAGTGACAATAGCAAATAAGGACTCAAAACCTGCTTTAACCTGATCTCTAGAATTAAATTCATCTGGCACCCCCCTTGGCACTCCTATTGCATCTATGTATACATGTGGATCAAAGTTACCACCTTGAGCGTCAACTTCTCTCTTAGCACGATGCAGTGTTGGATTCTCACCCTCAGTGTAGTCTTCATATTGCACATTTGATTGTATTAATTTGTTCTGATCCCTGAAACAGGGGGCTAGTGTACAGTAGTCAAAGGTGTGTGTTAGAGGAATTGTACCACATTATAGCATGTAAAGGATATGCAGGATCATGAGTTTTTTCAGTGCGAAGTGTGGATCCAAGTGGGCTTTCCTTCGAGCTTGACTGCAGTTGGGGTGGTGAGCAACATCTGGTAAGGACCTTCAAACCGGGTTTCTCTCTCAAACTTTTTTTTACATAGAGCCTGTCACCTGGTTTCAGATTGTGACACTCATCTGTAGGACCTGGGAAAAAAGCAGAGACTGCAGAATGCATTATTGACAATTCCTTGGAGAGACCTATGACAACATTAACAAGAAAATAATTTCCCAAACTCAGCTACTGTGGCATGTACCCTGCGGAGAAAAGAAAAAACTAATGGAAGACACTCAATTCAAGATTTGCTCATTTCCTTCATTGCCTTTTGGATCTACTTTCCCACTACTCTATGGATGGTAGGGTGTGTGAAAAGCCTGGAATATACCCAAAGCAGACATGATGTGTTGTATTATTTCACCTGTGAAGTGTGTACCTTTGTTTGACTCAATCACTTCCGGTACCCCGTATCTGCAGATTACCTCATCCATGAGCTTCTGTGCGGTTACCTGCTTATTTACTTTGGTAACAGGGTAGGTCTTTCCAACCTGAAAAGAAATCAACAACAACAAGCACATATTCATACTTCCCAACAAGTGGGAGCTGAGTGTAGCCAATTTGCAATCCCTGAAATGGGTAGAGTGGCCTAGGCAAGTGTTATGTGGCAAATTTACTTCTGCCCTGTTGCTTACAGCAAAGATCATGCAAAATTGGACAAATGATGCAGCAGCTACAGAAAACCCAGGAGCCACTCATCTTTGTTCAAGCATCGACATCATTGCTGCTTTGGGAGGTGCGTCTTTCCGTGCGTCAGCTGGGCCATCATGGGGCACAGGGACCGTGGTAGGCAAGTTCTGTTGACTGTTCGCCATACACTGCCCCTTTTTAGTCCATTTTTTCCTTTTCTTCCTTGCTGGCTTGTAACTGTAAAGTCTTTAGCATATCAAAGTCCAAAGTTTTTATCAAAGTCCAAAGTTTTTATCAAAGTCCAAGTTTTTATCAAAGTCCAAAGTTTTTATCAAAGTCCAAGTTTTTAGTCAATGTCCAAAGTTATTGTTAAATTCTTGTTTTCTTCTTTTCTTCCACGGCTTGAGGGCCACTGCCTTTGCTGTGTGGCCTGTGATGGCGTTGCCTCTTGTTTCTCCGGTGTAGGAATTGGTGTGAGCTCTCCACTTGTCAGATAGAAGTAGGGCCTCCGTGAGACTCTGCACTGCTGCACCATTCTTAATTGGCTGTCCTGCTGAGGTAAAAAACTGTCTGGCCTTCCATGTTGGGCCGTAATCATGAGCTATGCCAAATGCATACCGGGAATCAGTGTAAATGTTTGCCGTCTTACCTTCTGCCACTCTACTCACCTCAGTGAGGGCCTTTAGTTCCGCTTCTTGTACTGAGACATGCGGAGGCATTCTGCTTTTAGGACATCTTGTTGTGTGACCACTGCATGTCCAGTGTGGAGTCGTCAATCACCCCTGGGACCATCTATAAAAAACAACTCAAAATATGCATTGTTAACAAGGGCTTTCAGTAACTTTTTTTTTTAATTTAAATTTTCTTGTTGCATCACTGCTAGACAATCAGGCTGATATTCTATTTCAAAAAGATCAGAATCTTGTTGCAAAAAAATAAAAAATGGCTGATTTGCAATACCTAGATCACCTATGCCTTCTCCTCCCCCTCTTTGAACCAGGGTACTCAATTGTAAGAAGAGTAGCCAGGTTTAAGGTAGTACAACATTGTAAAAAGATTTGATGGATGCAGATAAGGCCTGTAAAATGTTAGCACCAATAACAGAGACATGAGTTACATCGGGGCAGAATAATCTACAAACATGTATTAATATTTGAAATGTGATATCCTTTAAGCAAATTCATTATTAATCTGATCCTGCCTGCAATGTCTTATCAAATTTGAGAGAGAAAAAAAAAACTTTTACTAGCTGCTCAAGATTCTTACCCCCTCCTTTGTGGACAAGACTTTTACAACATCTAGCTCCACCCCCTCGATACTGGCTGCTTGCTTCTTTTTTCACAACTTCATTTAAGTTTTACAGTCCGCACGTCCACATCACAACCAAGTAAAGTCTTATGCATGGAGGGGGGGACTTTTATCCCCAGTCAATATCCGCATCACACATTTTACATTCATCACAGCCTGAACACTGGGCATTAACTCTCATCGATCCATGCGCTAAAGTCTGCCCCGTCACCCCCACATTTGTGTCAGGACTCGGGGTCCGGGAAACTGGAGATCCCTGAAAATACCCGCAACCCCTGTCCCTTCCTACTTGCCCCCCTGGGCTAAGCCCCAGGGCGACAACTGGGCGACGGTCCCTACACTCACTAAGGAAGGGGGATACGGGGACTAACGAACAGGCAGGCACTGGAACAAACAACAGCAAGGAGAGTCAGACAATCCGGGTCAGCAATAAGAGGGTACGCGGTACAAGAGGGTCAGGCAAAGGCAACGTCAGGTCCAAAGGCAGAAGGTCAGTAACAGGAGTCAGGAGTCAGAAGTATGCAGTACGCTGGTGTAACAGGAAATCCAAATCTAACACTGGCACTGGTCAGGAGACACCAGCAGGTTTAAATGCTGTCAGAGCTCCCGCCCCAGCAGCTGATTGGGGCGGGGAGTCTGACAGCAGCTGAGTGCACCCAGCAGCACTGGGGAACCCGCCCCCAGCCCTGCAGGAGGCAGGACAGGAGACACACATTTGGTTGCCCGGATACCTAGGACGCGACGCGGGGCAACACCCACCACGTCCCTAGCAACCCGGCGGCGAGGCGGAGCCCGGCGGCCAGGGGAGGTGACGAGGACCGGGGCTCCCCTGCGCCGCACAGCGGCCGCACGTGTGATCGGACCGGCGGTGCGGGCACGACGGACCCGCGAACCGCCAGTCCTTACAGTACCCCCCCTTCTACGGGGGGACACCGGACCCCCACGGCCCAGAGCAGGCTTGAGGGGAAAGGCTCTGTGGAACCGTCGGACCAACAGGGGTGCATGTACGTCCCGGGCAGGGATCCAAGTACGGTCCTCAGGGCCAAAACCCTTCCAATGTACAAGATATTGCAAAATACCTCTCACACGCCGAGCATCAATCAAACGCTCTACCTCAAACTCCAGTTCCCCCTGTACAAGAGTCGGAGAGGGCGGGCTCTGGGCGGGCAGAACTGGGGTTACATATTTTTTCAGCAGCCCCTTGTGGAAGACGTCATGAATCTTCCACGACTGCGGAAGGGATAATCTATACGCCACAGGATTGACCACCTGGGAGATGGTGAACGGACCAACAAAGCGGGGAGCCAGCTTTAGGGATGGAACCTTGAGTCTCAAATTTTTTGAGGCCAGCAATACCTGCTCCCCAACCACGAACGGTGCAGAGATCGTGCGTCTTTTATTAGTTTGACCAAGCAGTTTATCCTGGGAACCCTGGAGGTTCTTACGAACCTGGGCCCACACTGTGCACAGTTCATTAATGGCAGAGTCCACAGATGGCGTGTCAGAAACTGAGGGCGCAGAAAAAGAAAATAGAGGATGGAAACCATAATTACAAAAGAACGGCGACACATGAGAAGACGAATTTACATGGTTGTTAATGGCAAACTCGGCGAGAGGTAGGAAGTTAACCCACAGATGTTGATTGTCCGAAACGAACAGTCGCAGGTATTGGATTAATTCTTGATTCATCCTCTCAGTTTGCCCATTCGACTCGGGATGGAAGGCAGACGAAAAGGACAGACCAATATTCAATTTCCTGCAGAAAGCTCGCCAGAAGCGAGCGACAAACTGTACACCTCTATCTGAGACCACATCCTCAGGAACCCCATGCAACCGCACCACCTCCTTAATAAACATGTCAGATAACAGTTTGGCGTTTGGTAGCTTGCTCAGAGGAACGAAATGTGCCATTTTGGAGAACCGATCTACAATGACCCAAATGACCGTATTCCCCTGTGACGGCGGCAAATCTGTGATGAAGTCCATTGATAGATGTGTCCAGGGCCTGGACGGAATGGGCAAGGGAAGAAGAGGCCCCTCAGGACGTCTCCTGACACTCTTCCCCCTGGCGCACACCGGACAAGCAGTGACAAACGCCCGAGCATCCCTACTCATATGAGGCCACCAATAAGTTCTGGAAAGTAATTCCTGCGTTCCTCGGATACCGGGGTGCCCAGCCAGGACCGAGGCATGCGTCTCTTCTAACACCTTCAACCTTAATGGTAATGGAACAAAGAGTTTGCCTTCTGGAAGTGCTTCAGGAGCTGATTGCTGCGCAGCCTGAATTAGCGGTGAGAGGTCAGAGGAGACAGCTGCGAGAACCACCCCAGGGGAAAGGATAGTCTCAGGCTCCGACTCGGGAGGTTCCGGAATACCAAAACTCCTAGACAGAGCATCAGCCTTAACATTTTTTGAACCGGGTCGGTAGGTAACCAGAAAATTAAAACGAGAGAAGAAAAGAGCCCAACGAGCTTGTCGAGCATTCAACCTTTTAGCAGAATCTAAATATATCAGGTTCTTATGGTCTGTGAGCACCATGATCTGATGGCGTGCTCCCTCCAAGAAATGCCTCCACTCCTCGAACGCCCATTTTATAGCAAGTAACTCACGATTGCCTATATCATAATTTTGTTCAGTAGGGGAAAATTTTCTGGAAAAGTAAGCGCATGGTCTAAGATTTGTGAGTGTAGACGGCCCCTGAGAAAGGACCGCCCCTAGTCCAAACTCAGAGGCATCCACCTCCACCACAAACGGACACGACAGGTCTGGTTGGACAAGAACGGGTGCGGAGGAAAAGGCAGCTTTCAGGGTAGCAAATGCCGCCAGCGCATCTGGAGACCAGGTACTCACATCTGCCCCTTTCCGGGTGAGATCCGTTAAGGGTTTAGCCACCACAGAAAAGTTCTTGATGAACTTCCGATAATAATTAGCGAAGCCCAAGAAGCGCTGGAGGGCCTTTAGAGTGATTGGTTGGGCCCACTCTGTGATGGCTTTCACCTTCCCCGGATCCATCTGGATATCCCATGGAGTAATGATATACCCTAAAAAGGATATCTTCTGCACCCCAAAAACACATTTTTCAAGCTTAGCAAACAGCTGGTTAGCCCTGAGTCGAGTCAGGACCGTTTGAACATGTACCTGGTGTGTCTCCCAGTCGGGGGAAAAAATCAGAATATCATCTAGATACACTACGACGAACACCCCCATGATGTCCTGAAAAACTGAGTTCATGAAACCTTGAAATACAGCAGGGGCGTTACACAACCCAAAAGGCATGACCAGGTACTCAAAGTGACCGAGGGGCGTATTGAATGCCGTCTTCCACTCATCCCCCTCCTGAATACGAATGAGGTTGTAAGCTCCCCTTAGGTCGAGTTTAGAGAACCACTGGGCACCGGTGACCTGGTTGAGGAGGTCTGGGATGAGCGGAAGGGCGTACTGGTTCCTGACAGTGATTTTGTTTAGCTCCCTGTAATCAATACAGGGTCTGAGACCCCCATCCTTTTTCTCCACAAAGAAGAAACCAGCCCCTACTGGAGACTCGGAGGGCCGGATGTGCCCCCGGGACAAACTATCCTGGATATAGTCCTTCATAGATTCCCTCTCCGGAACCGTAACATTATAGATGCGACCTTTAGGAAGTTTGGCCCCCGGGATCAACTCTATCTTACAATCCCATTCTCTATGGGGAGGCAAGGCTTCTGATAGCTGTTTGGAAAAGACATCCGAAAACTCGGAGAGGTAGTCAGGTAGTTCAACTCCTTCACAGGTGGAGACATCCACCCCCACTGGACGCACGTGGCTGTCACAACGAGAACCCCACTTGACCAGTTCCAACGTATCCCAGTTAATTACTGGGTTGTGTTCCCTTAGCCAGGGTAGCCCCAGCACAACATCCACCGACAGGTTCTTCATAACCAAAAATGTACAGGACTCCGTATGTAAGGCCCCAATAGTGAACTGTAACTCCGGGGTAGCCAGATTTACAAGACCAGCCTGCAAGGGAGTAGAGTCGACACCAGAGACCAGAATAGGGGGGTCTACACGGAAAAAATACTCAGACAGTTTAGCAACAAATTCAAAATTAACAAAATTAGCAGCAGCTCCAGAATCCAGAAACGCTTGCCCAGCACGGTAGAAAGACCGGAATTCTAAGGTGCAGGGCAGCAACATTTTAGACTTTACAGGGAGTGCCTTAGCTCCTAGACAGTCCTCCCGACAACTGCCTAGGAGCGGAAGTTTAACTGCCGCGGCTTTTTCTCACAGGTCACAATGCGATGACCCGGCTCCCCACAGTAGAGACAGAGGTTCATTCTGAGACGATATTCCCGACGTTGCTTCGGGGTCATGGTTCCCAGTTCCATGGGTTCTGTGGAGGGAGGGGTTAAGGTCGGAACCACCGAAGGAGTAGACGTACGGACAGGGCTGGTCCGAGTCGAGCGTCTGGCCCTCAAGCGTCGGTCAGCCCGGATGGCCAGAGACATGGCTTGCTCCAAGGTTCTGGGCTCCGGGTGTGCCACCAGGAGGTCCTTGAGGCCCTCCGACAGACCGGTCAAAAACAGATCCTTTAAGGCCGTGTCATTCCACCCAGACTCCGTGCAATGTTGGCGAAATTGTGAACAATAGTCCTCAGCCACCTTCCGCCCCTGTAGCAAGGCCAGGAGTTTAGAGACTGCGAAGGCCGCACGGTCAGGCTCGTCATACAGCTGGCCCAAAGCAGTAAAAAAGGCGTCTAGTGACTGTCGGGTGGGGGAGTCAGCTGGTAAGGAGAAGGCCCAATTTTGGGGTTCTCCCCTCAGGCGAGTTATCACGAAACCCACTTTCTGGTATTCTGTGCCAGAGGTGTGGGGTCTGAGGTCAAAATAAAGCTTGCAGCCTTCTCTGAACACAAAAAACTGACTTCTCTCCCCGGAAAAGAAGTCAGGAGGTGTAGCTCGGGGTTCAGAAACCGTACCAGGAGTGGCAGGGAGCTGCATCATATTAGAAGCCCCTCGCTGCTCCTGATGCTGCAGGCGAGCAGTCAGGTCCTGGACCAGGTCCGTCAGAATCTGTACCTGGTTGGCTAAAGCCGCCACAGCCTCCATAGTGGGTTTCAAGGTTGCTGGTCGGATGTAGGGATCCGACTTCCGTTCGGCCAGTGTTACTGTCAGGACTCGGGGTCCGGGAAACTGGAGATCCCTGAAAATACCCGCAACCCCTGTCCCTTCCTACTTGCCCCCCTGGGCTAAGCCCCAGGGCGACAACTGGGCGACGGTCCCTACACTCACTAAGGAAGGGGGACACGGGGACTAACGAACAGACAGGCACTGGAACAAACAACAGCAAGGAGAGTCAGACAATCCGGGTCAGCAACAAGAGGGTACGCGGTACAAGAGGGTCAGGCAAAGGCAACGTCAGGTCCAAAGGCAGAAGGTCAGTAACAGGAGTCAGGAGTCAGAAGTATGCAGTACGCTGGTGTAGCAGGAAATCCAAATCTAACACTGGCACTGGTCAGGAGACACCAGCAGGTTTAAATGCTGTCAGAGCTCCCGCCCCAGCAGCTGATTGGGGCGGGGAGTCTGACAGCAGCTGAGTGCACCCAGCAGCACTGGGGAACCCGCCCCCAGCCCTGCAGGAGGCAGGACAGGAGACACACATTTGGTTGCCCGGATACCTAGGACGCGACGCGGGGCAACACCCACCACGTCCCTAGCAACCCGGCGGCGAGGCGGAGCCCGGCGGCCAGGGGAGGTGACGAGGACCGGGGCTCCCCTGCGCCGCACAGCGGCCGCACGTGTGATCGGACCGGCGGTGCGGGCACGACGGACCCGCGAACCGCCAGTCCTTACAATTTGAAGGTGCACCAGTACATACAGATGCACAGACAAAAAAAAGTGTGACAAACAAACATACATCAGTTGAAAAACTTTGAGGTGAGTGCTATAATGTTATAAAGTACATGATTCTATTGAGATGAGATTGTGAATGAGCGCTATTTTTTAGAATTTATGTGAAAAAAATTTGCTGAGTGACTGAGACATTCTATCTTTCTTATTTACTGAAGCTATTATATGCTATATTAAACGCTGAAGTACTTTAGAATCTGTGACCCTGAGCTTAGAGTGAATCTGATAGCCCCCACCTTTGCAAAATAACTGTTATCTCTATGACTATGCATTCACCGACAAAGTTGTTTTAGTTTAACTATTCCCTGCATTTGAACTCATAATTAACACATATGCTGGGACCTTCTGACAGCGCAACATGTTTTTCATTTTCAACCCCTGTATTCTTAAAAGCCCCCACAGGATGTGAGTGGGGTATAACTTACACCTGTATGAAAGAGACCAAGACGTGTCCATTTGTGACCTCAGAACCCAGTAAAAATATACCTTAGAAATTGCTATATTTCCTGCCTTCTCAAGACAGTATAAATTCATTCCATTACAGCAAGCAAGGCTACTTTCCAGGGTTAGTATTGCATTTTCTCTCGCTTTGTTATCACTTGACCTTGAAAGCTAGACACAAGCTGCAGCTTCAAGTAAACAATCCTTCTCCTCTAAAAGCAAGCTCAGTTAACCATTTGCACATATATACATATATATATACACACACATACATCTATGTCTATCTAGTATTATACACCTTCTCCTCTCTCTTTGCCAACAAATCACATGCTTTGTAACTTTCCTCTCGACTTTGCTTGTTTCCCATATTTCTCTCCCTACCTAACTGCCAATGTAACCTTCAATAGACACTCTCCTGACACCCTCTTGATCACTTACTGTACTTTCCAACATTTCACTTACGGATAGTTTCTTAAACAAATAATGTGTACATACTTAACTTTCTCTGAGTGTCTCTCTGCTTCTCACTTCAGCACTTTCTAGCAACCCTTGGTCTTTCAAGGCGCCCTTCTTGGTCCTAAAGACCTCCTCCCAGTCCCTATATTGTAATCTACTGTGCGGGTCAATGTCACACATTTTCATAAGAGTTTTCTTACAGTTTACAAATTGGGACCCTTGTCTCTCCACCATCAATTGATCCGCACGGCGGCAGCCCTTGAGGGGCTCCATCTTCTTTAATAAGGTCTTACGCATATTAGAACATCAACAACAATAATAATAATAACACGCTCCATAGAGTGCATCCTTCTGACCCAAATTGTTAGCCCCTTATATACGGCAAAACAACCAAAGGCATCTCCTTCTATGGAACCAGTCCCATAGAGTGCATCCCTCTCAGCTAAACCATCAACAACTAAATAAACCAAAACGGAGGGTTCCTTCATCTGTGAGACCAAATGAAAAGAGAAAGAGAAAAAAAAATTCTGCAGATACAACAAACAATCTCCACTATCATTAAAAACACCATGGACTTCAAAGTACAAATAGACTACAGACTAGTTCCTGGGTGAGCGATTGGTGCGCATATCACGGTCAGTGGTCCGTGACGGCAAACCCGAAGCCCACGAGTTACTGTAAAACTCTTAACCCAACCCGTCCGGTCACAAAACACAGATAGTCCCTCCTGCTGCAAGACTCTCAGCGTAAAACACAACATAAATATATGCCGGTCTTACCTGGAGTTCTGTGAGTTGATCAGGCTCGGTTTGCAGCAGGACGGCTTCCCCGTGGCGTGGATCCGGGTGGACAGGGCTGCACGGCCCCGGTTTTACCGCCCCACTTTGTTGGGCGCCATTTGTCAGGGAAATTTCTGCGTACAGCACCAATCAGGCCCACCCCAATGCCCCGCTGCCGGCGGTAAAGAAGAGACACCACACACGGAGGTCTGGTATAGTTCCTCACACGGGGACATGACTGCGCACTTTATTACAGATTACATGGGATCTTATACCCTTTGGTCTCATAACTAGGAATGGGTGATGGGCTCATTGGCTCAAATTCACCGCATAACCATATATGTTAAGCCCGGATTTCCGGCTGAGGCACTGATTATCATATACGTAGTTAAACAGTCGTTATCTTGATACGGCGCCTCTGGGAAAACAGCCAAGCACACGGCCTTCGTGTTCGGTTCTGTATCATCTCTGAATTTCTGGACACATCTCTCTCAGCCTTGCAAACTTTTGGAATATCTGATGTAAGGCGACATATAAGTTTTTCTCATTTTAACTTTGAATAGAACTTGCATACAGGTATAAAAGCATAAAAAACATATGGCAATATATACATATACCCTCACAATCTGACAAGGCACCAACTTAGGGAGTACCTGTGATCCTAAGCGATCCTCCCAAAAACCGCCTAGAATCTGAAGTTCTTCCGTCAGTTCGGACTGATGATGTAGACACTTCTGGAGACAGGTCGCTAAATGATGTCCGGCTTTCCCACATTAGAGGCAGAGACAATGAATCATCCGAAACCGTCGCCATTCCTCGGGACTTAGCGGGTCCACTTCCATAGGCTCTGCACCAGAAGTTGGCATAGGAGAAGTGGGAGCGGGTCTGCTGGATTCCCTAGCCTTACGGGCCTGGCATTCCTCTTTTCTAGATCTCAGCCTCCTGTCAGCTTTAACCGCCAATTCCATTGCATCATTGAGTGTCCCGGGAGCAGGATGAGAAATGAGTAGATCCTTGACAGCATCAGAAAGACCCAACAAAAACACATCTTTAAGGGCACTATTGTTCCAAGAGGTTTCACCTGCATACAGTCTAAATTTAGAGCAATAGTCTTCTATACACTGCTGCCCCTGACGTAGAGACATGAGATGAGATACCGCCAACCTCGCATGGTCCAGCTCATCAAAAATACCTCCAAGTTCCCGAAAAAACAAATCAACTGACTGCAGGCAAGCCGAACTCTCGGGTAAGGAGTAGGCCCATGTCTGGGGGGAACCCCGAAGTAAGGATATGATCAATCCAACTTCCTGGGATTCTGAGCTGGAGGAGCGGGGCCGAATCCGAAAATGCAATCTACATGCCTGCTGAAAAACAAAAAACTTGCTCCTCTCCCCTGAAAATACCTCAGGAAGAGGACAGTTGGGCTCAGGAATAGAAGGGTCGATAGAAACATGCACTAACTCCCGCTGCTCCTGGGCCACTATACGACAGGTCTTGGATCATGACCACTAAACCCTGCAACTGACTTGCAAGGGTACTCCTAGCCTCCATTGGAGAGCAATTTTAAGGGCCAGTTATTATGTTACGGTATACTATCCTTGATACGCCAGCCTGGGTGCCCTAGATCTCACCCACAACCCCTGTCCCTGCCTACTTGTCTCCACTCCTGGCTAGCCCCAGGCAGGCAACTGGGCGGCGGTCCCTACTCTCACTAGGGACCGAATAAGGGACGCTGGCATACCTGGATGGAAAGGGAAGAATACTGACAGAAAAGGCAGATGAAAAAAACCAAAACGAACAATACTAAGCAGAACTGAGGCAGATGGAAAAACCTGGTGGATAATAGCAAAGTATAGCAGACAGGCTGACAGAAGCAGGAGACCAACAGAGGCAGACTAGCTAGCACACTGAAGGAAACCAATAACTGGCAGTGATTGCAAGTTTCTGCCTGACCTTTACACAAAAGCCTCCGCCCAGGGGCGGAGAGAGGGAAACAGCCAACTCCCAACAGAACACAACCAAAAGGGAGCTCGTGCATGACAGCTGCACTCACAGGTGCGCGCGCGCATGGCGCCACCAGCACCACGCCGGCCAGGCACCCACGCCCTAGGCAGCCAGACAACAAGCCAGAGGGACGCGCGCCCACCGCGGGACCCCGCACACTGCCGCTCCGGGAGGACCAGCAACTGCCACATGGTAACGGTGTCTGCAAACGTGCTCAAGTTGTTAACTACCGGATCATTGCTTTCCCAATACAGGGGTTATCCAGGCCAGTGCCTGCCCCGGTGGGACTTAATGAAATTTACTTTTGTGCAATCAGTAGAGAACTGGTAAGGAAGCAGTTCAAAGTGTAAGGAACACTAGTTGACGAACCCACGGCATAGCTTAGGGTCTCCCTCATAATGTGGAGGAGCAGATAACCAGGGTCCAAATCCGGTAGCAAAGGATGCCTGTGCGGGCAGTGCCGAAGATGTGGGTGTTGCGGAAGGCTGTAATACCATGCCCACTGTTGTTAAGGTATTCAGATGAGTGTTTACATTGTACAGGTGATCACGCTGTTGAACCATCTTTTGCAATAATTACAGAAGTCCACTGTGGGTGGGATCAGCGGGGTCCATGACCTGTGCTTACTGTTATGACCAGTGAGTGTAGACCCACTGTGCAAACTAACCAGTTTGACATTGGGCTAAACCCTAAGGGCGTTATCCTGGCATTTCCCTAGTATTTACCCTTTAACCCCCGTACAGGGATCTGGCCTTTGCTGTGGGGAACCAAACAAGCCGCTACCGCCTGGGATTTGCCTGAAATAGTTGGCAGCTGACCTACAGAGGTCGGCAACACTTTTGCAATGCACCACGAGACAGGCCAAAGCACAGGGTCTGGGTACGGATTTTAGGTCAGAGCAGGCAGTATATGAACGAAATCCATGTCAGAAGTCCGAGGGTTGAAGCAGGCAGCATTAGAGCATGTACACGTCACAATTCCAAGGGTCAAGGCAGGCAGAGTTCAGGCAAGTCGGGTAAACAGGTACGCAGTAGATCAAGATCAGAATAGCTGGCTATTAAATAGCAGGGTAATGGCTCATTAGTTTGCAGCTGGGAAGGATTAACTCCCACAGTGCTGAATTAACTCCCACAGTGCTGGGAGGAAAAAAGCTGTGTTATACAGGGAGAGCAGGGTGATGCCTAACAGATCCCTCTGCATGAATTTTTAGATTCTCAATTTACGGTAATCCGTAAATACTATAAACCTATCCCATTACTTTTTATACTATTTATTTTAGGTTCTATCACATATTGGCATCCAGGGAACCTTTCTCTGCCTTCTTAGCTCTCTACTCTACACCCTACACGTTTCTTAAGCTACTCTCTAATACGGCTACCCCCATACAAATTAGGGATGCCCCTGTCCTCAGCTCTATTTGCTTTAACTATGGAGCTGCTGGCAGTGGCTATCCTTTTTTAACCCAAACATAAAGGGAATCCGGATGGGAGATAGTGACGATAAACAAAGCCTCTTTGTGGATGATCTCTTTTTCACCTTATCCCAGCCCTTGACATCCTTACCAAACCTAATGTCTACTCTAGATACCTGGACTGCATTCTGGGGTCTTTAATAAAATTGATGAACATTAACTTCCAGGTTTCAACATAAAATACACTATATTTCATATCTGGGTATTTATTTAACTACCTCAAAACACTCCCTTTACAAATGGAATTACCCTGCTCTAATTAAGAGTCTATCATCTAAACTGTTGAAATGTGATAAACCCCATCTATCTTTGGTAGGTAGAATCAATACAATAAAAATGGTTACTCTACCATGCATTCTGTACCTCTTTAGATGCCTGCCAATACCTATTCCTTTATCTACTCTACATAACTTCCAGAGCACCATATTAAGGTTTATTTGGGCCAACAAAAGAGCAATGATATAACATATGGTAATGCACTATCACAGAAGATTAGTGGGTCTGTCAGTGCCTAATCTAGTAAAATTCTAAAAATCAGCCCAAATAGCTCTAAAGGGCTATGTTTTGATTACCTAAATGGCCCTTTATGGCTGAACATCGAGAAAAACCCATTTACTCGCACATTATACCATTTCTTAAGGCCCATTTAGACAGAACAATTATCGCTCAAAATTCGCTCAAAAGCTGTATTTTGGGCGATAATCATTGTATCTAAATATGCCCATCTCTCACTGTTTAGCCGAACGACGGTTTTCAGTCATGCTTGAAAATCGTCATTTAGCAGAACAGCTGATAAGCAGGACCGCACGCTGTGTTCTGCCTGCAAGGAGCTGATTACAGCTGATAACATTGTTACAGCTGCTCTCAGTTCTCAGCCCCACCAGCAGAACAGCTGATAAGCAGGAGCGCATGCTGTGTCTGCTGTCCATGGTGTTTAATTCTCCACAGGGACCCCGTGGCTGAACAATTGATCTACTTACAGAGCTCAGACCTCCTGCTGAGTTCTGTAACAGCTCCAAGAAGCTCATTTGCATGCAAATGAAGCTAATAAAGTACTAAAAGCAATTAGTGCCTATTAGTACTTTATGCAAAACAATCGCTGATCTTTCAATCTTTTGAAAGATATTTCCATGTGTGAATGGGCCTTAACTTGGTCCACAGAATCTCTTCCCTCCAGAACTACAACTATTAAGTCTGCTTTCATATTACTCCCTCCTACTTTGGAGAAGCACCTGATTTAAGTATAATCTGTCCTCTAGGATCTCTCCTATGCTACCAATAATACCTAACCCGCAGTTCCCACCAAGCCTGGATCTATCCATTTTCAAATGGTGGAGAGGCAACCGTATAACTACTCTACGCCATTTCTACAAGTCAAAATTCTACACTATACAACACTTTTTAGATACATTTAAACCACAAGACAAGAATATCTGCAAATTAAGTATTTCACTTTGTCCATTCCCTATCTCCCCTCTCTATGGTCCTTAAACCTACCTCATTTGAGTCTATCTTTGCCAATAACCCATCTCAGAGGGGCATCCTCTGATTTATTTACAATACACTAAATCAACCTCCTCTACCCAGAGAGAAACTTGGGAGGCAGACTTATGCATGGAGATGACCTCCGACAAATGGCAGCACTGCTGCTCCACGATCTCCAAAGGTAGCCACCGAGCCTCCCTTGTGGAAACCTTATTGAAATTCTAAATAGAACATATTTAGTACCTTCTCTCCATTCCGAGGATGTCAAGAAATACTGTAAGTCATATGCTTCACGTCTGGAGGTTGAAAGATTGTGGTCGCAGATTCATAACAACTAACTGTTTGTGGGTCCAGTTCCCAAATGATCTACAGTCTTCCTTCCCAGAGATCATCCTCTGCAATTCAAATATCAAGCCCATAAACTAATTCAATATGTATGTATGGTCACAAGAATTCATATTACTTCCAAATGGAAATTTTGTACTCTCCCCTTTCCTGAAGTTATTAATAGAATATCTACATTAATACTATATGAAAAGATTCATGTATTCAGAACTGACACCATGACAAATTTCTTAAATGCCTGGCAACCCTAAATTGATTAATCTAGAGGATGTTCCTGGTTTTTGACATGGATTTTTGACAACCCTCTGTTTAACTCCCTTTGTTAACCCCTTCCCATGTTTTACTATACTTGACTATTAAGCTACTGTAGGCAAACAATAATTTTGTAAGCCATTGTTGGCCCCCTGCGAGGGGACTTAGGAATGTTATAAGCCAATCACATGTTTGCCTTTAAATCATAATAAAATCCCCTGAAACCAAAAAAAAGAGGAAGAGTTCAATTCTAGCAGTAATAACATTCCCAGGTGCAGAATGTGGTTTTGACCGCCAATTGCTTGTTGCCAAAAACAAACTACATTTCTGCAATCGCAGAAAAATAGCAGCAACATTGAAGTTCAACACTGACTCAGTGCCTCTCTCTTATGCAGTAGAAGTAAAGAATCATTTCAAATTGCATAATACCTTTGAAAGAGAGTCAGATGAACCAAGGGTGAAAATTAAAAACATTACAATCAAAGCAGCAAACAAAAATATACTATGAAAAAAGCAGCAAGAACAACCTGGCTATCAGTAGTCACCGTCCGAATCACCAACATACAACGAGAATTAAAAGCTACTGGAAACAGGAAGGATTTCCAGTGGCTATATGCCCAGCTCCAGTGTGAAGTGGAGAAAGAATGAAACTGAAAGACGCAAACAAAGGACACCCCAGATGTTAAAAAGCCTCGGGCTCCTTTTGCATCATGCAATGCAATATCAAATTTTAATCAAAATGGCAAGGAATTACACGATCATGAACAAATCAAGCATGGATAGTGGGAATATACAGAAGAACTGTACGCAAATGATCTTGGAAACCATCAAATGTAAACCAAAGAACTAGCTGAATTGGAACCTGATATACTGGAGGATGAAGTTGAGTGGGCACCGAATCAGCTACTAAATCGGAAAGCCTCTAGAATAAATTGAATACCTGCTGAACTGCTCAAGCCCCTGCCAGTCCAGATGCTAACAGCGCTCTGTCACGAGATTTGGGAAACTAAATTGTGGGCAAAAGATTGGGCAAGGTCAGTTTTCATGCTACCAAAAAAGGCAACCTGAAAGAATGCTCAATCTACCGCACAATACCCCTAATATCGTATGGAAGTAAAATTCTACTAAAGATTATACAGAAATGCACGACAGCAGTAGTAGAACAGGAGCTCCCTGATGCACAAAGCAGTTTTTGTAAAGGAAAAGGAATAAGAGACCAAATCGAAAATCAATGGATCATGGAAAGGCCTGGGAAAACCAGAAGGAGGTGTACATATGCTTTATTGATTACAGCTAAGCCTTTGATTGCATTGGACACAACAAGCTACGGCCATGCCCAAGACAAATTGGTGTCCTGGAACATCTGGAGCAACTCATACAGTCGATATATGCGAACCAAGAGGCTACGTTCAGGACCTCCAACATTGACATGGAATGCTTTAGAATCGGGAAAGGCATACGCTGAGGCTGTGTCTTATCCCCTACATTGTGCAACCTATATGCAGAGGCGATCTTGAGGCAATGCAATTTTGACAAATCTAACATCGGAGTCAAGATCAGTGGAAGAAACCTCAACAATCTCAGATATGCAGGTGATACAACCTTACTGGCAGAAAGTCAGAAGGATCTTGAACAGCTGATACTAAAAGTTAGGAGGGGGATGTGAAAAAGAAGGCCTGTACCTGAATATCAAGAAAACTAAGATCATGATAGCAGCCACTAATGGTACAGGGAAAATCAAAATGAACTGCTTTGGTTTCTTCATTGTTAAAGACTTCATCTTTCTTGGATCGAAAATCAACCTCAATAGAGAATCAGGAACCGAAATAACGTCAAATTGCGCTAGTTGCAGTGCAATGTTAACTATACATAACATTCACATTTGTCTTTATTGTGTGAAGTGTTTATGGAAATCAAAAAATAACAATAATAATCATTATTTGTATAGCGCCAACTTATTCTGCAGCGCTTTCAAGCATGGGATAAATGCAAAACAATACAACAATTACAAGGTGAGGTAAAATCAGTTTGAAACAAATGGGGTGGGGGTGGTACAGGAGGTACAAGGAGGTACAAGGGGGGGAACACCGGCAGTAGGGGATTTCATGTGGATTTCATTAGTTATTATAAAGCAAATGAGGTGGGGCGGTAAGGAGATGCAGCGGTAGAAGTCGTATGTGATAGGCAGGCTGGAAGGTGTGGGGAGCCATAGGGAGGGTGGAGGAGTAGGTCAGGGGATTTGGTATGCTGCCCTGAAAAGGTGCATTTTTAAGGCACGTCTGAAATTTCGTGCATCGAGAATTGTCCCGATGCCTTGGGGTAGAGCGTTCCAGATGATGGGTGCTGCTCTAGTGAAGTCCTGGAGTCAAGCATGTGAGATCTGTATTAGAGGGGTGTTTAATCTGAGTGTCAGGGAAATTCTGCGTACAGCACCAATCAGGCCCACCCCAATGCCCAGTTGCTGGCGGTAAGGAAGAAACACCACACACGGAGGTCTGGTATAGTTCCTCACACGGGGAAATAACTGCACACTTTATTACAGATTACATGGGGCTTTATACTCCTTGTCATGTCACTAGAAATGTGTAATGGTTCTTATTGGCCCAAATCCACTGCATAACCATATATGTGATGTCCGCAGTTCCGCCTAAGACAGTGTTAGTCATATACGTAGTTAAACAGTCGTTATCTTGATACGGCGCTTCTGGGAAAACAGCCAAGCAAGCAGCCTTTGTATCCGGTTCTGTATCATCTCTGAATTTTTGGACACATTTCTCTCAGCCTTGCAAAGCCTTGGCATATCTGATATGATTTTTAAGGCTACATATTAAGTTTTTCCCATTTTAGCATTGCATAGAACTTGCATACAGGTATAAAAGCATAAAAAGCATGGCAATTTATACATATACCCTCACATGAGTGTGTTAGCGGATTGGAGTGAGCAGGCTGAGTGGTGTACAGACAGGAGGGAGGCGATGTATGGTGGCGCGGCGCCATGCAGAGCTTTGTGGGTGAGGTTGAGGAGTTTAAATTTAGTTCTGCAGTGGATGGGCAGCCAATGAAGCAACTGGCATAGTGCAGAGGTGTCTGAGTAATGGCTGGATAAAAAAATGAGCCTAGCTGCCGCATTTAGTATGGATTGGAGTGGAGCGAGTCTGGTGCGGGGAAGGGCGATGAGTAGCGAGTTGCTGTAGTCAAGTCGGGAGTGGATAAAGGTGACCATGAGTGTCTTTAGCGTGTCCGTGGTGAGGAATGGCCATATTTTAGCAATATTTCTAAGGTGCATGTGGGATGTTTGGGCCAGAGATTGGATATGGGGGGTAAAGGAGAAGTCAGAGTCCAGTGTGACCCCAGAGCAGCAGGCATGCTGTCTGGGGGTTATGATGGTGCCAGATACTGGAATGGAGATGTTGAGGGGTGCTTGGTTGGAAGGCGGAAAGAGGAGGAGGTCAGTTTTAGAGAGGTTAAGTTTGAGAAAAAGGGAGGACATAGTGTTAGAGACAGCGGACAGACAGTCGGTGATATTTTGGAGGGTATCATCAGCATAGAGATGGTATTGGAGGCCGAATTTGTGGATGGTTTGACCAGTTGGGGCTGTATAGAGAGAACGGAGAAGGGGACCGAGGACCGAGCCCTGGGGGACCCCAAAAGCTAGAGGAAGTGGAGAGGAGATAGAGCCTGTAAAGGAAACCCTGAAAGAGAGGTCCGAGAGGTAGGAGGAGAACCAGGAAAGAGCAGTGTCCTTTAGACCAATAGAGCAGAGCATAGTGGGAAGGAGGTCATGATCGACAGTGTCAAATGCAGCAGACAGGTGAAGGAAGATTAGTAGGGAGTAATCAACTATCGACTTTGCCATCATAAGGTCATTTGATACTTTTGTTTCGGTCGAGTGCAGAGAGCGGAAACCAGACTGGAGGGGGTTGAGGAGTAAGTTTTCAGAGAGAAAGCGTGTGAGGCGAGAGTAGACCAGGCGTTCTAGTAATTTGGAGGTGAAGGGGAGGTTTGAGACGGGTCGGTAGTTGGCAGCATCAGTCGGGTCCAAGGTTGTTTTTTTAAGCATAGGGGATATGATGGAGTGTTTAAAAAAGTCTTATAATGGATACGTTGAGTGAGCAGTGTTTGACATTTACTGTACAAATGTTTTCAAGTGTGAGGGTACATGATGTGCATATGTTTTTCTGTTTATACATATTTATTTGATGAAAAAATTATTTATTAAAAAAAATGTTTTTTTACTTGCAGATCTGGGTAGTTTGTGTACAAAAAATAGGCATGACTGGAAAAAGTCAGCATGGTGGTCTGAGCCCAGATAGAGGTAAAAAAAAACTAAAGTGAATGACTCCAAATACGGGAGACATCACAAGAGTCACCTGAACTAACTGTATGTTATTCAATTTTCACTGTGTAGAGCTCGAATCTAATCATTATTTGATGAATGCTTTATTTAAAGGTATACTACTTTCAGAACATTTGGTGTGGACACACTGTGCCACTGACAGTTTTGGCTCAGGGCTACTCTTGAGGGCAGTACCTAGGGTTCCCTAGTTTTTACAATTTAGCTCCTCCAATTGGAATCTGGTTTTAGCTGCAGGGACCATTATCCCAACGCTAGTGTTGGTCAGTGACAGCTGACATGGACAGGTCAAGGACACCGTAAACCGGTACTGGAGGATTTAACAAAGACTTCCTAGAAATACAAAGCTGGAGACAGGACACACAGCAGGTTAGGGCAGGCAGCAAACAAATATAATGTGACCAAACCACAAGGGAAGCTCAGGACAGAAGAAAATGGTAAAGCTTGGTGAGTCTAGCATGGGTCATACCAGGAGTCAGTCAAAATACAACAGCTCCTTTGCAGAACCATATGGAACTAATTGCTCAAGCACCATGCAATAGAGGTGTGAATCTTTCCATTATAGTTTTTGTTTCTGAGGTTCTACGCCTGGTTTTGGCTTACACACATTGAAGCAAAATACTGCAATCTGAATGAGGCCCCATAGTGTGAAAACAATGGTTTTGCAGCAAAACAAACTTTTTATGCACACATTCATAAAATTAACAATATCTATATGGAGGTGACATGACAGATGTCAAGTTTCAAACACATTCTGGCATATCCTCTGTTATTGATTCCACTGCAGTGAAAATGCGACCTATAGTGTCACCAACAGCACATTGAACATCTGCATGGTTTATTAAAAACTTAAATTGTTCCATCTTTTCATGTCATTCTGGGTGTTGTATATCATCAACGCATATATGAACAAATCAGCTTTACTTTTGCACTATCCTTTTATTATCACCCTGTACATATACTTATCATATGCTAATGATAATTAATGCATTTATTAATGCTTGTTGGTAAAGAGAACTGGAGCCCTTTTCACGATTTCTGATTAAGGGCTCCCACACACTGGCGATATTTTCTTTCTTGAGAGCACGAGAAAACTCTTGCATCGCAGCGCAAGAAAGAGGCCGGTATAGAACCCGCATATTGCAAGTCGTTTCAATGGGGCCAGCAAAAGCAGCGCTAGCCCCATTGAAAGCATAGGGAGAATGCCGCGGACTTCTGCCACAGCTGTGACAGCTGTGGCAGGAGTTTCCTTCATCCCCACAGGAACCGCGGGGATGAAGGAGTCCTCTGCCACAGCTGTGGCAGAAGTCCGCGGCATTCTATTCTATTGCTTTCAATGGGATCGGCACTGCTGCCGATCCCATTGAAAGCACTGCTTTCTGCCAAGCCCCGCGGAATGATTATCGGGGAAGGGCTTGAAATATAAGCCCTTCCCTGATAATCTGCCAAAAATGTGAAAATTAAAAAAAAAAATTATACTCAGCTCTCCTGCGCTCAGCCGCGTCCTCCTGCTGGCTCCACGACACTGCTATGAAGCTCTTTCAGCAGTCGGGGATTTAAAAATCCCCGCCTCCTGAAAGGGCTGTGCAGATTGGCTGAGGGCTCAGCCAAGAGCAACTATTGCTTAGCTATTGGCTGAGCGCTCAGCCAATCACACATAGCCCATAGCCCAAACATAGCCCTTATTCATGAATGAATAGCTAAGGGCTATGTGTGATTGGCTAAGCGCTCAGCCAATAGATAAGCTAAGCAGTAGCTGCTATTGGCTGAGCCCTCAGCCAATCTGCACAGCCCTTTCAGGTGGCGGGGATTTTTTTGTTCAAAAGTATTTTATTAAAGTTTTTTGCAATATACAACATTGTCTTTTCGTAGCGCGTTAGGATACAATTCTCGCGCTGTTCCTAACTTATGATGCTTTAACTGGAACTAAAATAAAACGTATATTATTTGTCTGTTCTCGTTTTACACAACATATGCCTTCTCATACTTCGAAACTATCCCCCAGCTAAATTTTCTTCGTAACTAACGTTGCTGTTGAAATCTCTTGAATAATCGGTATTATTACCATATAAACATCCTTAAAATCTGTTGTCCGACTTCCACCTCGCCCCCGGTATAACCGGGACGCGATGGTCGTCGGACCCATCTAAAACTTTTCTTACTGTTGATAATGAAACTAATTATATGGGGTATGGGGGGGGGGGGGAGATGTGTGAGAAAAAGGGGGGGTATGGAGAGAGGTTTGGGGGAAGGGGGAAACGGTTATGTGAGGGAATGAAAAGTTCAGGGGGTAGGTAGAACCTCATGTTACCTCAAATCTCGATGCACCCACTATTCTCTGAGTTAGTTATCGGTCGGGCAATTCGTCCCTCCCGAGCCACCCATCAAATCCTGCTGACCTTCGGAACGTCAACCATGGTTCCCAAATCGCGTGGTAGGATGTGTATTTGTTCTCGTCGCATGCTCTCAGCTCTTCCATATGACTTATCCCATCCAGTGCTGTTACCCAGTGAAGTCTGGATGGCGAGACTTGTGATCTCCACAGGCGAGGGATTGAAACCCTTGTCGCTAGTATAAAGAATCGAAGAATTCTTTTCTTGTTGAGCCCTATTAGCCCTGGTAAGACTGATAAGAGGGCAATTTCGGGAGTGAGGGTTAGGGAATCTCTGGTCAAGGCGTTATATAATTCCTCCACCGCCTTCCAGAGGGGAGAGACTAGGGTGCACGTCCACCATATGTGTGTGAGTGACCCGTCAGGCATCTCCAGCACTGGTCAGACACTCCTGGGTAGTATGTAGCCAGTCGTGCCGGGGTGCGATACCATCTCGTGAGCAGCTTGTAGTTTAATTCTTGATGATTACCTGATACTGTTATCTTGTGGGTCAGACATTGGGCCTTTGCCCAGTCCTCTGCTGGCACGGTTCGTCCCAGCTCCCTTTCCCAGGATTTCTTGAATCCCTCTCCGGCGTCTCGATCCCCCTCGGCGACCAGAATGCCATAGACCGCGGAGATTACACCCTTCTTTTTCTGGGGTGCATCACATAGCTCCTCAAAGGGAGTCGAGGGCAGTGTCAGTGTAGCTATCGGGCCCAGTGTTCTTATGTAGTGGGCAATCTGATGGTATTGGAACCACGCACCTGCCTGCGGCCTCCCCCCTCCCGAGAGCGTGTCTAATCGTAATATGCCATCTCTATCCATGATGTTGCGTACCCTCGGGCATTGCATCCCCAATCCCTCTAGCAGGGGTAATCCGGTGTCTTCTTTAGGGAAGTCCGGGTTCCCCTTCAGGGGTGTCCATGGTCCTGGTACCCTGATCAGTCCGCATTTCACTGCGAATCCGTCCTAAATTTTTAGTATTGTCCTCATCAAGGGGGATACTTTAATACCACGTCTGCCTAAGCCTCCTCTTAACCAAAATAAGCCTTGTATTTGCTTAGTTGACCTTTCCAGATCTACCCAATGTTCCGTGGGTGCTTCTCTTGTCAGATCTAGTACTACTTTACAAATTGCAGCTCTATAGTAAGACCGCAGGTCTGGGAGCCCCAATCCCCCTCTGGTTTTACTCTGTGTCAGTAGTTTATGGCTGAGGCGTGGTCTAGATCCTTTCCAGATGAAACGTGTTGTGATTTTTTGAAGTCTGTCAAAATAGTGTTTTGATATATTTATGGGTAGAGTTTGAAAAAGATAGAGGAGTCTGAGCAACACGTTCATTTTGAGTACGTTAATTCTGCCCAGCCACGATAGATTCAATGCTCTCCATTTGTCTAGGTCTTTTGTGATGGATGTGAGAATGGGTTCGAAATTTAGCTTAAACAATTTCTCTGTGTCTGAGGGCAAGACCACTCCTAAGTATTTTATTTGATCCTCTCGCCATTTTAGGGGATATTTTGTTGATAGTCGTGTGATCTCTTCCGTCGGGAGTGTAATGTTTAATATCTCCGATTTGGTCATATTAATTTTAAAATTGCTGACCCTGCTATATTTTCCGCATTCTTGTAAGATTCTTGTAAAACCCCTTTTTGGGGGTTTGTCATGTAGATTAACAGGTCGTCCGCAAATAGAGCTACCTTATGTTCGTTCCTGTTGGTATCATATCCCGTTATTTCCTTGTTGTCCCTAATGGCATTAGCCAGTGATTCCATTACCAATGTGTACAGTGTTGGGGATAAGGAGCATCCTTGGCGTGTTCCGTTTTTTATGCTTATTGGATCGGAGAGCGCCCCATTCACCCTTATTTGTGCGGTGGGTTTGTTGTAAAGTGCCATGATCCACTGCCTACATCTGTTACCCAGCCCTATCTGTCTTAGCGTAGTTTCTAGAAATGACCAGTTGACTCGGTCGAAAGCCTTTTCGGCGTCGACTGAAAGCAGACATAGTGGCGTGCTTGCCTCCTTTGCCCGTTCCACCAGGGACAATGTTCTTATAGTGTTGTCCCTGGCTTCTCTCCCAGGGACGAATCCCACTTGGTCTCTGTTTATGATCTCCCGAGTCAATGGGCTTAGGCGTGTAGCTATGATTTTTGCGAAGATCTTCGTATCGATATTTAATAAGGAGATCGGGCGATAGTTCTGGCATGCCATTGGGTCTTTACCCGGTTTGGGTAACACCGTGATGGTGGCCTGCATGGCTTGAGGGGGGAAGGAGCATTTATCTGAGATTGTGTTGAAGGCTTTACTTAGAAGTGGGGCTAAAAGATCTCCAACGGACTTGTAGAACCTTGGAGTGAATCCATCAGGACCCGGGCTTTTGCCTATTTTTAGTTCTTTGATTTCTTTGATTATTTCTTCTTCGCAAACGTCCTCATCTAGTACTCTTGCTTGGTCTGTGGATATTGCTTTCGGGGCGTACAACTGTAGGTATTGATCTATCTCCTTTTGATCTACTGGATTATCTATGTTATACAGCTCACTATAGTATTTCTGGAAACATTCTAGAATATCCTTTGTCGCGTGAATTTTTCCCTTCTCTTTTGATTTCATCGCAAATATATAAGTTTGGTTACCCCTGGGGTTCAGTGCTCGCGCTAACCATGCTCCACTCTTGTTTCCGTATTCATAAAATTTCCCTTTAAATTTATCTCTCATACAGAGGTGATTTTTATCCAATATTTTTAGTACTTGCTGGCGTAGGTCTGAGATTTCCGCGCTTTGGGTCTGTGTGGGTTTTGCTTTATTGGATTGTTCCGCTTTATCTAACTGGGAGATTAAATTTGATAGATTACCCGTCCTATCCCTCTTAATACGCGTCCCATGGGAGATAAACACCCCCCTCAGCACGCATTTGAGGGCTT
This sequence comes from Eleutherodactylus coqui, assembly GCF_035609145.1. NCBI lineage: Eukaryota > Metazoa > Chordata > Amphibia > Anura > Eleutherodactylidae > Eleutherodactylus > Eleutherodactylus coqui. Next base: position 277,928,611 of record NC_089837.1, on the reverse strand, counting down.
CCCACTGTATAGTTGGTGGTGTTGTATCTGCTTTGTGTATATCTATGAATGTCTCAATTGTCTGTCTGATCTCCTGTATACAGCACGAGTCGCTCAGGAGGTTGTCATTTAGTCTCCAGGAGTTCAGGCCCCCTCTTTTCCCCTGCCCCAGGAGAGCCCCATAGACAGGCGCGTGGTCTGACCATATAAAGTTGCCCATAGAACACTTGGGGTCTAGATCTAAAAGGTCATGTGAGACAAATATGTAGTCGAGCCTCCCGTAGCTATTGTGGGACACTGAATGGTGGCTGTAGTCCTTGACCCCTGGGTGGAGAATCCTCCAGAGGTGAACGAGTCTCAGCTCGGCTAGCTGTCTCCGCAGTCTACGCAAGGCCGCCAAAGAGGGTCCGGACTTACCGGAAGATGAATCCAGTACTGGGTCCAGTCCGAGGTTGAGGTCCCCGCCAAGCACAATCCTTGAGCCTTAGGCGAACTGCGCCAGTTTTCCCAAGATGCAGCAGCTGAATGAGACCTGTCCAGAGTTTGGAGAATAAACATTATCTATCGTTAGTATGCGTCCTCCTAAATCGAGCTTTAAAAAAAAATAGATCTCCCTTCGCTGTCTGTTTGTGAAGCCAGTACTCTATGTGGAAATGTCTTATTTATAGCGATCGATACTCCGCAAACTCTCTTGTCGGGGTGTGTGCTGTGGTGCCAGCTGGTGTAATGTCTGTTATTTCCTTTTGATACTTGGCCTGTTTTGTAGTGTGTCTCCTGGAGGAGGGCTATCATAATCTGCTTTTTGTGTAAGTGAGATAGGATCTGGCCCCGTTTACCCAGTGCGTTTAATCCCCTGGCGTTGCATGAGCAAAATGTCAAACTAGCCATGGGACATTCGTACTGAGTGGATGGGTGGCTCAGGAGTGCGTCGCATTCGAGAAATTTGTGAGGTGCGGGTCCAAAGAAAATACTTGGGGTGTTCAAGAGGGGTGTGGGGTGGGGGTGAAGGACAGAAAATCATTTTTCTGTCGATTGGAGTATGAGTCTCCAATCTTTCGGAATGGGGAACCAACGTATGGTTGGCTGCGGGCAATACCGAGGTATCGTCCATCCCGTGAGGAGGAGCGGCCGAGCAGCAGGGTGAGCCCTCTCCCGCCGCTCCCACCGGCAAGTCTGCATTACATTAGTGGTATGCTGAAGAGGAAGAGAAGAGAAAGAGAAAAAAAAAAGGGATATTTTTCCTTACACATAGATTATGCTCTTATGCAACCGTAATATAGTTTGAGGGAGAAAATGCAGAGAAAATAGCAGATTGTTGCGTGGTCTATGTTACTACCCCTGGTGGCCCCCCTCCCTCCAGTCGGAGAGTTCCGCCCATGGGGTCTATCAATGTCCGAGCGTCAGGATCATTAGTGCGTTTCTAGCTTGTCTTTATAGCTTAAGTCCGTAAATCTTTCGTCGCTTGGGCCTTTCTTCTTTCTAGTGTTCAACGCTTTGCTCTGCTGTTGGTCTCAGATGGTCTATGTCTGTGTGGTCTGACCTCCTGCCATGTCTCTCTTGGGGCCTCGGTGGGTAGTCCCGGGACATGCGGCCAGTCTGGAATCGCCACCATAGGTAGCTTCAGTGCTCCTAAAAATCCTGGTAAGTCTGCTGGGGTTTTAAATGTGGCTGTTTTCCTGTTTCTCGTTGCCGTGAGTTGAAACGGGTACCCCCATCTTTATAGGATCTGGTTTGTTCTCAGGACATCTAGAATTGGTCTAACTGCCCTTCGTAGCTGTAGCGTGCGTCGTGCTAGGTCTGGGAACACTTCTATGGGGCTGCCGTTGTGCATGATTGGATCTTTCTTTTCGCGGGCTTTTTTCATAATGGCTTCTTTATCTTTGTAGTAGTGGATGCGACAGATTACGTCTCGCGGTCTGTTTGGGTTGTCTGGCTTGGGGCCTAGAGCCCTGTGTATTCGATCGATCTCTATCTGGCTCTCAGGTTCTCTTTGTAGTAGTGAGCTGAAGAAGTTGCGGGCCCAGTCGTCTAATTGTGTCGGTGTGATCTCTTCCGATAGGCCCCTCAAGCGCAAGTTATTTCGCCTGTGACGATTTTCAATATCATCAATATGGGTTAGAATATCCGCAATCTGTGTAGCTTGTGCATTGATCGCTTGGCCGTGCGCTTCTAGTGTGGAGAGGACCTTCTCATGTGATTCTTCCACTGTACTTAGACGGTTGCCCACGTGTTTGATCTCCTGTTGCAACATATGCATAGCTTCCTTGTGAGAAGCCTCTAATCTTTGGAAGTCGCTTTTAGTTGGTAGTGCGCGCAGATGGTCTTTCCAATCCCATTCGTCTTCCGACGATGGGTCTCGGTGTTGTAGGTTATGTTTAGGGGTTTTGGGTCTGGCCGCGATTATTGCGCTTCTATAGGATTTTTGCTTGTGGTTCTGCCCCCTGTCTTGCGTGCCGTTTCCCATGTCGACGTCTGCCGTGTTGGGGCTCTGCCTGCCACCAGTTTTATTTCTTGGGGGTCTAGGGCTGTCATTATCCCCTATTGGAGGGGGCTGAGGGGATGGGGCTCTATTTGTGCGGAGGTCTCCCCCATTATATCGGGGCTTCAGGCCCTGTATATCACTCTGGGGCGATTCTGGGGGGGATATGGCTTCTGCAGCCTCACTCCACTTATCTGTCCCGCCGGCCTCCGGAGCTCCTGCTTCCTCCTCTGCCTCGATCTCCTCTCCCCTGCTGTCAGCTGTGGGCTGTGCTGCTGGTGCATGTTTCGGCACCATCTTGTGGGGGGGGGGGGGGGCCGAGCCGCGGCTCCTGGTATGCCGATGGCTTGTAAGCGGGGCTCCTGCTTCCTCCTCTGCCCCGGTCTCCTCTCCCCCGCTGTCAGCTGTGAGCTGTGTTGCTGATGCACATTCCGGCGCCAGCTTGTGGGGGGGGGGGCGCGGTTCCCGGTGTGCCGGTGAGTTGTCAGCTGGGCTCCTGCTTCCTCCTCTGCCCCGGTCTCCTCTCCCCTGCTGTCGGCTGGTTGGTCTGTTGCTGGCGTGTGCTCCGGCACGTGCTCCTGCGCCATCTTGGAGAGGGGAGCCGCCCAGCCGCGGCTCCCGAAGTAGCACTGGATTGTCGGCGGGGCTTCTTCTGTGGCGTCTGGCTGCTTCCCGGTGCCTCTCTTCCTCACCATCTCTGCTTTGGGGGGTTTTCTCCGTCTATCGGTCCGTTTTAAAGTAACTTGCCGGTGCTTGCAGCGGGAGCCTGGGCAGCGCACGTCTCACTCCTGCATAGCTTAGCTCCGCCTCCTGGTGGGGATTTTTAAATCCCCGACTGCTGAAAGAGCTTCATAGCAGTGCCGATCCCATTGAAAGCAATGGAATAGAATGCCGGGGACTTCTGCCACAGCTGTTACAGCTGTGGCAGAAGTCCCTGGCATTCTACATCTCTTTTCAATGGGGCAAGCGCTGCTGCCGCTGGCCCTATTGAAAAGACTGGCGATATGTCGGCGTGATGCTGATATCCCGGCGTCATGCCGTTTTTTTTCTCGCACTGCGATGCGAGACTTTAACTTTAGAATCGCATCGCAGTGGAGAAAATATCGCCAGTGGGTTGGAGCCCTAAGTATAATATATGCTTAAAAATCCATGCACCATTACGATCAAACGAAGACCTGGAAAATTGCCTTCTATAACCTCACATACCACACCTTGTCTAAGAAGTACTGTAAATACAGACTGCAATACAGATGCAATACTGCCACCTAACAACCACCAGTGGTTATTACAACTACATATAATGAAAAAAGTTTGGTATCATGTTACCCAGTAGAGCAAAATGTGATTGTTTCCAGCAAGAGAAACCAGGTAATCTTGTTGATATTTTTGACATTAAAAGGTATCATATCTACAAGATTACCTGGTTTCTCTTGCTGGGAAGAATCACGTTTTACAACTAAATGTAATGAATAAATGTCTGGCACCATCATTTGATAGATTGCAGAGCTGGCCATACAGTAAAAACAATAATTAGAAAAATAGTGTGCAAAAGAAATGCTACTGCAGAAATTACATACTGATCACATGGATATATGCAACATAGAATTATATTAAGGCTGGTTTCACACAGGTGATAAAATCCTGCAATTTTTACACGATGCAAGAGTGAGTAAAAATCAGATTTATGAAACCAATGATTTTCAATGGTTTCCTTCCCATTAGCGATGTTTTCACTGATGCGATGTTGCGAGAACATAAAATCATGGCATGCACTATCTTTCTGCAATGTGTGATTTTTGAATCTCTCATGTTTCCCTAAAGATCCTCCTTTTTATCACATCGCAATGCATAAACCTGCATTGTGATGCAATGTGATTTTAACATTAGAAAGTCCTATAGACTTTCGCGATAATTAAACACACGACTTTATCCTGGGCAGCAGCGATATGTGATTATTCTCAACAAAAATCATCACTGACGCTCAAAAATCACGGGAACAAAGACGCGATTTTCCTGCGGCAAAATCGCGTCTTTATTCCCGTGATTTTTAAGCGGCTAACTTGTGAATGACTTTGCAGAATGGAACCTAACCTGCTCTATGTCTTGACAATAACCTCCAGCTAGCCCTAGGATTGGGTAGAGAGAATTTCCTCTAGCCCAGGATTGGTTTCTGGGGAGTTGTAAAAGCTAGCACTTGGGTGTGGGTAGGGCAATCTAGTACTGGAGCTCAACCACGCAGGAAGTTATTCTTGGAGATAGCTGAGAGAAGACAGCAAGAGATAGAGACTATACAAGGGCACACTGGCGAGAGCGATATTGGGATGTGATTTACGCCCCGATATCGCTCTCACAATCCTTCTGAAGCCCTGGATGCGAGGCATTTCTGCATTGAAACAGCCTCCCATCCCAGTAGGGCTGAGGGAATCTCCTGCTGTGGCTGTCACAGCCACGGCAAGGGATAAGTGATCTTCTCCAATTGTTTCCAATGGGGCCAGTCCCATTGAAATCAATGGGAAATGTGGCAGAGAACTCCCCGTGGCTGGGATTTTCGGGGGGTGAGGGGTGGGCTTGAAAATAATCCATGAACTGTAGAAATTTTTTTTAAAATATTAATACATCACTTTGGAAGCGCATTCTTCTCTGGCGTGGCTTCTAGCAGGTCTCCGGCACTCTTCTTCTCCTTCTCTTTTGGCCTGTGATTTAAAAATCCCCGCCTCTTGAAAGCTCTGCCTCTGATTGGCTGAGCGCTGCGACCAATCAGAGGCAGCGCCCAGCCATCGCTGAATGACAGCTGAGTGCTGCCTTTTAAGAGGCAGGGATTTTTAAGTTATTATTTTCAATTTTTTTTCTACAGTTCACAGATTATTTTCAGGGGGCTAATATTTCAAACCCCCCCTCAACAAAAAAATGTTCGCCACGGGGAGTGACAGCAGTGGCAGAGGATCGCGAGCATCTCCCATTAATTTCAATGAGGCTGGCACTGTTTCCGACAGCCTCATTGGCTTCATATTTTTGCGATTTCTCGCAGCACTGGGAAATTGTGCAATTTCATCGCCGGTGTAAAGGCACCCTAAGTGTGAGTACCTAATAAGAGAAGGGGTGGAAAGAGAGAGAGAGAGGGAAGATAAAGAAGAGGAGTACAGGAAAGGAACCAGTCAGCAAGTCAGTAATTTGTCAGCAAAGCATTAGTCAAAGCCAGGGATGAAAGCTGGAAGTGTTGTACTGCAATATGTTGTCACAGCCCAGCTGAGAAAGTGTTTCAATGCAATGTCTACTAATGCAATGCCAAGTCATCAAATATCTCAAGTCAATGTGATTTAACGGTTACTGCAATGAATGTAAATGCAAAGTCAAGTACACTTTCTCCCTGCAAATAAAAGGTTGAACCGTTTTCATCAACTACAGTCTGTTTTCTGAAGTGCCTTCCCTTCATTGATACACTGCACTGTACTACACTTAATGCTCCAGGAACAAGGACTATTACCCCCATTATTGTTGAGTTCTGCAGTTTTTATATATTTATGGTTTCTGACTGGAATGGGTCCTTACTAGAGATGAGCGAACACCAAAATGTTCGGGTGTTCGTTATTCGGAACGAACTTCCCGCGATGTTCGAGGGTTCGTTTCGAACAACGAACCCCATTGAAGTCAATGGGCGACCAGAGCATTTTTGTATTTCGCCGATGCTCGCTAAGGTTTTCATGTGTGAAAATCTGGGCAATTCAAGAAAGTGATGGGAATGACACAGAAACGGATAGGGCAGGCGAGGGGCTACATGTTGGGCTGCATCTCAAGTTCACAGGTCCCACTATTAAGCCACAATACCGGCAAGAGTGCCCCCCCCCCCTCCCAACAACTTTTACTTCTGAAAAGCCCTCATTAGCATGGCATAACTTTGCTAAGCACCACACTAGCTACAACAAAGCACAATCACTGCCTGGATGACACTCCGCTGCCACTTCTCCTGGGTTACATGCTGACCAACCGCCCCCCCCCCCCACAGCGCACACCAAAGTGTCCCTGCGCAGCCTTCAGCTGCCCTCATGCCACGCCACACTCATGTCTATTTAGAAGTGAGCCTGCCATGAGGAGGAACCGCAGGCACACACTGCAGAGGGTTGGCATGGCTAGGCAGCGACCCTCTTTAAAAGGGGCGGGGCGATAGCCCACAATGCTGTACAGAAGCAATGAGAAATAGAATCCTGTGCCACCGCCATCAGGAGCTGCACACGTAGGCATAGCAATGGGGAACCTATGTGCCACACACTATTCATTCTGTCAAGGTGTCTGCATGCCCCAGTCAGACTGGTAATATGCACCTTAACAGTAACCGCGTTGGTGGTAATGTGGTGGTGATTGCGGACCTAGTAGCACGGTTGTATTTTGTTGGTTTTCGGAATGCGGCCAGGATTAAGTGGGCCGTGGCGGGGGGATGGTGTGGGGGCTCTCTTGTTGTGTCGGTAAAGGTGAAATTCTTGGACTGCCACCAGACGAACCAATGCAAAGGCATTTGCCAAGAATGTTTTCCCTGTTGGAGGAGGAGGGGGATGTTTTTGAGGCACTACGTGTCCTCTCCACGTGTCCGTGGTTATATGCACCTTTACAGTAACCACGTTGGTGGTAATGTGGTGGTGACTGCGGACCTAGTAGCACGGTTGTATTTTGTTGGTTTTCGGAATGCGGCCAGGATTAAGTGGGCCGTGGCGGGGGGATGGTGTGGGGGCTCTCTTGTTGTGTCGGTAAAGGTGAAATTCTTGGACTGCCACCAGACGAACCAATGCAAAGGCATTTGCCAAGAATGTTTTCCCTGTTGGAGGAGGAGGGGGATGTTTTTGAGGCACTACGTGTCCTCTCCACGTGTCCGTGGTTATATGCACCTTTACAGTAACCACGTTGGTGGTAATGTGGTGGTGACTGCGGACCTAGTAGCACGGTTGTATTTTGTTTGTTTTCGGAATGCGGCCAGGATTAAGTGGGCCGTGGCGGGGGGATGGTGTGGGGGCTCTCTTGTTGTGTCGGTAAAGGTGAAATTCTTGGACTGCCACCAGACGAACCAATGCAAAGGCATTTGCCAAGAATGTTTTCCCTGTTGGAGGAGGAGGGGGATGTTTTTGAGGCACTACGTGTTTTCTCCACGTGTCCGTGGTTATATGCACCTTTACAGTAACCGTGTTGGTGGTAATGTGGTGGTGACTGCGGACCTAGTAGCACGGTTGTATTTTGTTGGTTTTCGGAATGCGGCCAGGATTAAGTGGGCCGTGGCGGGGGGATGGTGTGGGGGCTCTCTTGTTGTGTCGGTAAAGGTGAAATTCTTGGACTGCCACCAGACGAACCAATGCAAAGGCATTTGCCAAGAATGTTTTCCCTGTTGGAGGAGGAAGGGGATGTTTTTGAGGCACTACGTGTCCTCTCCACGTGTCCGTGGTAATATGCACCTTAACAGTAACCGCGTCGGTGGGAAATGGCCTCGCCGCCATCATGTCTTTGGGAAGCCTCTGTTTCCACACCCCAGAGACATACCATTAGCAGCGGTATAGGCAGAGCCCAGAATTCGTAACATTTCAGCCGTAGCATTAGGACAGGCCCCACTAACATATCAGTAGCAGCATTATAGGAGGAGCGCAGTCTTCGTTCCATGTCAGCAATAGTAGCACTCAAGACAGGCCCCAGTAACAATTCCGAAGCAGCAGTATAGCGGGAGCGCAGTCTTCGTTCCATGTCAGCAATAGTAGCACTCAAGACAGGCCCCAGTAACAATTCCGAAGCAGCAGTATAGCGGGAGCGCAGTCTTCGTTCCATGTCAGCAATAGTAGCACTCAAGACAGGCCCCAGTAACAATTCCGAAGCAGCAGTATAGCGGGAGCGCAGTCTTCGTTCCATGTCAGCAATAGTAGCACTCAAGACAGGCCCCAGTAACAATTCTGAAGCAGCAGTATAGTGGGAGCGCAGTCTTAGTTCCATTTCAGTAGCCTTAGTATAGCCAAGGCACAAGTTACATTTATGTAGCTAAAGTGTAGGCCAACCCCACACACCTTTCTGTACCATGAGTGCAGGCGAAGAACATAGAAATTACTATGATTACACTGTAGGTGAGGGCCCCAAAAATTTGGTGTACCAACAGTACTAATGTACCTCAGTAAAAATTGGCCATGCCCAACCAAGATGGCAGGTGAATCGCTTTGGTTAATGTGGCTTAAGTGGTAACTAGGCCTGGAGGCAGCCCAGTGTAACGAAAAATTGGTTCAAGTTAAAGTTCCAACGCTTTTAAGTGCATTGAAACTTATAAAAATTGTTCAGAAAAATTATTTGAGTGAGCCTTGTGGCCCTAAGAAAAATTGCCCGTTCAGCGTGATTACGTGAGGTTTCAGGAGGAGGAGCAGGAGGAGTAGGAGGAATATTAGACACAAATTGATGAAGCAGAAATGTCCCCGTTTTGGATGGTGAGAGAGAACGTAGCTTCCATCCGCGGGTGCAGCCTACGTATTGCTTACGTATCGCTGCTGTCCGCTGGTGGAGAACAGAAGTCTGGGGAAATCCAGCCTTTGTTCATCTTGATGAGTGTTAGCCTGTCGGCACTGTCGGTTGACAAGCGGCTACGCTTATCTGTGATGATTCCCCCAGCCGCACTAAACACCCTCTCCGACAAGACGCTAGCCGCAGGACAAGCAAGCACCTCCAGGGCATACAGCGCTAGTTCAGGCCACGTGTCCAGCTTCGACACCCAGTAGTTGTAGGGGGCCGAGGCGTCACCAAGGATGGTCGTGCGATCCGCTACGTACTCCCTCACCATCCTTTTACAGTGCTCCCGCCGACTCAGCCGTGACTGGGGAGCGGTGACACAGTCTTGGTGGGGAGCCATAAAGCTGGCCAGGCCCTTAAAGACTGTTGCACTGCCTGGGATGTACATGCTGCTCGATCTACGCACATCCCCTGCTACCTTGCCCTCGGTACTGCGCCTTCTGCCACTAGCGCTGTCGGCTGGGAATTTTACCATCAGCTTGTCCGCCAGGGTCCTGTGGTATAGCAACACTCTCGAACCCCTTTCCTCTTCGGGAATGAGACTGGGAAGGTTCTCCTTATAGCGTGGGTCGAGCAGTGTGTACACCCAGTAATCCGTTGTGGCCAGAATGCGTGCAACGCGAGGGTCACGAGAAAGGCATCCTAACATGAAGTCAGCCATGTGTGCCAGGGTACCAGTACGCAACACATGGCTGTCTTCACTTGGAAGATCACTTTCAGGATCCTCCTCCTCCTCCTCCTCCTCAGGCCATACACGCTGAAAGGATGACAGGCAATCAGCCGGTGTACCGTCAGCAGCGGGCCAAGCTGTCTCTTCCCCCTCCTCCTCATCCTCCTCATGCTCCTCCTCCTCCTCCTGTACGCGCTGAGAAATAGACAGGAGGGTGCCCTGACTATCCAGCGGCATACTGTCTTCCCCCGCCCCCGTTTCCGAGCGCAAAGCAGCTGCCTTTATGGTTTGCAGGGAATTTCTCAAGATGCATAGCAGAGGAATGGTGACGCTAATGATTGTAGCATCGCCGCTCACCACCTGGGTAGACTCCTCAAAATTACCAAGGACATGGCAGATGTCTGCCAACCAGGCCCACTCTTCTGAAAGGAAGCCAGCGGTCGGTCTGCTGTGTCAGACCCTGCAGCAGTTCGTGGGCCGTGTGCCTCTTATCGCCTAAGCTGAGTAGTTTCAGCACGGCCTGCTGACGCTTGCCCACCGCTGTGCTGCCACACCGCGCGACACCGACTGCTGGCGACATGCTGCTGCTAACACATCTTGATTGCGAGACAGAGGAGGAGGAGGAGGGTGCTTTAGTGGAGGAAGCATACACCTCCGCAGATACCACCACCGAGCTGGGGCCCGCAATTCTGGGGGTAGGTAGGACGTGAGCGGTCCCGGGCTCTGACTCTGTCCCAGCCTCCACTAAATTCACCCAATGTGCCGTCAGGGAGATGTAGTGGCCCTGCCCGCCTGTGCTTGTCCACGTGTCCGTAGTTAAGTGGACCGTGGCAGTAACCGCGTTGGTGAGGGCGCGTACAATGTTGCGGGAGACGTGGTCGTGCAGGGCTGGGACGGCACATCGGGAAAAGTAGTGGCGACTGGGAACTGAGTAGCGCGGGGCCGCCGCCTCCATGATACTTTTGAAGGACTCCGTTTCCACAACCCTATACGGCAGCATCTCAAGGCTGATGAATTTTGCTTTGCGGACGGTTAACGTTTGAGCGTGCGGGTGCGTGGCGGCGTACTTGCGCTTGCGCTCCAACAGTTGCGCAAGCGACGGCTGGACGGTGCGCTGAACTACACTGCTGGATGGGGCCGAAGACAGCGGAAGTGAGGGTGTGGGTGCAGGCCAGGAGACGGTAGTGCCTGTGTCCTGAGAGGGGGGTTGCATCTCAGTGGCAGGTTGGGGCACAGGGGGAGAGGCAGGGGTGCAAACCGGAGGCGCTGAACGGCCTTCGTCCCACCTTGTGGGGTGCTTGGCCATCATATGTCTGCGCATGGTGGTGGTGGTGAGGCTGTTGGTGTTGGCTCCCCGGCTGAGCTTTGCGCGACAAAGGTTGCACACCACTGTTCGTCGGTCGTCTGTGAAAAACTGCCAGACCTTAGAGCACCTCGGCCTCTGCAGGGTGGCATGGCGCGAGGGGGCGCTTTGGGAAACACTTGGTGGATTATTCGGTCTGGCCCTGCCTCTACCCCTGGCCACCGCACTGCCTCTTGCAACCTGCCCTGCTGATGCCCTTGACTCCCCCTCTGAAGACCTGTCCTCCTGAGTAAGCGTTGCACACCAGGTGGGGTCAGTCACCTCATCGTTCTGCTGCTCTTCCTCCGAATCCTCTGTGCGCTGCTCCCTCGGACTTACTGCCCTTACTACTACCTCACTGATAGACAACTGTGTCTGATCGTCATCGTCCTCCTCACCCACAGAAAGTTGTTGAGACAGTTGGCGGAAGTCCCCAGCCTCTTCCCCCGGACCCCGGGAACTTTCGAATGGTTGGGCATCAGTGACGATAAACTCCTCTGGTGGGAGAGGAACCGCTGCTGCCCAATCTAAGCAGGGGCCCGAGAACAGTTCCTGGGAGTGTTCCCGCTCCTGAGCAGGTGTCATTGTAGTGGAGTGAGGAGGCTGGGAGGAAGGAGGAGCAGCAGACAGAGGATTCGGATTTGCAGCAGTGGACGGCGCAGAACTGCGGGTTGACGATAGGTTGCTCGAAGCACTTTCTGCCATCCAGGACAGGACCTGCTCACACTGCTCATTTTCTAATAACCGTCTCCCGCGTGGACCCATTAATTGGGCGATGAATGTGGGGACGCCAGAAACGTGCCTCTCTCCTAATCGCGCAGCAGTCGGCTGCGACACACCTGGATCAGGAGCTCGGCCTGTGCCCACACCCTGACTTGGCCCTCCGCGTCCTCGGCCGCGTCCACGTCCTCTAGGCCTACCCCTTAGCATGCTGTATTACCAGTGATTTGATTTCACAGGCAGCTAATAAATTGGCGCAAGACTGCAGGCGAAATATAATTTTTTCCCTTTTTTGAAAACGAAAGGCCCCACTGCCTCTAGTGAATGTATAATCTAAGTTTAATAACTGTGCTGTTTTCCTGCTAATGTGTCACAGAACGTGAGGGTAGCAGAGTTATTAACTGTGGTAGAGCAGGTATTTTTTTTCCCAATTAAGGAAAGCAAATGGCGAAGCCAGGAGTAAAACGTAGCTGGGTGCGTCTGATTTTTAAAGGTTGCAGACGCAGCCGACACGTGTCCACCGCCCTTAGGACGGACAGAGGCAGGACAAATAGAATTATTTTCCGTTTTTTTGCACCAAAAGGCAGCACTGCGTATATTCTATGAACATGAGAAGTTTAATAACTGTGCTGTTTTCCTGCTAATGTGTCACAGAACGTGAGGGTAGCAGAGTTATTAACTGTGGCAGAGCAGGTATTTTTTTTCCCAATTAAGGAAAGCAAATGGCGAAGCCAGGAGTAAAACGTAGCTGGGTGCGTCTGATTTTTAAAGGTTGCACACGCAGCCGACACGTGTCCACCGCCCTTAGGACGGACAGAGGCAGGACAAATAGAAATATTTTCCGTTTTTTTGCACCAAAAGGCAGCACTGCGTATATTCAATGAATAATAACTGTGTTGTGGCCCTGCCTACACAATTCTTTCCCTGCAGTATCAATGGAGGGTGCAATGCTCTGCAGAGGCGATTTTGAGAAGTAAAAAAAAAATGCAGCACAGCTAACAGCAGCCTGGACAGTACTGCACACGGTTAAATATGGCCCTAGAAAGGACCGTTGAGGTTCTTGAAGGCTACACTCACTCCTAACACTCTCCCTGCCTATGCAGCACTTCTGTCCCTAATGCCGGGTGCAACGCTCTGCAGAGGCGATTTTGAGAAAAAAAAAATTGCCACTGCTAACAGCAGCCAACACACAGCTATCAGTGGCCCTAATAAGGACCTTTGGGGGGTCTTGAAGCCTACACTAACTACCAATTCTTTCCCTACAGCAGCTCCGGTACAAACAGCACTGTCCCTCATCTAACTCACCAGGCATCTGAGGCGAGCCGCGGGAGGGGCCGACTTTTATATTAGGCGGACACCTGATCTTCCCAGCCACTCACTGCAGGGGGGTGGTATAGGGCTTGAACGACGCAGGGGGAAGTTGTAATGCCTTCCCTGTCTTTCAATTGGCCAGAAAAGCGCGCTAACGTCTCAGGGAAGGAAGTGAAAGTAACCCGAACATCGCATGGTGTTCGTTACGAATAACGAACATCACGAACACCCTAATATTCGCACGAATATCAAGCTCGGAAGAACACGTTCGCTCATCTCTAGTCCTTACCCCTAGACAGGCTGGTGTCCTGATGAATCACCAGCTTACCCTATCCGACTCTGTGAGTAGCAGGTTATAAGAACTGCCTGATTTTACCGCTGTGTGCAGCTGAGCCAGACCGCATTTTACCTTTAGAGAGGAGCAGCAGAGCCACCGTTGACTACCATCTTGTTTCCTTGATGTCTCCCCCTTTAAGGTCTGCACTTGGTCGCCATACTTCCAAAACACAAGTTAGCGGAGCTGCATATTTGCAGAGGAGTGGCTTCTGGTGACATTGAGGTACAATTCCTCGGAAGGGAATTAAAGGGGTTGTCCCGCGGCAGCAAGTGGGTCTATACACTTCTGTATGGCCATATTAATGCACTTTGTAATGTACATTGTGCATTAATTATGAGCCATACAGAAGTTATAAGAAGTTTTTCACTTACCTGCTCCGTTGCTAGCGTCCTCGTTTCCATGGAGCCGACTAATTTTCGCCGTCTAATGGCCAAATTAGCCGCGCTTGCGCAGTCCGGGTCTTCTTCTTATCTCAATGGGGCTCCGTGTAGCTCCGCCCCGTCACGTGCCGATTCCAGCCAATCAGGAGGCTGGAATCGGCAATGGACCGCACAGAAGCCCTGCGGTCCACCGAGGGAGAAGATGCCGGCGGCCATCTTCAGCCGGTAAGTAAGAAGTCACCGGAGCGCGGGGATTCAGGTAAGCGCTGTGCGGATTTTTCTTTAGGTCCCTGCATCGGGGTTGTCTCGCGCCGAACGAGGGGGGGGGGGGGGGGGGTTTGAAAAAAAAAACAAAACGTTTCGGCGCGGGACAACCCCTTTAAGTTGGAGTGGTCAGAACTCCCCTTCCTACTGTCTTGGCCCTTTTTTATCTTTTCTGTGACTTTCTCTCCTTGTCCTTGCCCCACTGGGCTGTTTAGGTAGTTAGGTTTCTCTGGGCTATGTGTCTGTGCCTATATGCATTTGTTTTTCTCAAATTGATGCTCTAACCTATAAATGTGCCTTTTTGGATTTGGTTTACAATAAGCCATTTAGTCAGCTGTGGTTTCATTGGGTGGATTGGTTTCTGGTATCTACTATGGTGTTTACCACCTGGTCAGTAAATGGTTCCATTTAGAGTTTAGCTGTTGGAATGTGACATATTAATTAGCTCAGTGAACTTTGGGCCAAAAACAGGGCTGAGTAGGCTCAAAAGGGGGTAGTATTACCAAGCTTGTAACAGTGAACACAGGTGGGGGTTGATTGAGCTACCTGGGTATGGATTTCTCCAGTCAGCCAGTCCCCCGGGTCTCAGACCCCTGAGCGTTGGGTGCCTGTGTCTCTTTGAGAGCAAGTAAGAATGGGGACAGACAAGGAATGTAGAAATTTAGGTCCCAGAGTTTCGCCAGTTAGGGATTGTAAATGACGTAACAGAATGTACACATTTCAGGTGAGAGGTATGCATGTCATGTGGGCCTCTCTGTGATTGTGATATGTCTGCTCTTGAGTCCAGTTTGCAGTTTTACAGGTAGGGGGAAAAAAACGTAGCAGAATGTACACATACTCTGGTAGGAGTGTCAAGGCTTAACAGTGGTGTGTAGTTGCATCAAAGACAGTGATTTGCAGACCCTAAATACGCTGCACATTCCCTTTGAGACATTGCGGGACTTCTGCCACTGGTTTTCAGGTAACGTCGAGGGGTAATGCTAGATTAATTATAGCTGTTGGGAATGTTGCGGTATAATAATGAACTAACTAATACCTTACTTTTTAATACACTCCAGTCTTTGAAGGCCTCAGTTCAAGTGCACCTAGCTGCACACTAGCCCCCTAAAATTTACACTGTGTTCTGTTAGTCCCCCTCCTCTATAACTGTCCTGGTCCATGGCAACAATGTCCTTTTTTTTCGTAATTTGGTTTCCTTTATGGGTCTTCCTTGGCCGGGGGTGGGGGGCGTGTTAGTGGTTTGCCCCCAACAGCATAACAATGGATAATACAACAGCATAATACAGTGGCATAATACAACAGCACAATACAGTAGCAAAACTGTCTTGGGAGCATGGTTATCAAAGGGATTTGGCATGTAGCGATTAAGCATTTGTTCCCAAACCTCACAGTCCCTCTAATATTTTGGGGCTAAAAGGATAGGACTTTGGTGTCATTATTGCCAGCTGTCTTTTCACTGCTTGCCAAGAATTCCTTTTTTGGACTTTTTGATTGTTCGTGAATGCTGACCCTGTTTTATTTTTTTTTGGAGAGATTCCTTGCAACGGGAAATTCATTTGCAAGTCTTGCCTTTGAATTCCTTCTGGGACTATCGACAGTAGCATCAATTGTCCACAACTCCTGTGAGGCCGTTTGGAACACAGTTCAACCTGAAGTCATACCCAAGCCTGACACCGAGCAGTGGCTTAAAATTTCAGCTGGATTCTGGGACGAAGCCAGTTTCCCATACTGCATTGGCACCCTCGACGGGAAGCATGTTCACGTGCACAAGCCGCTGTACACTGGAACCCATTTCTTTAACTACAAATCTTACTTTCCTGTTATTTTTTTGGTCTTGATGAACAGCCAAACACAATTCATTTTAGTTGATATCGAGGCCTATGGCAGTATGATGGACGCGCATGTGTTCATAGCTTTCCATATGGGACAGCAAGAGGAACTCCTTCTGCCGCCACTGCGGGACCTCCCAGAAACTCCAGGACCGCCAGTACCATTTGTTATAGTGGCAGACGAGGGCTTTGCACTCAATCTACATCTAATGTGGCCTTATCCTTGGCAACATTTGACTCCAGCGCACCGCATATTTAATTACAGACTTCTATGCACCAGGAGCTATGTTGAATCCACTTTTGTCATTTTGGCAATGCGCTGGTGTGCTTTGGAGGGGACCTTGCGGCTGTCAGCAGACCCCGCTGTGGGCATCATTAAAGCATGTGTAGTTTTGCACAATTATTATAGAATTGTAGATGGTCGTTTGGACGCAGAAACTGAGTTTCTGCCAAACAATGCCTTTCTCCCAGGTGCCATACAACCAATGAGTCATCCTGCCACTTCTTGACTACGAGTGTGCGACAAGCTCACAGAATACTTTTTGTCCTCCCAAAAATCCATCCCACGGCAGCAAATGTGCCTACAGAGAGGGGCTTAATATTGTGGTCAGACGTTTTGGGCGGGGGATATACACTTGGAAAATCTAGTAACTTGCAAAGCTTGCCTACACCTCGGTTTGCACTCTCTTACTAACTAGGCCTGCAAGTTTGTTGTTCTCTGGGGAAAAAAAAAACATTCCCATTGTAACCAGGGGCAAATGGACAAGGCTAAAATTAACGTTAAACCCAGTACAAACCTTATGCCGATTCTTTGTGTCCTACATACTGTGGATGAAAGCGATAAAGCATATGGCTATATCCAGCTTTGATCCCCCCCCCCTTGGTTTGAGGTTTAGGAAAGCAAAGACAAGACAAAAGAGTCAACTGTCAAAGATAAATTTTAACTAGGAAATAAAATCAAGTATTACTTTGGTAATAACAAGATGAGAAAAACGGTAACAACAAAGTTTTCAATAAACAGGGGAACAAAGCTCAAGCACCCTTTACAAGTTATAGAAAATTGGGCTTAAGGGCTCCAAAAAACCTTCTATATGGCTGCTGGAAGAGGAGCAATGGGAAGGCTCTGGCTGTGCCTCTGATGACAATGCCCTATGTGGCGCAGCAAGGTGGGTCAACTTTGCTTGGGGACCTACATATTGCCCGTATGGCCCCTTTTGAAAATGTGCAGTTGGCCCCTCTGGCACATGTGGCCTTTGACGCAACGATGGTGTTGGACGCCATGGTCGGGACTGACCCATATTTTAAGGAAAGGTAACAATCCAGGCAAAGCAAGCCAATGATATCACCATTTTCATTTTTCCTCCTGGTGACATAGAATGCTGCATTCACAAACACAGTAAAACACTGTACACAGTATTTTTGAGAGCATTAAAAACACTCCCCATTGATTTCAATGGAAGATGCATTGCGTTGGGTCATGGGGGAGAACACAACAAAATATCAAGAATCCATATGAAATTCCAGTGTCGTCAAAAATAAAGGTGGGAGAGTAAGTATAATAAGTCTTCTAGGGTAATGGTTAGGTGGAGCAGCTACATAATTGATCCAATGTTGCCACGTTTTTGATAAAGTTAGCATAGTGTCAGTTCTAATTTCATATATCATATTAAAAATTCTGTTAATTACCTCATGAAAAGAGAGAATGGATAATTTCCACCTGGAAGCCATATGGATTGTTGTGGCCATACAGCATATTGAATGAACTTATGGGCTTGATGTTTAAATCCTGGAAAGTGACCACCCAAAAGGAAATCAGTAGGAGATCTAGGAAACGGATCCACAAACAAGTAGTTAAACAATCTATGTACCTGTGACCATAGCCATTCAACCTCTGGGCAGGAATATAATGATTTACTCATTGAGAGACCAGATATGTTCTATGGAGGATCTTTATTCAAGTTTCCATAAGGGAGACTTGATGGCTACTAGAGATGAGCGAGCATACTCGCTAAGGACAATTACTCGATCGAGCATTGTCCTTAGCGAGTACCTGCCCTCTCGGAAGAAAAGGTTTGGCTGCCGGCACAGGTGAGAGGCCAGTTGCGGCAGTGAGCAGGGGGGAGCGGGGGGGAGAGAGGGAGAGTGAGATCTCCCCTTCGTTCCTCCCCGCTCTCCCTCGCCGCTCCCTGCCCGCCGCCAGCAGTCGAATCTTTTCTTCCGCGCGAGCAGGTACACGCTAAGGGCAATGCTTGATCGAGTAATTGCCCTTAGCGAGTATGCTCGCTCATCTCTAATGGCTACCTGTTGAAATAGTAGTACAGCAATGATGCCATCTTTCAATGGTCATTTCTGTCTGTAGGTCCGACTCCCATCTGCGCACAAATAACAGCTTCCCCTCTAATGGGTTTTATTCAGTATACTATAAACCACTGAAATAAGTCCTTTTTGTAATGGGGTTTGAGCACACATTGACTCATACAGAGTGAGGGTAGAAAGTAAAGGTGGGAGAGATATGGAGTGAAGAAAAAGAAAAAAAGTATTTATATTTAAATGTTCCTGTTCAGGTGGTTTAAATTTGGTCCTAAATTGTCTAGTGTATATAATTTTGATCTGAAACGAAATTGACGTAGGGTAGTTAGCTAATTGGAACTCCACAAAGTAAAACCGATAAGTCCAGGTTTGACAGAAATTCAGGGTTGGGAATTATAGGAAGCATAGGAGAAAGTTTAGAGGAAAGTTCCTAAGTAAACCAAGTGCTCGTCCAAAAGAGGAGAGAGTAGTATATAAATGAGCTTAGAGAGAATAGACCAGGGTTCAGAGGTTCCGTAGATCACGTTAAGGAAGATAAGGAATGTGGAGCAATTTTTTTCCCCTCAATCTTCACCCTAAAAGGTGTTTTTGGGCCTCGTGAGGTCACCTATCCCTGCTGATTTGTAATATTTATTAGGTTAGGTACTGAGAGACCTCTAAGCCAGGGGAGTAACTATAGGGGATGCAGTTGCACCAGGGCCCAGCAGCCTTACGGGGCCCATAAAGCCTCTTCTCTCCATATAGAGAGCCCAGTACTTTGAAAAAAGCATTACACCTGGGGGCCCTGTTACAGATTTTGCATTGGGGCCCAGAAGATTCAAGTTACGCCTCTGCTCCCAGCTTTCTATGGTAGCACATGGTTGAGCTTTTAATTTTAATAGTTTATGCGCCCAAATAAAATAAAAAATAATGCATTGAAGGTTTTTTAAAGTGGGGATGGCGATAGGAAGACACCTGAAGAGATATAGTAAGCTTGGTAGTGTAACAATCTTTATAGCATTTATTTTTCCTACCCATGGTAAGAGAGGACTATGCCATCTCATCAAGTCTGACAATAGTTTTTTATTAATGGGAAAAAGTTCCCCTTATATAGGGAATGTAAAGAGGTGGTCAAATTTATGCCTAAGTATGATATGTAATGGGGCTTTTGTTGGAAATTGAAATTCATGTTTATTTGCTTCTCTAAGAAGGTAGGAGCAATGCTAAATAGAATTTCAGATTTAGCAAAATTTACTTTAATCCCAAGCATCAAGTACAGACCTTAAGTTTGGTAGGGAGGTTAGAGGCTAGAGAGACAACAGTAGGGCATTGGCACGTAGACTTATTTGCCGATGACAGTGTCACCCAACTGTACTCCTTTTATATTGGTATTAGATGTGATAGCTAATGCTAAGAGTACTATAGCAAGTACAAACAGGGCAGAAGATAAGGGATAGCCCTGTTTTGTAGCTGGTCCAATAGTTAGGTGTGACTTTATTAGAGGGTAGCTTGAGTACGGTAGAAGTTGTAGAATATAGAGTTAGTATGGCTGAAAGGAAAGATCCTCAAATTGCTATATGTTTCAAGATAAAGAATAAGTATTTCGAAGAAAAGGTTTTGAAGGCCTTCTTTATATCAAGAGCCAAAAGGGTCACAGGATTTTTCACTTTGAAGGCAGAGTCAATAATAATTAAAACTTTTTGTGTATTTTGTGTCAGCTTGTTTATTGGCGATGAATCCTATTTGGTCGCTTGCGTATTAAAAATGGGAGTAAACTGTATAGTTGAGTGGCCAGAATGGATGTGAATATTTTGTAATCAAGATTCAGTAAGGAGATTGGTCTATTGTTTTTGGGGTAGAAATGATCTTTATTGTTCTTTGGAATAACTGTAAGGTGAGAGTTTAGAAATTCTTGGGAGGAGTCTCATCATAAGATTATGAAATAGGTTATTTTAAGGTTAGGCCAGAGTATCTTAACATTTTTTATAGTATAGGGCTGTAAATCCATCAGTGCTCGGGGCCTTTCCTAGTTTAAGATTTTTTAATTACAGTAAGGATCTCCTCTGAGATGTCTGCATTTAAAGAGTTTCTTTGAGGACTTCCGCCCAGGACACAGAGAAAGCAGGACGTGTCCAACAGAGCTCCTGAAGACACCATCTCCCAAAGGCACCAGGACCCTCTAGTGTCTGAAGAAAAAGGCAGCTGCAAGGGACGAACATCTCCCCTGCTTGCCCAGCGGAAGCCCCCCCAAACTACAGAAAAAATACCGGAGGAACCCAACGTAAACCCCCCGACGCGGCCCGCGGGAGTAAAGAGTCGGAGCGCAGACACAGGAGGAGGAGAAACGCGCTGTCCACGAACCGCCGGGACCTTACCTTCCCTCGAGAGCCATGGTAAGCTCTGCTGACCCGCCGATCCCCGCCCGAGACGCACCGGGAGGCCCCAGAGCGCTGCGGCATAAGCGACATCCAAGGCCGTGGCCTAGATTTCCGGCCGCGAAGGCCGCGACAACCCCTGGCGGAAATCGAGGAGAGGGGGGAGACCCCGGGAAGCTGCGGGGAGACCTGGGAGGCCATCGGCAGGCCGAAAACCCACCAGGGGACCGCCAGAACACCGAGGCCGAGCAGCGGCGGAGGCCACAACCCTGCCCCCCAGCCGCAGCAGCTTTTGTCTGGCACTGCACGGAGAGAGAGGCTCCGGGAGACATCCGGATGGCCCGAGAATCCCCTCCAGGGCAACGACTCTTCCGGAGGCCCTTTGGAGCGCCGAGGCCTAGTGACGCCAGAAGCCGCGGCCTAAATTTTCGGCCGCAACACCCGCGGCAAACCCGGCCCACCCCAACAGGAAGGGGGAGGAGCCGTGAGGCACCGATGAAGCACGGGAATACCGCAAAGACCCACCAGCGCTGCGGAGTGGGCCCCAGGCCAAAAGCAAACGAAAAAGAAGCCCGGGAGCCTCACACAGAAACCAAATAGCACAACCAAACGGGGGAAAACCACCATTTCTTTATAGACATTAACGCAACCACCATAACACCACAAAATCCGAACACTAAAAGCAAATAACCCCCATCCAGGCGTAACTCTAAATTAGACCCCAATAACATAGCAACAAAACAATCTCCAATCTAGAAAGAAAATAACGCACAACAAAACAGCTAAACACCTTGGAAGCAGGAGAGCGGGGGGAAAGAGAGACCAAAATAAATCCAACAGAAACAAAGCCGTTAATCGAATCAATGAACACAGGCAAACAGAAATGAACAAATAGGCACCAGATGAGAAGCCACATCCACAACAAAGAAACAGCAACAAAGCAGCAGTAATCTTGTAAATAGGGAAAGACTCCTCTGTGAACCCAACCCGCAAAACCACCTAACTTTGAGAAGTCAAAATATGGACAAATATCTAAATGAAAGAAGTGCGGGCACCTCAACACGAGCAACACATCAACCAAATACAGACAAAACAACCACAGGAGGAAAGCAAAATAACAGACCCGTCAAAAACATCAAGGAAAAAGAGAGCAAGACCACACAACAACCCAGATTCCCTCTAAAGAACACCCCACCACACGCCACGGCTTCACCAGACTTTGACCACGAGACAAAGACAATGGACACCCCCTCCATATAAACCAGTGAGCAATCAACAACCAACAGCGTGGAAATGACACAGGCGACACTAGTGGCGCAAGAGGTCTCAAAACTGCTCCTCCCATTATTTGACAATAGGCTAGAGACACTGCACAAATCTATAAATTCAGCACTATCGCAAATCACAGACAACACCCAAAGGCTGACAGAACTAGAAACAAGAACGCAGAACACAGAACAAACCATTGCAACTCTAGAAGTCGCGCTACAAAGAAGCCGGTCAGAAACGGAAACACTCCGTGAAAAGATCGACAACCTAGAGAACAGGCACCGTCGCAATAATCTACGTTTCATGGGAATACCAGAGACAGTAACCAACAACCAGCTTATAACCTACCTAACCAAAGACCTACCGCAGGCACTTCAACTCGACATTCCCAATGATCCCCTAACAATAGAAAGAGCCCACAGAATTGTCCCACCGGGGGACGGACGCAACAACTGAAATAGACCTCGCCCAGTGATAGCAAAATACATGCACTGGGCAACGAAAGAAACAATTCTGCAAGCTTACAGACGACAAGGGGAACTAACAATACAGGGGACAAAGATTCTTATGTTTCAGGACTTTTCGGTGGTAGTGTCACAAAAACGTAAGCTATTCACTCCGATTTGTCAAGCCCTACAGGAACAAAACACCCGTTTTCAACTACTATACCCAGCAAAACTTCGGATCCAAGACGGCAATAGATTTTTGGTGTTCAACACTCAGGAGGAAGCAAGAAGGCACCTACAAAAGGAAGGGTTGGGAGAACAGGGCTGAAAATGCAGAGAGGAAGGAAATGTACTTTCTACTATAACCCTTTTCCAAGTACTGTGGATGTGGCATTCGCCATGCAAAAGAAAAGGCGAAATTGATGCTAAATGTTTATATGTTTATTACCATGTTTTTTATGTTTCTCATGTTTTTTAATTTTCTCTTGATCCGTCTGACCTCTAGAAAACAGACCAAAAGGAAGATCGGAGGGCCCCTGCGGACACGGCACGACCAGCACCCAGTCACATCCGTGGCTCGCTGGGACCGAGAGATGTGACAAAGACAAAGAGGCAAAAATAACAGTAAATAAGACCAACACACACACACTAACATGCCTATAGAGACAGAGACAAACGAATACCAAACACCCACTACGATACAAATATTATCTTGGAATGTAGACGGACTAAACACACCCATTAAAAGAAAAAAAGTACTTACGCACCTAAGACGGCACAAGCCAGACATAGTGTTTTTACAAGAAACACACTGGAAAAAGGAGGGGAAGGGAGAACTAAAAGCGACATGATAGAAACATGCTACGTAGCCTCACACACATCAGCATCACGAGGGGTGGCCACCCTAATCAGGAGAAACACACCACACACAATAATACAAAACATAGCTGACCCACAGGGAAGATACTTAATAACAAGAATAAACATGGACGAACAAACATACGCCCTGATAAACATTTACACCCCTAACACAAACCAATCTATATTTTATACCACACTAATAGAACAGCTACAACCATACCTAAACGGCAGAATAATTATGGGAGGAGACTTTAACGGTACACAAGATGAAATACTGGACAGAACAGGACCATCTACCCAAACAATAACAACCACACACGCACTATTAACACTAAAAGAACAGCTTCACGTATGTGACCCATGGCGACTTCTGAACCCTACTAACAAGGAATATACATGCTGCTCCAATGCTCACCACTCATTCTCATGCATCGATTTCTTCCTAATCTCAAACAATATTTTCCAACACCACCATCAATCGGTAATACACCCAATTTCCTTAAGCAACCATGCACCAATAGCAATAAAACTACAACTGATCACCCTGCGAAAGTTGACAAAAATGTGGTGCTTTCCCTCATTTCTATGGGAATCGGAGGACTTCAGGGCATACCTGAAGATCAACTGGAACAACTACGTAGACGACAACAGCGCACACATAGACAATATAAACCTGTTCTGGCAAGCCTCAAAGGCAGTAATGAGAGGCCACATAATAAGCTACCAGTCCCACAGGAGGAAAAAATTTCAAACGGAGTTTGAGGCACTGCACCACTCCCTCCTGACAGCACAAAAAGAACATATGAACTTTCACAATGATAACTCATATCAAACTTTTATCACAGCAAAACACCTACTAAACACGTTCATGCATGCCCACGCACACTGGCAAACCCAACTAACGAAAAATAAATTCTATAGATGGGGAAATAGGGCAGGACGCTTGTTAGCCAACTTGGCCAAACAAAAACAACCACATAAACCAATATTGACCCTAAGGCAAACCAACGGGGATGACCTAGTAACAAAACAGGAGGAGGTGGCCCAAATACTACAAGAATACTTTGAGGACTTATATAGGGCAGAACCAACAAACATACAGGACATAAACAAATTCTTAGACTCCGTAAACCTACCAAAACTGACGGAAGAACAAAAATCGCTACTAGACGCCGATATACAGGAAGAAGAGGTACGGAGGGTAATAGCGACGGCAACAGGGGGAAAAACACCGGGCCCCGACGGATTCTCAGCAGAATATTACAAAATATTAACCACAGACATCGTACCAATAATGACTCAACTTTACAATACAATATACACAAATGACATACAAACAGAAGACTTTAGAACCTCTAGAACCATTTTACTCCCAAAACCAAACAAAGATACAACAGACCCAAGATCTTATAGACCAATAGCGCTGTTGAACTGCACAGAAAGGCTTCACACAAGGGCGAAGTGCCTTAAAAAACATCAGAGCCGCCATAGCGGCGATGGTCATAGCACAAAACCCCGAAAGTCAGACAATGATGCTGCTAAGCCTAGACGTGGAAAAAGCTTTTGATAAGATGGCCTGGCCATTCTTAAATATACTACTAGAAAGAAGGGGCTTTGGACAGACCTTTGTAAATTACATAGACACAACGCATACAAGTGCCACCACGACCCTTACAGTCAACGGACTTAACACCCCCAGAATAGACCTATTCAGAGGGGCCAGACAAGGCTGCCCACTTTCACCGTTACTATTTAATCTCTCTATAGACCCACTACTTAGATATCTAACACACACAACACTTTATACAGGGGCAATCTGCGGAGACACAAAGATAAAGACAGAAGCATTTGCAGATGACATCCTCCTGGTGGTAAATAACCTCAGGGAGACACTAACACCTCTAATACAGAACATTGAGAGAATTGGTAAACTATCAGGCTACACCATAAACCTAGACAAAACAGAAGCTCTACTTCTTAGAGGTCCGGCCAAACCTCCGTGGCGACACAATACCCATTTAAATGGGAAAAACATGACATACAATATCTGGGAATACAAACTACAAGAAACCCTTCTAAACTATACAATGCAAACATAGAACCCCATATCAAAAAATTAGAAATGACTCTGAACGCATGGAAAAATTTCACAATTTCTTTCCTGGGGAGGATTAGCCTAATAAAAATGAAAGAATTCCCACGCTTACTATATATTTTACATTCACTGCCCATACTCTTAAGACTTAGGCCTCCCTCACACAGGGCGTTTTCAGCAGCGTTTTCAGCAGCGTTTTCAGCCCTGTGCTAAACGCTGTACAACACTTCCATTCATTTCAATGGGGCTGCTCACACAGGGCTGAAAACACTGCTTTGAAAAACGCTGCGTTTTGAAAGCGCTGCATGTTCTATTCTTGGGCGTTTTCAGCTGAGTCTCCCATTGAAATGAATGGGCAGCCTCTTCAGCTGGGCTGAAAAGGCAGCTGAAAGCTCAGGTGAAAGCTCAGCTGAAAACTCGGCTTAAAGCTCGGCTGAAAAGGCAGCGTTTTGCAAACGCCCTGTGTGAGGGAGGCCTAAGGCCTCCCTCACACAGGGCGTTTTCAGCAGCGTTTTCAGCCCTGTGCTAAACGCTGTACAACACTCCCATTCATTTCAATGGGGCTGCTCACACAGGGCTGAAAACGCTGCTTTGAAAAACGCTGCGTTTTGAAAGCGCTGCATGTTCTATTCTTGGGCGTTTTCAGCTGAGTCTCCCATTGAAATGAATGGGCAGCCTCTTCAGCTGGGCTGAAAAGGCAGCTGAAAGCTCGGCTGAAAACTCGGCTGAAAACTCGGCTGAAAAGGCAGCGTTTTGCAAATGCCCTGTGTGAGGGAGGCCTTAGGCCTCCCTCACACAGGGCGTTTTCAGCAGCATTTTCAGCCCTGTGCTAAATGCTGTACAAGGCTCCAATTTATCTCAATGGGGCTGCTCACACAAGGCTGCAAATGCTGCGTTTAAAAACGCAGCGTTTTTAAAGTGTTGCATGTTCTATTCTTGGGCGTTTTCAGCTGTGTGTCTCCTATTGAAATGAATGGGCAGCGTTTTCAGCTGGGCTGAAAACGCTGCACAACTTTGTACAGCGTTTTTAGAGCTGAAAACGCTGGTTAATAAAGTTTTTCACAGGAAGTGGTCAGCAGCCATCTCTACAGTTCCAGGTCACACACAGAGCATAGGCACAGAGCATAGGCACAGGATATAGGCACAGGGCATAGGCACAGGATATAGGCACAGAGCATAGGCACAGAGCATAGGCACAGGGCATAGGCACAGGGCATAGGCAGCACATCTTCATAGAAAAAAGACATGCTTGCAATACCACAGGCAGTACTGAAATGAGCTCTCTAAAATGGCCCCTGTGTCGTCATGTGACTGTTTTGGAGTGTTTTTTGGCATTTCCAGCTTCCCTGGCTACGTTTTCAGCTGGGCTGAAAACACTGTAAAAACGCTATAAAAACGCTGTCAAACACTGCTGAAAACGCTGTAAACACCGGGTTGAAAAACTGAGCGTTTTGCAAACGCCCTGTGTGAGGGAGGCCTAAAAGACATAAAGTAAATAAGGGAAGGCATTACAACTTCCCCCTGCGACGTTCAAGCCCTATACCACCCCCCTGCAGTGAGTGGCTGGCGAGATCAGGTGTCACCCGAGTATAAAAATCGGCCCCTCCCGCGGCTCGCCACAGATTTGTTCTGACATAGAGGAGGGAAAGTGCTGTTGGTGCCGGAGCTGCTATAGGGAGAGTGTTAGGAGTATTTTAGGCTTCAAGAACCCCAACAGTCCTTCTTAGGGCCACATCTAACCGTGTGCAGTACTGTGGAGGCTGCTATTTGTATATCGGCCGTGCAGAGCATTGCGCCCTGCAGTACTTAGACATAGTGCAGGGCCAGTAGTGGTGAGGCAGGGACAGAAGACATATATTGTGAGGCAGGGACAGAACACATATATTGTGAGGCAGGGACAGAAGACATTGATTGAATATAGGCAGTGGGCCTTTGCAAAAACATTTGGGGAAAAAAATCTATTTGGGCTGCCTGTGACTGTCCTCAGTGTTCTGGGTCTGTGCTGGGTGTAGTAGTCCTCCTAATTCATACGCAGCCAGCTAAGTGTTACAGCAGGCTTGCGCAAAATTATTTCCTGGCGTTCCATAAGCGAAGTCAGCCTCCAACCACAGGCCAATAAGCGGCACATTTAATTACAGCGTTCTGTTTCTGCACTACTGGTAATACAGCATGCTGAGGGGTAGGGGTAGGCCTAGAGGACGCGGACGCGGGCGAGGACGCGGAGGCCCAAGTCAGGGTGTGGGCACAGGCCGAGCCAGTGCGGTGGCCAGGGGTAGAGGCAGGGCCAGACCGAATAATCCACCAACTGTTTCCCAAAGCGCCCCCTCGCGCCATGCCACCCTGCAGAGGTCAAGGTGCTCTACGGTGTGGCAGTTTTTCACAGAGACGCCTGACGACCGACGAACAGTGGTGTGCAACCTTTGTCGCGCCAAGATCAGCTGGGGAGCCACCACCACCAGCATGCGCAGGCATATGATGGCCAAGCACCCCACAAGGTGGGACGAAGGCCGTTCACCGCCTCCGGTTTGCACCACTGCCTCTCCCCCTGTGCCCCAACCTGCCACTGAGATCCAACCCCCCTCTGAGGACACAGGCACTACCGTCTCCTGTCCTGCACCCACACCCTCACCTCCGCTGTCCTCGGCCCTATCCAGCAATGTCTCTCAGCGCAGCGTCCAGACGTCGCTAGCGCCACTGTTTGAGCGCAAGCGCAAGTACGCCGCCACGCGCCCGCACGCTCAAGCGTTAAACGTGCACATTGCCAAATTGATCAGCCTGGAGATGCTGGCGTATAGGCTTGTGGAAACGGAGGCTTTCAAAAGCATGATGGCGGTGGCGGCCCCGCGCTACTCGATTCCCAGTTGCCACTACTTTTCCCGATGTGCCGTCCCAGCCCTGCACGACCACGTCTCCCGCAACATTGTACGCGCCCTCACCAACGCGGTTACTGCCAAGGTCCACTTAACAACAGACACATGGACAAGCACAGGCGGGAAGGGCCACTATATCTCCCTGACGGCACATTGGGTGAATTTAGTGGAGGCTGGGACAGAGTCAGAGCCTGGGACCGCTCACGTCCTACCCACCCCCCGAATTGCGTGCCCCAGCTCGGTGGTGGTATCTGCAGCGGTGTATGCTTCCTCCACTAAACCACCCTCCTCCTCCTCCTCCTCCTACGCAACCTCTGTCTCGCAAACAAGATGTGTCAGCAGCAGCACGTCGCCAGCAGTCGGTGTCGCGCGGCGTGGCAGCACAGCGGTGGGCAAGCGTCAGCAGGCCGTGCTGACACTACTCAGCTTAGGAGAGAAGAGGCACACAGCCCACGAACTGCTGCAGGGTCTGACAGAGCAGACCGACCGCTGGCTTTCGCAGCTGAGCCTCCAACCGGGCATGGTCGTGTGTGACAACGGCCGTAACCTGGTGGCGGCTCTGCAGCTCGTCAGCCTCACGCACGTGCCATGCCTGGCCCACGTCTTTAATTTGGTGGTTCAGCGGTTTCTGAAAAGCTACCCACACTTGTCATACCTGCTCAGAAAGGTGCGCCGGGTCAGCGCACATTTCCGCAACTCCAAGGCGGACGCTGCCACCCTGCGGACCCTGCAACATCGGTTTCATCTGCCAGTGCACCGATTGCTGTGCGACGTGCCCACACAGTGGAACTCTACGCTCCACATGTTGGCCAGGCTCTATGAGCAGCGTAGAGCTATTGCGGAATACCAACTCCAACATGGGCGGCGTAGTGGGAGTCAGCCTCCTCAATTATTTACAGAAGAGTGGGCCTGGTTGGCAGACATCTGCCAGGTCCTTGGAAACTTTGAGGAGTCTACTCAGATGCTGAGCAGGGATGCTGCAATCATTAGCATCACCATTCCTCTGCCATGCCTCTTGAGAAGTTCCCTGCAAAGCATAAAGGCAGACGCTTTGCACTCGGAAACAGAGGCGGGGGAAGACAGTATGTCGCTGGATAGTCAGAGCACCCTCATGTCTATATCTCAGCGCGTTGAGGAGGAGGAGGAGCATGAGGAGGATGAGGAGGAGGGGGAAGAGACAGCTTGGCCCACTGCTGAGGGTACACATGCTGCTTGCCTGTCATCCTTTCAGCCTGTATGGCCAGAGGAGGAGGAGGGGGAGGAGCATGAGGAGAAGGGGGAAGAGACAGCTTGGCCCACTGCTGAGGGTACACATGCTGCTTGCCTGTCATCCTTTCAGCGTGTATGGCCTGAGGAGGAGGATCCTGAAAGTGATCTTCCTAGTGAGGACAGCCATGTGTTGCGTACAGGTACCCTGGCACACATGGCTGACTTCATGTTAGGATGCCTTTCTCGTGACCCTCGGGTTACACGCATTCTGGCCACTACGGAGTACTGGGTGTACACACTGCTTGACCCACGGTATAAGGAGAACCTTTCTACTCTCATTCCCGAAGAGGAAAGGGGTTCGAGAATGATGCTATACCACAGGGCGCTGGTGGACAAACTGATGGTAAACTTCCCATCCGACAGCGCTAGTGGCAGAAGGCGCAGTTCCGAGGGCCAGGTAGCAGGGGAGGCGCAGAGATCAGGCAGCATGTACAGCGCAGGCAGGGGACCATTATCCAAGGCCTTTGACAGCTTTCTGGCTCCCCAGCAAGACTGTCTCACCGGTCCCCAGTCAAGGCTGAGTTGGCGGGAGCACTGTAAAAGGATGGTGAGGGAGTACGTAGCCGATCGCACGACCGTCCTCGGTGACGCCTCTGCCCCCTACAACTACTGGGTGTCGAAGCTGGACACGTGGCCTGAACTCGCGCTGTATGCCCTGGAGGTGCTTGCTTGTCCTGCGGCTAGCGTCTTGTCAGAGAGTGTGTTTAGTGCGGCTGGGGGAATCATCACGGATAAGCGTACCCACCTGTCAACCGACAGTGCCGACAGGCTTACACTCATCAAGATGAACAAAGCCTGGATTTCCCCAGACTTCTCTTCTTCACCAGCGGACAGCAGCGATAGCTAAGCAATACGTAGGCTGCACCCGCGGATGGAAGCATCGTTCTCTATCACCATCAAAAACGGGGACCTTTTTGCTTCATCAATCTGTGTATAATATTCCTCCTCCTCCTCCTGCTCCTCCTCCTGAAACCTCACATAATCACGCCGAACGGGCAATTTTTCTTAGGCCCACAAGGCTCAGTCATATAATTTTTGTAAACAATTTTTATACGTTTCAATGCTCATTAAAGTGTTGAAACTTTCACCTCAACGAATTTTTATTTTAACTGGGCTGCCTCCAGGCCTAGTTACCAATTAAGCCACATTAACCAAAGCGATTAATGGGTTTCACCTGCCCTCTTGGTTGGGCATGGGCAATTTTTCTCAGGTACATTAGTACTGTTGGTACACCAATTTTTGGGGGCCCTCGCCTACAGTGTAATCAAATTAATTTTTAGCCCACCTGCATTACAGCTGACGTTACATCAGCTGTGTTGGGCACTGCAATGGGATATATTTATGTACCGCCGGTGGCTTCCTGGCACCCACCCATGCTGTTGGTCCACACGGAGTTGTAACTGCATGTGTCCACTTCTAAAGAACCCCAGTCTGACTGGGGCATGCAGTGTGGGCCGAAGCCCACCTGCATTAAACATGACATTATTACCTCAGCTGTGATGGGCAATGCAATGGGATATATTTATGTACCGCCGGTAGCTTCCTGGCACCCCCCCATGCTGTCGGTCCACACGGAATTCCCATTGCGGAGTTGTACCTGGCTGTGACTATTTATAAACAACTGCGGTCTGACTGGGGCATGCAGACACCTTGACAGAATGAATAGTGTGTGGCACATAGGTTCCCCATTGCTATGCCCACGTGTGCAGCTCCAGATGGAGGTGGCACAGGATTGGATTTCTCATTGCTTCTGTACAGCATTGTGGGCTATCGCCCCGCCCCTTTTAAAGAGGGTCGCTGCCTAGCCGTGCCAACCCTCTGCAGTGTGTGCCTGCGGTTCCTCCTCATGGCAGACGCACTTATAAATAGACATGAGTGTGGCGTGGCATGAGGGCAGCTGAAGGCTGCGCAGGGACAGTTTGGTGTGCGCTGTGGACACTGGGTCGTGCGGGGGGTGGGGGGGGGGTGGGCAGCATGTAACCCAGGAGAAGTGGCAGCGGAGTGTGATGCAGGCAGTTATTGTGCTTTGTTGGAGGTAGTGTGGTGCTTAGCTAAGGTATGCATTGCTAATGAGGGCTTTTCAGAAGTAAAAATTGTTGGGAGGGGGGGGCACTCTTGCCGCTATTGTGGCTTAATAGTGGGACCTGGAAACTTTAGATGCAGCCCAACATGTAGCCCATCGCCTGCCCTATCCGTTGCTGTGTCATTCCCATCACTTTCTTGAATTGCCCAGATTTTCACAAATGAAAACCTTAGCGAGCATCGGCGATATACAAAAATGCTCGGGTCGCCCATTGACTTCAATGGGGTGCGTTACTCGAAGCAAACCCTCGAGCATTTCGTCCCGAGTAACGAGCACCCGAGCATTTTGGTGCTCGCTCATCTCTATTCTCCACCGCCCATATGCAGAACTCCCAGAAAAAATCAAAAAGAACCCCCTGATACTAACGGCCTGGAAGACGTGGAACAAACTGCGTAAAGACAGCCAAACCTCACCACACCTATCATTAATAAACAACCCTGACTTTCAGGACGGCAACCCCCATAACATTTTTACGGAATGGGAGGCCCAGGGAATACACTCAATAGATAAACTACTGCACACAACAGAATACTGAATCCCACTATTCTCATTCCTACAAGCTAGGTACTACATTACGGAACATACCAAAATTCAGAGAAAACGACTGGACACAGACAGGAGACACATGGACCACTAGGAGAACAGGGCCAGGGGGCATGATCTCCAAGCTGTATAGAGCAATAAGAAACATGAGAGAGGAAGATGATATTGACCCTGGGGTCGGTAAATGGGCTCTGGACAATCCGGATTTCACACCCTCATTGATAATGAAGTCCCTGATCTCAGCACACAGATTCCTACCATCGGCAAGGTTTCTGGAGATGAGACTACAAATTGCCCACAGGTCATACTTAACCCCAAGTAGTGGATTCCACATAGGAATCTATGCTACTTCAAAATGCTTTAAATGACAGACATCTCATGCAAATCGATACCACAGCTTGTGGACATGCCCCTTAATACAAGCTTTTTGGACACGAATAGGAGAATATACAAAAACACACCTAACGAACTTCTGTCCACAAGAGCCAACATGGGCAATATTCGGATACCTAGACCCGGAAATATACCACTGCACAAGAGATGTAAGAAAATTATTACATTTCATAGCAGCAGCGGGACTGAAAGCCATACTGCAGACATGGATTCAGCCAACAGAGCCCCCATTCAGATTGTTTCTGGACAAACTAGCATTCCTGTTCCATATGGACTGGGCAGAAACATCATTATTCAAGGAAAAAAAGGTACAAGCCTTCTTCAAAACTTGGGAGAGCTTTATCCAACAATTACCACAAAGGGTAAAAGATAAATTGAGAGACTGCTTTTATTACACCTGTTGGTTCCAGGAACAAATGGCAGCAGGGGAAATACCTATTTAGGGTGACACATGGTTCGTGCCGTGGATGCGAGAGGCCTCCATAAATTTGAAGATCTTCAACATAGAGGTCAGTAGACCAAAAACATATGTGGTCATAGTGGATCAAGAGTCCAATTTAATGTATGTAATTTATATGTTTTAAAGTTTAGTTTGTTGTGTCTTATAGTAGTTAAAATAAAAAGAAAAAATGCAGGTCAGGATGGACACATATATATAAATGAAGAAGGAATCCAGCAAATTTATTGCATTGTTAAATGTGTAACCTGATTTGTTCAATAAAGACAAATAAAAAAAAAAAGAGTTTCTTTAAGAGCAAGTAAGAATGGGGACAGACAAGGAATGTAGAAACTTAGGTCCCAGAGTTGACATTGCTATTATATAGAGTGTTATTGTACTTGAATCATAGAATGGTAAGGACCTCCAGGGTCATCTGGTCCAACCCCTGCTCAGTGCAGGATTTACTAAATCATCCCAGACAGATATTTGTCCAGTCTTTGCTTGAACACTTCTATTGAAGGAGAACTCACCACCTCTCATGGTAACCTGTTCCACTCACTGATCACCCTTACTGTCAGAAAGTTTTTTCTAATATCTAATTTGTGTCTCCTCCCTTTTCAGTTTCATCTGATTGCTTCTGGTCTTTCCTTGTGCAAATGATAATAGGGCTGATCCCTTTGCTCTGTGACAACTAGAGATGAGCGAGCACCAAAATGCTCGGGTGCTCGTTACTCGAGACGAACTTTTCGCGATGCTCGAGGGTTCGTTTCGAGTAACGAACCCCATTGAAGTCAATGGGCGACCCGAGCATTTTTGTATATCGCCAATGCTCGCTAAGGTTTTCGTTTGTGAAAATCTGGGCAATTCAAGAAAGTGATGGGAACGACACAGCAACGGATAGGGCAGGCGATGGGCTACATGTTGGGCTGCATCTCAAGTTCACAGGTCCCACTATTAAGCCACAATAGCGGCAAGAGTGGGCCCCCCCTCCCAACAACTTTTACTTCTGAAAAGCCCTCATTAGCAATGCATACCTTTGCTAAGCACCACACTACCTTCAACAAAGCACAATCACTGCCTGCATGACACTCCGCTGCCACTTCTCCTGGGTAACATGCTGCCCAACCCCCCCCCCCACGACCCAGTGTCCACAGCGCACACCAAACTGTCCCTGCCCAGCCTTCAGCTGCCCTCATGCCACGCCACCCTCATGTCTTTTTATAAGTGCGTCTGCCAGAGGAACCGCAGGCACACACTGCAGAGGGTTGGCACGGCTAGGCAGCGACCCTCTTTAAAAGGGGCGGGGCGATAGTCCACAATGCTGTACAGAAGCAATGAGAAATCCAATCCTGTGCCACCTCCATCTGGAGCTGCACACGTGGGCATAGCAATGGGGAACCTATGTGCCACACACTATTCATTCTGTCAAGGTGTCTGCATGCCCCAGTCAGACCGCGGTTTTTTATAAATAGTCACAGGCAGGTACAACTCCGCAATGGGAATTCCGTGTGCACCCACAGCATGGGTGGCTCCCTGGAACCCACCGGCTGTACATAAATGTATCCCATTGCAGTGCCCTGGACAGCAGAGCTAACGTCAGATTAAATGCAGGTGGGCTTCGGCCCACACTGCATGCCCCAACCGGACCAGGGTTTTTAATTCATAGACACAGGCAGGTACAACTCCCTATTGTGAAGTCCCTGTGGACCGACAGCATGGGTGGCTCCCTGGAACCCACCGGCGGTACATAAATATATCCCATTGCATTGCCCATCACAGCTGAGGTAATAATGTCATGTTTAATGCAGGTGGGCTTCGGCCCCCACTGCATGCCCCAGTCAGACTGGGGTTCTTTAGAAGTGGACACATGTAGTTACAACTCCGTGTGGACCGACAGCATGGGTGGGTGCCAGGAAGCCACCGGCGGTACATAAATATATCCCATTGCATTGCCCATCACAGCTGAGGTAATAATGTCATGTTTAATGCAGGTGGGCTTCGGCCCACACTGCATGCCCCAGTCAGACTGGGGTTCTTTAGAAGTGGACACATGTAGTTACAACTCCGTGTGGACCGACAGCATGGGTGGGTGCCAGGAAGCCACTGGCGGTACATAAATATATCCTATTGCATTACCCATCACAGCCGAGGTAATAATGTCATGTTTAATGCAGGTGGGCTTCGGCCCACACTGCATGCCCCAGTCAGACTGGGGTTCTTTAGAAGTGGACAGATGCAGTTACAACTCCCTGTGGACCCACAGCATGGGTGGCTCCCTGGAACCCACCGGCGGTACATAAATATATCCCATTGCATTGCCCATCACAGCTGAGGTAATAATGTCATGTTTAATGCAGGTGGGTTTCGGCCCACACTGCATGCCCCAGTCAGACTGGGGTTCTTTAGAATTGGACACATGTAGTTACAACTCCGTGTGGACCGACAGCATGGGTGGGTGCCAGGAAGCCACCGGCGGTACATAAATATATCCCATTGCATTGCCCATCACAGCTGAGGTAATAATGTCATGTTTAATGCAGGTGGGCTTCGGCCCACACTGCATGCCCCAGTCAGACTGGGGTTCTTTAGAAGTGGACAGATGCAGTTACAATTCCCTGTGGACCCACAGCATGGGTGGCTCCCTGGAACCCACCGGCGGTACATAAATACAACCCAACACAGCTGATGTAACGTCAGCTGTAATGCAGGTGGGCTAAAAATTAATTTGATTACACTGTAGGCGAGGGCCCCCCAAAATTGGTGTACCAACAGTACTAATGTACCTCTGAAAAATTGCCCATGCCCAACCAAGAGGGCAGGGGAAACCCATTAATCGCTTTGGTTAATGTGGCTTAATTGGTAACTAGGCCAGGAGGCAGCCCAGTTAAAATAAAAATTGGTTGAGGTGAAAGTTTCAACGCTTTAATGAGCATTGTGTGATTGTTCTCAGCAAGAGAAACGACGTAATCTTGTAGATATGATACCTTTTAATGGCTAACAAAAATACATGATGTAATAATAGCGAGCTTTCGTACCAACGCAGGGTACTTCTTCCGGCTTAAATGGATTGGATCTGAAGAGGCATGCATATTTATACACACTTATAACATACATACTTATGACAAGGCACAGATATGGATGTGATTGGTTCGCACTTAAAAGGAATTCTGCAAACCAGAAAACAAACTTTTTTTGTCTAGGCACTGATAGCGGAGTGAAAGTTTTATGGTCTCTAAATTACTGTTGGAGGGGGGGGAAAAGGTCAACAGGCTCGAATTGTTATAAGAGATACACAAACATTTTTAGCTAAATACTGATAAGGGAGTGAAAGTTTATGGTCACTGAATTACTGTTGATGGGGGTCTTATCTGTGCAATCAAGTCTCACACTTCCCATTCACGCATAAATCCTGGGGAATAATTTAACCCAGTATTCAGCGTGTCAAAGGTTGTTATCAATTTATACTCCCAAATTCTTCTGTGGTTTTGTGACTTGAAACCACCCTTCAATATCAAAACTCTCATATCTCCTATGTCATGTCCATGGTTAGAGAAGTGTTCGGCCACAGGTAATTCTCTTCTTCTGTGTTCAATCGTGTGACGGTGAGATCTCATCCTGGCTTTGAGTTTCTGTCCTGTTTCTCCAACATAAAGACCCCCAACAGGACATTTACTGCACATGATCAGGTACACAACATTGGACGAGGAACATGTGAATGTCCCCTGGATCTTATAGTCCTGCTGTGTGTTGGGGATCCGTATCCTGTCCGCAGTCAGTACATGTGAGCAGGTCTTACAGCTCCTTACATTACAGGGATAAGTTCCTTTTTGTGTCAGAGGGTAATGCACTCCTGATTATAAAGTTCCTCAAGTTAGGAGGTTGCCTGTAACACAGAAGCGGAGGGTCCGGGAATATGGTTTTCAGACGGTCATCCTTGTGCAGGGTATGGTGGAGTTTTCTTGCGGTTTTCCTTAGTACCTCTAGTTGCGGATTGTAGGTCACTACTAGAGGCACACGATTGTTTCTTTCCTTCTCCTTGTATTGTTACATCATGTATTTTTGTTAGCCATTAAAAGGTATCATATCTACAAGATTACGTCGTTTCTCTTGCTGAGAACAATCACATTTTGCTCTACTGGCTAACACGGTACCAGATCTTTGTTTTCATTATACTTAATGAGCATTGAAACGTCTAAAAATTGTTTAGAAAAATTATATGACTAAGCCTTGTGGGCCTAAGAAAAATTGCCCGTTCGGCGTGATTATGTGAGGTTTCAGGAGGAGGAGCAGGAGGAGGAGGAGGAATATTATATACAGATTGATTAAGCAAAAAGGTCCCCGTTTTTGATGGGG
This sequence comes from Eleutherodactylus coqui, assembly GCF_035609145.1. Classification (NCBI taxonomy): domain Eukaryota; kingdom Metazoa; phylum Chordata; class Amphibia; order Anura; family Eleutherodactylidae; genus Eleutherodactylus; species Eleutherodactylus coqui. The sequence continues at coordinate 277,891,496 of NC_089837.1, read as the reverse complement.
ATAGAGAACGATGCTTCCATCCGCGGGTGCAGCCTACGTATTGCTTAGGTATCACTGCTGTCCGCTGGTGGAGAAGAGAAGTCTGGGGAAATTCAGGCTTTGTTCATCTTGATGAGTGTTAGCCTGTCGGCACTGTCGGTTGACAGGCGGGTACGCTTATCTGTGATGATTCCCCCAGCCGCACTAAACACCCTCTCTGACAAGACGCTAGCCGCAGGACAAGCAAGCACCTCCAGGGCATACAGCGCGAGTTCAGGCCACGTGTCCAGCTTCGACACCCAGTAGTTGTAGGGGGCAGAGGCGTCACGGAGGACGGTCGTGCGATCGGCTACGTACTCCCTCACCATCCTTTTACAGTGCTCCCGCCGACTCAGCCGTGACTGGGGAGCGGTGACACAGTCTTGCTGGGGAGCCATAAAGCTGTCAAGGGCCTTAGAGAGTGTTGCCCTGCCTGTGCTGTACATGCTGCCTGATCTCCACGCCTCCCCTGCTACCTGACCCTCGGAACTGCGCTTTCGGCCACTAGCGCTATCGTATGGGAATTTTACCATCAGTTTGTCCGCCAGGGTCCTGTGGTATAGCAACACTCTCGAACCCCTTTCCTCTTTGGGTATGAGAGTGGAAAGGTTCTCCTTATACCGTGGGTCAAGCAGTGTGTACACCCAGTAATCCGTAGTGGCCAGAATGCGTGTAATGCGAGGGTCACGAGAAAGGCATCCTAACATGAAGTCAGCCATGTGTGCCAGGGTACCTGTACGCAACACATGGCTGTCCTCACTAGGAAGATCACTTTCAGGATCCTCCTCCTCCTCCTCCTCAGGCCATACACGCTGAAAGGTTGACAGGCAAGCAGCATGTGTACCCTCAGCAGTGGGCCAAGCTGTCTCTTTCCCCTCCTCCTCATCTTCCTCCTCCTCCTCCTCCTCCTCACCGCGCTGAGATATAGACAGGAGGGTGCTCTGACTATCCAGCGACATACTGTCTTCCCCTGGCTCTGTTTCCGAGCGCAAAGCGTCTGCCTTTATGCTTTGCAGGGAACTTCTCAAGAGGCATAGCAGAGGAATGGTGACGCTAATGATTGCAGCATCGTCGCTCACCACCTGGGTAAACTCCTCAAACTTTCCAAGGACCTGGCAGATGTCTGCCAACCAGGCCCACTCTTCTGTAAAGAATTGAGGAGGCTGACTCCCACTGCACCGCCCATGTTGGAGTTGGTATTCCACTATAGCTCTACGCTGCTCATAGAGCCTGGCCAACATGTGGAGCGTAGAGTTCCACCGTGTGGGCACGTCGCACAGCAGTCGGTGCACTGGCAGATTAAACCGATGTTGCAGGGTGCGCAGGGTGGCAGCGTCCGTGTGGGACTTGCGGAAATGTGCGTAGAGCCGGCGCACCTTTCCGAGCAGGTCTGACAAGTGTGGGTAGCTTTTCAGAAAGCGCTGAACCACCAAATTAAAGACGTGGGCCAGGCATGGCACATTCGTGAGGCTGCCGAGCTGCAGAGCCGCCACCAGGTTACGGCCGTTGTCACACACGACCATGCCCGATTGGATGCTCAGTGGCGCAAGCCAGCGGTCGGTCTGCTCTGTCAGACCCTGCAGCAGTTCGTGGGCCGTGTGCCTCTTATCTCCTAAGCTGAGTAGTTTCAGCACGGCCTGCTGCCGCTTGCCCACCGCTGTGCTGCCACGCCGCGCGACACCGACTGCTGGCGACGTGCTGCTGCTGACACATCTTGATTGCGAGACAGAGGTTGCGTTGGAGGAGGAGGAGGAGGGTGCTTTAGTGGAAGAAGCATACACCGCCGCAGATACCACCACCGAGCTGGGGCCCGCAATTCTGGGGGTGGGTAGGATGTGAGTGTTCCCAGGCTCTGACTCTGTCCCAGCCTCCACTAAATTCACCCAATGTGCCGTCAGGGAGATATAGTGGCCCTTCCCGCCTGTGCTTGTCCACGTGTCCATTGTTAAGTGGACCTTGGCAGTAACCACGTTGGTGAGGGCGCGTACAATGTTGCGGGAGACGTGGTCGTGCAGGGCTGGGACGGCACATCGGGAAAAGTAGTGCGACTGGGAAATGAGTAGCGCGGGGCCGCCGTCATACTTTTGAAGGACTCCGTTTCCACAATCCTATATGGCAGCATCTCCAGGCTGATAAATTTGGCTATGTGCACGTTTAACGCTTGAGAGTGCGGGTGCACGGCGGCGTACTTTCGCTTGCGCTCAAACACTTGCCCTAGCGACGGCTGGACGCTGCGCTGACAGACATTGCTGGATGGGGCCGAGGACAGCGGAGGTGAGGGTGTGGGTGCAGGCCAGGAGACGGTAGTGCCTGTGTCCTCAGAGTGGGGTTGGATCTCAGTGGCAGGTTGGGGCACAGGGGGAGAGGCAGCGGTGCAAACCAGAGGTGGTGAACGGCCTTCGTCCCACCTTGTGGGGTGCTTGGCCATCATATGTCTGCGCATGCTGGTGGTGGTGGCTCCCCGGCTGATCTTGGCGCGACAAAGGTTGCACACCACTGTTCGTTGGTCGTCTGCACTCTCAGTGAAAAACTGCCAGACCTTTGAGCACCTCGGCCTCTGCAGGGTGGCATGGCGCGAGGGGGCGCTTTGGGAAACAGTTGGTGGATTATTCGGTCTGGCCCTGCCTCTACCCCTGGACACCGCACTGCCTCTTGCAACCTGCCCTGCTGCTGCCCTTGCCTCCCCCTCTGAAGACCTGTCCTCAGTAGGCGTAGCAAACCAGGTGGGGTCAGTCACCTCATTGTCCTGCTGCTTTTCCTCTGAATCCTCTGTGCGCTCCTCCCTCGGACTTACTGCCCTTACTACTACCTCACTGATAGACAACTGTGTCTCATCGTCATCGGCCTCCTCACCCACTGAAAGGTCTTGAGACAGTTGCCGGAAGTCCCCAGCCTCATCCCCCGGACCCCGGGAACTTTCCAATGGTTGGGCATCAGTCACAATAAACTCCTCTGGTGGGAGAGGAACCACTGCTGCCCCATCTGAGCAGGGGCCCGAGAACAGTTCCTGGGAGTCTGCCCGCTCCTCAGAATGTCTCATTGTAATGGAGTGAGGAGGCTGGGAGGAAGGAGGAGCAGCAGCCAGAGGATTCTGAGTTGCAGCAGTGGACGGTGCAGAACTGTGGGTGGACGATAGATTGCTGGAAGCACTTTCTGCCATCCACGACAGGACCTGCTCACACTGCTCATTTTCTAATAAAGGTCTACCGCGTGGACCCATTAATTGTGCGATGAATGTGGGGACGCCAGAAACGTGCCTCTCTCCTAATCCCGCAGCAGTCGGCTGCGATACACCTGGATCAGGAGCTCGGCCTGTGCCCACACCCTGACTTGGGCCTCCGCGTCCTCGGCCGCGTCCACGTCCTCTAGGCCTACCCCTACCCCTCAGCATGCTGTATTACCAGTAATGCAGAAACAGAACGCTGTAATTAAATGTGCCGCTTATTGGCCTGTGGTTGGAGGCTGACTTTGCTTACGGAACACCAGGAAATAATTTGGCGCAAGCCTGCTGTAACACTTAGCTGGCTGCGTATGATTTTGTAGAACTACAACACCCAGCACAGACAGACCCAGAACACTGAGCACAGTCACAGGCAGGCCAAATAGATTTTTTGCCCCAAATTTTTTAGCAAAGGCCCACTGCCTATATTCAATCAATATGTCTTCTGTCCCTGCCTACGCACTTCTGTCCCTGGAGTATGTCAAAGAACTGCAGAGTGTTGCACTGTGGACTGCAATAAAGCAGTGATTTCACAGCCCAGACAGAGCCAGGAAATAATTTGGCGCAAGCCTGCTGTAACACTTAGCTGGCTGCGTATGATTTTGTAGAACTACAACACCCAGCACAGACAGACCCAGAACACTGAGCACAGTCACAGGCAGGCCAAATAGATTTTTTGCCCCAAATTTTTTAGCAAAGGCCCACTGCCTATATTCAATCAATATGTCTTCTGTCCCTGCCTACGCACTTCTGTCCCTGGAGTATGTCAAAGAACTGCAGAGTGTTGCACTGTGGACTGCAATAAAGCAGTGATTTCACAGCCCAGACAGAGCCAGGAAATAATTTGGCACAAGCCTGCTGTAACACTTAGCTGGCTGCGTATGATTTTGTAGAACTACAACACCCAGCACAGACAGACCCAGAACACTGAGCACAGTCACAGGCAGGCCAAATAGATTTTTTGCCCCAAATTTTTTAGCAAAGGCCCACTGCCTATATTCAATCAATATGTCTTCTGTCCTTGCCTACGCACGTCTGTCCCTGGAGTATTACTGCAGGGCGCAATGCTCTGCACGGCCGATATACCAAAAAAAAAAATGTGCAACACTGCACAAAGCAGCCTCCACAGTACTGCACACGGTTAGATGTGGCCCTAAGAAGGACTGTTGGGGTTCTTGAAGCCTAAAATACTCCTAACACTCTCCCTATAGCAGCTCCACCAAGATAGCACTTTCCCTCCTCTATGTCAGAGCGCATCTGTGGCGAGCCGCGGGAGGGGCCAATTTTTATACTCGGGTGACACCTGATCTCGCCAGCCACTCACTGCAGGGGGGTGGTATAGGGCTTGAACGTCGCAGGGGGAAGTTGTAATGCCTTCCCTGTCTTTCAATTGGCCATAAAAGCGCGCTAACGTCTCAGAGATGAAAGTGAAAGTAACCCGAACATCGCGTGGTACTCGTTACGAGTAACGAGCATCTCGAACACGCTAATACTCGAACGAGTCTCAAATTCGGACGAGTACGTTCGCTCATCTCTAGTGACAACCCTTCAGATATTTGTAGACCGTCAGGATCCCCTACTTGTTGAACCGTGATGTGTGGGCGGGCCCGTCTGTCTCTTGCCCCCTGACAAGGTGCTGGAAGGGGGGTTTTACCCCCTCAGACGGGCTCCGCCACACACGAATACATGGTTTTCGGTCTCTGGACCGGGTTATAGTAGTTAACAGTTAGACTGCCTCCATGTTTCTCTCTTCTCCAACTGAACTCCTTCCTCCTCTCACTATCTCAGCTATCTTGCTTGCAGGAAATATTTAGGCCTTAATCATGTTTAATTCCTCCGTTGGGGATATACTATTGTTTTGTGGGGACTGACCGGGGCGCCTACCCGCTGTCTCCTTCCTCGCTTCCAATTAGGCAGGACGACACGAAGTGTGGTCCGTCACCTGGCGACTACCCAGCGTTAGCCTAGAAGGCCTCGGAATAGCCCCGGGACCTTCACTACACTACCTTATTTCTTTCTCTTGTTTTCGCACTCTCTCTCACTGCTTTTCGCTCCTCCTCCCCTTCCATCACCCATGCAATCTTACCTCTCCCTCTCTTCTCCCATCCCACACGCCCTCCCTTCCCCACAATGGCCCACGGTAGCTGTTACTGTGTTATGGGATAATGGATAAACTGACATTTTGCTCCTACAATGCTAGGGGCCTAAACATGCCAGCTAAAAGAGGTCAGATTCTCCATCATCTACATATAAACAAAGTAATGATAGCAATGTTGCAAGAAACTCACTTCCTCACAGGTAGCACTCCTAATTGCATCTCCAAATTCTACAATACGTGGTACCACAGCCCCCACCCAGAGAGAAAAGCGTGTGGGGTCTCGATTGCCTTTCACAAACAATTTCCCCATCAGCTCTTATCCTCCGAGATTGACGCGGAAGGGCGTTATATCTTCCTAAAAATTTCTTCCAGCAATAAAATATTAACAATTGCAAATGCTTATTTCCCTAACCACTCTCAGGTGTCCTTCGGGGCCTGGATCATTGAGAAGCTCTCGAGATTTGCTGCAGGCTTCCGAACAATCCTCGGTGGGGACTTCAACCTGTGCCTCAATCCGGAGCTGGACTCGTCAGCGGGTAGGACTGGGGTCTCTACACTTGCACTTAAAAAACTCAAAAGGGGCCTAGCCTCCTTAAAATTAGTAGACCTATGGCGAATCTTACATCCAAACACAAGGGACTACACCTACCATTCTGCCATACACAATAGCTACAATAGACTAGACTATCTACTCATTTCTCAAGACCTACTGGACCTGTCCCCTGACAGCTCCATTGGGATCTTTTTGTGGTCAGACCACGCTCCAGTGTTTGGGACCCTCCAGGGCCTAGGGGAAAAAAAAGAGAATCACACATGGCGTCTCAATGACAATCTCCTAAACGACCCAACGTGCGCGGAGGCGATTAGACAGGCAATACAGGACTTTTCCAGCATACACGAGACTGACTCCACATCTTCTCCCATTCAATGGGAAGCACTAAAATGTGTAATTAGAGGAATCCTTATTTCCCATGGGGCCAGATTAAAGAAGGAGCCGGTGAAAAACCTGAGGCTCTTATTAACAAGACTTGACACCCTCGAAAATTCAAACAAAAAAACCCCTACAGAAGTACTAAGAGCAGACATTTCAGACACCCGGAAGAAAATCCTCTCCATCCTGGACCAATACTCACTTTGCTCCAGAGATAGGAGACGGGGGGGCTTCTACGAATTCGGAAATAAATGTGGCCGGGGGTTGGCCAGGGCCCTCCATCCCAGGATGTCTACACCTTATATAGCCTCCCTAAACTCTCCCAGAAAAGGTCAGATTTATTCCACCGCAGACATATTAGAATGTTTCAGATCCTACTATCATGATCTTTACAATCTATCTCGGAAAATAGGGGAGCAGTGTCCCAGCAAAACCCCCCAACCATAGAAGACTACCTTAATAGACACGCACCCGGAACTATTTCAAGGGGGGACACAGATAGTCTCGAGGAAAGCTTTACGGAGGGGGAGATCCATGATGTAATTAAAGATCTTAAACTAGGCAAGAGCCCGGGACCAGATGGGTTCACCCCCCGATTCTACAAAACATACGGGAGTCTACTGGCCCCCCTCTTGTTGAAATCCTTTAACTCTGTCTCGGACTTATGCCCATTCCCACAGCAGGCTCTACAAGCCATAATAACAGTTATCCCTAAACCAGGGAAAGACCACTCATCCTGCAGTAATTATCGCCCTATTTCATTAATAAATATAGACACCAAGATATTCGCCAAAATTCTGGCAACCCGCCTGAAACCGCTCATCCCAGCCTTAATTAATAAAGAGCAGACTGGATTTGTCCCAGGACGGGAGGCGAAAGATAATACGATCCGTTCTGTCTCCCTAATCTCTAGAGCCCGTCTCGCGGGGAGCCCCCTGTGCCTCTTGTCAGTAGATGCTGAAAAGGCGTTCGACAGAGTGCACTGGGGGTTCTTGGAAGCAACCCTTCGAAAAATTGGTGTGGGACCTAGGTGTCTGTCCTGGATTATGGCATTGTACCGACATCCCACAGCGTGTGTCAGAGTTAACGGATCTCTTTCCTCCCCCCTAAAAATCAACAATGGAACAAGACAGGGCTGTCCATTGTCCCCCTTCCTATACGTCCTGGTGATGGAGTCCCTGGCCAACGCCCTCAGAGCCAACCCCGATATACAAGGCTACAGAACAAGCGCATCAGAGCACAAATTGGCTCTGTTCGCGGATGACCTTCTGGTATATCTTACCAACCCGAGAATTGCCTTACCAGTAATTCTATCAGAACTTAGATGCTTTGGTCGGGTCAGTAACTTCAAAATTAACGCTCACAAGTCCGAAATTTTAAATATAACAATTCCATCAGATGAAGCTACGAGCCTAGAGTCTTCCTTCAACATAAAATGGAAGGGTGATCACATTAACTACCTTGGAATCGCATTAACTAGCGACCCAAACGATCTCTTTAACCTAAATTACAAACCGATTCTGGCTAACTTAGGAAGGGACCTTAAAAAATGGCGCCCCCTTACCATCTCCTGGTTCGGGAGAATTAATGCTTTAAAAATGGACTCCCTCCCTAAGTTTCTATACCTCTTCACAACCCTCCCATTAAAGCTGCCTAAATCGTACTTTGATAAAATACACCAGATATCTCGCGACTTCGTCTGGGGTGGCTCCAGGCCCCGGGTGAGATTCAAGACTCTAATACGCCAAAAGAGAGATGGAGGAGTGGGCCTTCCAAGTTTCTCTTTATACCATAAGGCATCCATCTGCAATTGCATTCTGGACATCATTCACAATAGGACATCCAAGCTCTGGGTCGAACTTGAACACGAGAGTATCCCCTCGCAAATCATGGGCCTCTTCTGGCTCTCGCCAATCGCATCTCGCAGAGTTACACCTATACCACCTCTGACAAGTCGGCTACTGGACACCTGGAACAGTTTCGCAAATCGCTTTGGACTAGTTTCCAGACCAGGTCCCCTTACCCCCCTGTCAGGGAATCCAGAATTTCCCTTGCTAAACGAGAAGCTCTCCCAACTACCAGAGGGGACCTGTCCTCCCCTGCGAATTAGAGATGTCATTTCCACGTCAGGGGTTAAGCCTATGAATGAGATCCTGGGAGATGGGGTCTCCAGACCTGGAGCGTGGCTAAGATACCTTCAAATAAGACATTTTGTCCAGATCCAGGGACCCGTGGAAGCTCTCTGTTCTCCTCTTTCCCAGTTTGAGAAACTCTGTGTGGCTCCCACGCCGATTAGGTCCGGGGTCTCGGTAATGTACCATCTCCTCGTGTCGGCAGAGACTCAAAATGATGCTGTGGCTTTTAAGGGGAAATGGGAGAGAGAGCTGGGGAAAACTTTCCTAGAGGAAGACTGGCTTAAGACCTTTGTCTTAACCCACACTCTAACAACCTCATCTAAATTTCAAGAAACCAACTACAAACTACTCTCACAGTGGTACAGAACACCCACAACTCTGGCCAGGATGTATCCCCAGACCCCAGATACCTGCTGGCGCTGTTCCCGGGGAAGAGGTAGTCTCCTCCATATCTGGTGGGAGTGCCCTTTGGTCTCCCCCCTCTGGAGCGATATAACTAACCTCTATAACGCTATCTTCAGGGACTCGGTAGTCCTTACACCGGAGGCGGCACTACTATCTATACTCCCTGGCTCCATAACCAAAAACAAAAAAAGCCCATTCAAATTCTTCCTAATAGCCATGAGACAAATAATTCCACGGCTCTGGAAGTCTCCCCTACCTCCCTCAAGGATCCAATGGCTGGAGACTGTGGACCATATAGCACAAATGGAGGAAATAATGGCTCGAGACGAGAACAAAAGAGAGAGATACTACTCAATCTGGTCAGCTTGGATACTATTTCGCAATTCCAACGACCTAAAGACCTGGCTCCAATCGGGCGTTGTTCCAACCTGAATCCACTATCCCTAAGATACACATTACTAACACAAGTTGCTTTAGTGTGGCCATTAGTGCTCCACACCCCCCTCCCTCACCCTGCCCCACTGACCCATCTCCCCCCCCCCCACTCTGTCCTCTATTATCTATTTCTTTCTCTTTTTCTTTCACTACTAATCTCCACTATGTTAATCTAGTTATGTCTTTCGCTAGTTTATACGAAATGTTATTTGAACGACATTTATGACAAAATGACAAAATGCACAAGAGCCATTGAAGCAATGTGTATATCAAGTTAATACGTTATTCTCTCGAAATTGTTCATGTGTGCAAACCCAATAAAAATATTTTGAACCACAGATATTTGTAGACAGCTATTAAGTCTCCTCTCAGCTTTCTTTTTTGCTCCAGCTAAACATTCTCAGATCCTTTAACCATTCTTCATTGGACATGATTTGCAGATTACTCACCATCTTGGTAACTCTTCTCTGAACTTGCTCCAGTTTGCTCCAGTTTGTCTATGTCTTTTTTAAAATGCCCAGAACAGGACACCGTATTCCTGGTGAGGTCTGACTAACGAAGAGTAGAGGGGGATAATTACCTCACGTGATCTAAGCTCTATGCTTTTCTTAATACATCACAGAATTGTGTTTGCCTTTTTGGCTGCTGCATCACATTGATGACTCATGTTCAGTCTATGATCTATTAGTATACTCAAGTCTTTTTCACATGTGCAGCTGCTTAGCCCAATTCCTCCTATTTTGTATGCGCTTTCTTCATTTTTCTTGCCCAGATGTAGGACTTTGCATTTCTCCTTGTTAAATACCATTCTGTTAGTCGCCGCCCACTGTGCAAGCTTTTCTATATCTTTTTGGTTCAAAAGATTTTTATTAACATTTTTCAACATTACAAATATTTCTATGAGCTTGCATAAATTGCAAAAGAGAACAAAAAAATCTTAGACACTGAAAGCTCAGTGTGGGCCTATTACGACATTATCAAATGCAACCTCAGATAAACATCAAATGAAAAAAGAAAAAAGAAGGAGAAATTAGATCTTACCCAAACAGGAAGCAAAAAGAAGCACCTTATAGAACAGTTGACGACACAATAAACACCAAACATCAGACAACTAGATTAGGGTATGATAGGTGGCGTGGTTAGGAGAGGGGAAAAGGGGGGGGGACTGTGCCCATAGAACAGAGAGTGAGACCCATGCCCAGCTTCGGTTGAATTCACCGGATCCTCTCTCTATATTTGTCCTGAATCTACCCAAGCTTTGAATCTCTCCGAAGAACGGAAAGAGATCCACACCTGTCATATTTTATAAAACTCATCATGGGCTCCACTCCCGTCTGCCTTCATCTCGTCGAAGCGCATAAGTTTATTGAGCTCCTCGGCCCACATCACCCTCGATGGTGGGGTGGTGGACTGCCACAATCTTGGTATGATTCTTCTGGTGACTAGGATGAAGAAATGCAGAACACTGCTTTTGGTCTTTTAGATAGGGCCCGGAAGAGACTGAGCGCAGGGCCATTTCTATGGTCAATTTCAGCTGGGGTAAGCAGATAGTGTTGTGGACCTCTATCACCTCCCTCCACAGGGTGGCCACTGCCGGACACCTTCACCAAATGTGGGACATGTCTCCTCTGTCTCTATTACACCTCCAACCAAGGGTGACGCAGGAGGAAAAATTCTGTGGTTTAGAATTAGGGGTCCTGTACCACCGAGACAGAACCTTGAAATTTAGGTATTGCAATTTGCATGCAGATGAAAGTTTGTGGTACAGACCTAGGCCCTCTCCCAGTCCTGCTGTGGGAGGCTCTGACCTAGCTCCCTTTCCCAGGCGGCCACATAAGCAGGCATCTGGGACTCCATCTCCCGAGTCAGCAACAACTTATATATTCTGGAAATCATGTGACCCTGAGAAACTGGTGCCATACATCATTGATCAAAAGCAGTGAGGGGACCAGAAAGATTTACCCGGTGGGGTCAGGGACCCACGAAACCCCTCAGTTGAAAATATTGCAACCACAAACCGGGGCAAGGTCCACCCTCCCCTGTGATCTCCGCTAACGGCCTCAGGCCCAAAGGAGTTATAACGTCCTTGAGGCGAGGGATTGGAGTGGGCGGTAGACCGAAGACAGGGGGTCCTCGTCTGGAGGCCTCGAACTGCAGATTAGAAACAAGGGGGTGAGGGGTCCAGGGACATACACTAGGCCATTGGACTTCGCAAACTCTGCCCAGGCTCTAAGAAGTTGTTCAAAGAAAAGAGAGATGCTGGGGATAGATGTCAATAATTTGATGTCTATGAACCTGGATGGAATCCAGACTGCACCCCGTAGGGATCCCAGCACCATCGCATGTTCCGCCTCCACCCAGAGATTCAAATTCTCCCTCTTGAAAAGGTCCAACATACAGTTGGCAATGCTGGCTTTGTAATAGAGGGACAGGTTTGGTAATCCCAATCCCCCCTCCCCTTTAATCCTCGTGAGAAGGGCAAAACGCATTTGAGGTTTCTTCTCTCTCCATATGAACACCGTGACCAAGGAGCGCAGTTTCTTTAGGTAGGAACTCAGGAGTTTTATTGGAATCATCTGACAAAGATAGAGGAATCTGGGTAAAGAATTCCTCTTGAAGGCATTGATCCTCTTGCTCGAGGAGAGGAGTAGGGATTTCCAATTATTGAGTTTTCTCTCTAAATTAGTGGCAAATGGTATAACGTTTAATTTAAACACCTGGGAGATATCCACAGGTAGTTGTATGCCCAAGTATTTTATCGCTGAGTTTCTCAAGCGTGAGGGAAACTGGGCCTCTAGATGTGACACCTTGGCCTGCGGCAAGAAGACATTTAGTATTTCTGATTCTTGGGCATTTACCTTATCGCTACTAATTCTACTGAAGCGTTTAAATTCTTGATGAACCGCTGGGAGTCCGATACTTGGGTTGGATAGATAAAGGAGCAGATCGTCTGCAAAAAGAGCCATTTTAAGTTCCATGTCGCCAATGCTATATCCCACAATCAAACTGTTTTGGCGGATCACGTTTGCCAGTGCTTCCATAGTGAGGACATATAGGAACGTGGACAGAGGACAACCCTGCCTGGTCCCGTTCCATATCAGGAAGGCGTCCGACAGGGCTCCGTTGACTCTGATTCTGGAAGAGGGGCCACAATACAGGGACATGATCCGCTCATGCATTTGGATGCCAATCGTAACCAGGGTGCCAGACAGAAAGTTCCAACTAACCCTGGCGAACGCCTTTTCTGCGTCGACTGCCAAGTGACACACGGGTCTGTTGAAATGTTTGGCTCTGGCTATTAGGAACAAGGATTTGATCGTGTTATCCCTAGCTTCTCTACCAGGGATAAAGCTCACCTGCTCCCTATGGATCAAACGTGGGATGGTGACTTGAAGTCGCGACGCAATCAGTTTTGCGAATAATTTGATGTCTATTTTGAGAAGGGATATTGGTCTATAGTTGCCGTACACTGAGGCGCCTTTGCCTGGTTTGAGGATGACGGAAATATGCGCCATAAGAACCAGGGTCAGCAATTGGCACCCCTGCCCCACCGCGTAGAAAGCCCTCAGTACTAAAGGGGAGATCTCCTCCTGAAACAGTTTATAAAATCTGGCTGTGAAGCTTTCGGGGCCCAGACTCCTACCCACTTTTAAATTTTTTATGGCTTCTGAGAATTCAGGAGAGGAAAAATCCACCTCCAGGTCCCTGAACTCCTCATTCGTCCTACTGTCAGGACTGTTAAGGTCGAGGTATGCCTCGGCCTCTGCAACTACACTCTGGTTACTAGACTGGGGGTCCCCCTTAATGTTATAGAGCTTAGTGTAGTAGCTCTTGAATTCCTCAAGGATATCTGAAGTGGAGTGGACCAGACCTCCCACACCTGACTGGGTTTTGGGAATGTGCGTTAAGGGTGCTCTGGGATGAAGGGTTCTTGCTAACCATCTTCCACACTTGTCTCCGTACTCAAAGAAACCACGGTGTAACCTGTCCCTCGAAGCCAGGGACCATTGGTCAAGGATGCTCAAAATTTGTTGCCTTAGTGTAGAGATTTCTACTTTGAGAACTTCCCATTGGGAACGTTTATTAGCTGCCTGTAGACATTGTATTAGTTTAAACAATTTTGCGGAGTTAACTTTTTTAAGTCTTGAGCCATGAGCGATCAGGACTCGCCTAAGGACGCATTTCAGTGCTTCCCACTGTATGGGAGCCCCCATGTCGTCACTCTGGTGGGTTTATATGAACTCTGCTATCACTTTTTTAATGTCTAGTACGCATAGGCCATCTTTAAGCAGGTTGTCTTTAAACCTACAGGAGAAGTCCCCAAATGAGTGACCCAGTTCGAAAATTCACCATAGACTGGTCGGACCATATAAAATTGCCTTGGGAACATCTCGGGGAGCAGTCCAGAAAACTGCAAGACTAAAAGGAAGTCTATCCTACTGTATGAGTTGTGGGCCGAGGAATGGAATGTGTAATCCCTGACCACGGGTGAAAGATCCTCCACAGGTCAACCAGATGCATTGTATCTAGCGTACTTTTGAAAGTGCGAAGTGCTGCTCGAGAGACGGAGGTCCTACCTGATGCGAATTCCACCAGCATTTGTAGAATTCTTGATGCACATGTGACTTGTGCCTGATTAGGGAGATAGACATTAGCTAAAGTAACAATAGAACCAGCAGCATTGATTTTCAGGAAAACATAACGCCCATCTGGATCCGTTTTAGAATCTAGAACCTGAAGTCTAAACTCTGTGTAGAGCTATCGACACACCTCCCGCTTTTTTAGAGGGGTGGTGGCCATGAAAACAGGTGGGATAATATTTGGAATGACAGGAGGGAACACTGTCCATTCTAAAGTGTGCTTTCTGGAACATGGCCACCATCACTCACTGTTTGTAGAAGTGGTAGAGTATCTGGTTCCTTTTCTGTGGAACATTTAGACCCTTAGCATTGAAAGTACCACATGTTAGGTCACCCATAATGTCTGAGAAAGGAAAGATCTTTTAAACATATGTCCAGCCGGCCCCCCAGGGATGGCACGGGGGGAGGGGGAAGGGTGAAAAACAGTAGGAAGGCAGGACTAAGACAAACAACATATAAGACAAATGGTTGCTATCGTTCTATGATAGATAGCGATGGCCAACTGTGCTTTCGCTTCCTGGCGGAGAGCTGTGAAAGCCGACAAACTCTCGAACAAACAGCCGCCCCCACACCCCGCGCTATGAATTAAACTTCTTGAATAAACATTATCAACCCCCAACAGGTCCGGGACCCCTCTCGGACAAGCTCAGGTCCTTTTAACAAAGTAGAAGAGTGCGAGCCACGACAGACCCTTCATGTATTATCACCAGTCAGAGGCACGCGTGACCCCGGAGTCTCCTTGTGTGATGCTCGTGTCATGGTCCCTGGATTGCCCTTTGCCACTTGTTTCTAGGTGGAGGAATTGGCAGGGAGCAGGGGCTTGGCCACTCAGGGACAGACACAGAAGGTAGCTCGAATGTAGACAGAAAGTTAGGTAGGCCTCCCAAACCTCTAAATGTGGCCGATATGCCCTCTTTATTGCCGTGGAGCTAAAACGGGAATCCCCAGTGGTAATTAATTCCCCTCTCCCGAAGAAGTGCCAGCAACGGCTTCAGGGCCACGCGTAGCTGGAGACTGTGACGGGAGAGATCTGACAGGATCAGCAACAGGGTGCCGCGAAAGGACATATCACCTGCCCCTCTAGCACGATGAAGGATCTGTTTCTTAATAGAGTAGAAGTGGACTCTGCATACCACTTCTCTAGGTCTGTTGGGATCGGAGGATTTTGGACCCAGGGAGTGGTGGATTCGATCAATCTCAGGGGCGGAATCAAGTGGTTTCTGGAGCAGATCGTTGAAGAACTTACGGGCCCCTAGTCTCAAGCTGGGAGGGGCCAATGTAACATAAACATAGTAACATAGTTCGTAAGGCCGAATGAAGACAATGTCCATCTTGTCCAGCCTGTTTGTCCTCCTGTGTTGTTGATCCAGAGGAAGGCAAAAAACCCCAAGAGCAGAAGCCAATTAGCCCTTTTGGGGAAAAAATTCCTTCCCAACTCCCTAATGGCAATCAGACTAATCCCTGGTTCAACCCCCAATAGTTCCTACTTGCCTGTATACCCGGATTAACAATTAACGATTTATTAAAGATTTATAAACTATAATATCCTTCCTCTCCAGAAAGACATCAAGTCCCCTTTTAAACTCTTCTATGGATTTTGCCATCACCACTTCCTCAGGCAGAGAGTTCCACAGTCTAACTGCTCTTACAGTAAAGAACCCTTTTCTATGTTGGTGATGACACCTGCTTTCCTCTAAACATAGTGGATGCCCTCTTGTTACCGTCGTAGTCCTGGGTATAAACAGATCCTGGGAGAGATCCTTGTATTATCCCCTCATGTATTTATACATAGTTATTTGGTCGCCCCTTAGTCTTCTTTTTTCTAGAGTAAATAATCCCAATTTGGATAGCCTCTCTGGGTATTCCAGTCCCGTCATTCCATGTATTAGTTTAGTCGCTCTTCTTTGAACCCCCTCCAATACTGTAACATCTTTCCTGAGCACCGGTGACCAGAACTGTGTGCAGTATTCCATGTGAGGCCTGACTAGTGCCTTATATAATGGAAGGATAATGTTCTCATCCTTTGCCCCTATACCTCTTTTAATGCACCCCAAGACTTTATTTGCCTTTGCAGCTGCTGACTGGCATTGGTTACTCCAGTTAAGTCTGCAGTCCACTAGTACCCCCAGGTCTTTTTCCATATCACTTTTCCCTAGCAGTACCCCATTAAGTGTATATTGGTAACATCCGTTTTTGCTGCCCATGTGCATAACCTTACATTTATCAACATTGAACTTCATTTTCCATTTTTCTGCCCAAGCCCCCAGATTATCCAGGTCCGTTTGTAGCCGTACATTGTCCTCCATTGCATTAATTATATTGTATAATTTTGTGTCATCTGCAAATATTGATATTTTGCTGTGCAGCCCCTCTATCAGGTCGTTGATAAATATATTGAACAGAAAGGGGCCTAATAGTGAACCCTGTGGCACCCCACTAGCGACTGTGGCCCAATCAGAATATGAACCATTTATTACCACCCTCTGCTTTCTATCATTGAGCCAATTCTTTACCCAATTACACACATTTTCACCCAATCCAAGCTGTCTCATTTTTTATATTAGCCTATTATGAGGCACAGTGTCAAATGCTTTAGAGAAGTCCAGATATACGAGCTCAATAGACTCTCCCAGATTCAGCCTAGAGCTTACTTCATCGTAGAAACTGATTAGATTTGTCTGACATGAGCGACCCTTCATGAACCCATGCTGGTGAGGAGTTATTCCCTTGTTCTCCTTGAGGTACTCATCGATGGCGTCTCTCAGAATCCCCGCGAAAATTTTTCCCGTTACTGAAGTGAGACTTACTGGCCTGTAGTTACCAGGCTCACTTTTGGTCCCCTTTTTGTAAATTGGAACCACGTTGGCAATGCGCCAATCCAATGGTACAACACCAGTCTTGACAGTGTCTAGAAATATTAGATATAGCGGCCTAGCTATCTCATCACTTAGTTCCCTTAGTATCCTTGGGTGTATTCCATCTGGGCCTGGTAATTTATCGATTTTAATCTTCTTTAATCGGTTCCACACTTCCTCTTGCGTTAGGTAGGACATATTTTGTGAGGGATTCATTTTATTCCCCTGCATCTCGTGTGGCATTTTCTTTTCGTTTGTGAATACGCTTGAACAGAAACTATTTAATAGATTTGCCTTCCCTCCATCATCTTCAATGATTTCCTTTTGCTGTTAATATTGTTGAAAAATAGTTTCGGGTTGTTTTTGCTCTCTTTGGCGATCAGTCTTTCTGCCTCCTCCTTGGCAATTTTGATCCTATCTTTGCATATTTTGTTTTTTTCTCTGTACGATTTTAGCGCTTCTTCACTGCCTTCTTCCTTTAGTAGTTTGAACGCTTTCTTTTTTTCGTTTATTGCCCCTCTTACAGTCTTGTCGACCCACATTGGTTTCCTTTTAGTTGAGATTCTTTTATTTTTAAAGGGAATGAACTGCTCGCATGAGGAGATTAGGATCCTTTTAAAGACTAAATATGAAAGATCTATACAGTGCTCCATGGAGTTGAATCTAAGGTACATGTATTCGTAGTAGCCAGTATTGAATGCACATGTGCACACAATCTGAAGACAGGTCAGAAAACATCCAGGCCTCCTCTTTCTACAACGTGGATGACATTCCCAGCTTAGACTAGAACAGCATGTCAAGAAAAGTCATTGATTCAGTGAGTGGCTGCATCATGTGATTGTGCAGTAAAATGGGTGAACACTACACCTTTTCAGAAGTAAAAATTACATTCTGAGCAGTATGGACAAGCTAGGGCCAATAGAACTTCCATGATTGAAATCAGATAACCCCTGTAACCCCTTGAGTGGCATGCCCGGAAATTTTCCGGGACGAGCTCCACTGCTCATAGCGAAATAGCCCAGAAGATTTCCGGGCTATGTATCACTATGGGAGCTGCAGAGCACAATGCCACAAGCTGTGGCAGTGTGCTCTGCCTGCACAGTCCCACAGAGAACACAGCAAGGGCTTGGAACGACAGAAGCAGAAGATATTGCCGATATGCCTGCAATCTCCTGCTTCTATGTCCTGCTTTGTTTACAGGTTGCTATAGAGACCATCGGCTTGTCAGAAGCAAGCCGATGGTCTCTGTTGCAGGGAGAGCTGGTTCTTGGCTGTCATAGGACAGCTAGGTACCAGCTCTTACAGCAGAGATCAGAGATAACCTCTGATCTCTGCTGTGGTAACCCTTTACATGCTGCAGTCTATGTGACTGCAGCATGTAAAGGGCTGTCACCATGGGACCCCCCCAGAATGTGATCAGGGAGTCCTGATGGGTCTCTGTGTAAGTCCCCTAAAGGGACAAAAGTTAAAAAAAAGTTAAAAAAAAGTAAAAAAAAAAAAAAGTTTAAAATTATTTAAAAAATAAAATAAATAAAATTAAAAACACTTATCTCCCTTTACTTTGTAAAAAATTAAAAATAAAATTACACATGTGGTATCCCTGCGTCGTAATGACCCAGAGAAGGAAGTTAGTACATTATTTAACCCCTTAATGACACGGTCCCTTTTTGTCTTCTTTCCCCATTTCTTTTTTTCCTCCCCCGGTTTAAAAAATCATAACTCCTTTATTTTTCCATCGACGTCACTGTATTAGGGCTTGTTATTTGCGGAATGAGTTATATTTTTCAATGGTGCCATTTAAAGTACCATATAATGTACTGAAAAACTTTTACAAAAATCTAAGTGGAGTAAAAGAAAAGAAAAATGACATTCCACCATCCTTCAGTGCGTTTTGTTTCCACGGCGCACAAACTGCGACAAAAAAGACCTGATAACTTTATTCTATGCGTCGGTACGATTAGTACAATACCAAATGTGCATCCTTTTTTTTTACTATAGCACTTGTATTGTTTTTCAAAGACATTTAATTTTTTAAAATTATTTTCTGCTGCATTTTCTGCGCGCAATAACTTTTTTATTTTTTCATCAATGTACTTGAGCGAGGGCTCATTTTTTGCAGGACGTCCTGTAGTTAATGTTGGTACCATTTTGGAATGCATACGACTTTTTGATCGCTTTTTATTGCATTTTTTCTGGGAGACAGGGTGACTGAAAAAGTGAATTTCTGGCGTTCTTTATTTTTTTTTCGGATTACCTTCACCGTGAAGGATAAATAATGCACTACTTTGATAGATCGGACATTTATGGACGCGGCGATACCAAATATGTAATTTTCTTTTATGATTTAGATTTTTTTATTATAGATATGGCAAAAGGAGGGTGATTTAACTTGTATTCCTTTTTTTCCCTAATCTCCCAACAATTTTTTTCACAAAAGTTATGCAATACATTATATATAACCAAAAATGATGCCATCAAAAAGTACAACTTCTCCAGCAAAAAACAAGCCCTCACATGGCCGTGTCAATGGAAAAATGAAAAAGTTATGGCTCTTGGAACGCGACTGCAAGATTAGTTGAAATTAAATGATTGGCCCATTTAAAAAACCTGCCCTGATGGGCACGACAGGGGGGTAGGAAACCCGCCACTCAAGGGGTTAAGGGGGGTTTCAGATAGTGTTTTAAAGTGGCTGTATTAGAATTACAGGTTATCCCCTATCCACGATCCATGCTGAGATCCTCACGATCCTGAGAACTCAAATCTTGTGATCCCCATCCTCCTCAATGCAAGCTCGCTGCACCCCCCACAGTGAGTAAACACACCGATTCATTTACTTTCAATGACACTGCTGGAGATAGCTAAGCAGCAAGCACTCAGGTATTTCCATCAGTCCCATAGAAAAGAACAGCGCAGCGACTGAGCATGTTCAGCCAATGCACCATTCATTCTGACATCACTGTTGGAAATGAAGCGACCCCACAGTGACAGGTAGATCGGGACATGGTACCCACAATTCTCAAGATAATAGTGGTCTCGGCGGGGAGCTCCACACCGTTCAGCAAGTTATCCTCTTTCTTGCGTTTAGCCTTTTTTTTTGTGCAAAACACTGTGGCCAGATGTCAGCTGTAGGTAATGTTGCCACCCAGCTGGTGGTTTGCAGCTGGTAGTTACCTGTAGAGGCCAGTGCCAGTAATTATTTTTTTCACCCTTATCAATGGCCGGTATAAAATAGTTAACCTATGGCAGGAGTTATGGTTCCATCCCACCGCTGGGCCATTTGAAATGTTGTTTACAGGAGAAGGGTGAGAAGCCAGGGTATCCTCAGCATATTGGCATCTAGAACATCTGACAGTGTGATTCTGACATTCAGAAGTGGTTGAAGGACTATAAAAGAGGTCACTATTACTAATCAGGGCCACCATGAGGCAATACTGAGACAGACAGAGAGAGTGATAGAGAAACAGAGAGAACGATAGATAGAGAGACAGAGAGAGAGAGTGATAGAGAAACAGAGCAATAGCGAGAGAGCAATAGAGACAGATAGAAACAGAGAACAATAGAGACACAGAGAAAAACACAGAGAGAGCGTAGAGAGACAGAGCGATAGAGAGACAAATAGAGAGTGATAGTAATAGAGAGACAATGAGAAACAGAGAGAGCGATTGATAGATAGATAGAGACAGACAGACAGAGAGACAGCGATACAGAGACAGACAGAGGCAGAGAGACAGACAGACAGAGACCTGTAGGCTTTTTTATATTAGATCTCTGCTCAAAATATAAAGTGACACTCTAAATAATTACCTAATAGAGATGAGCGAGCACCAAAATGTTCGGGTGCTCGTTACTCGAGACAAACTTTTCGCGATGCTTGAGGGTTCGTTTCGAGTAAAGAACCCCATTGAAGTCAATGGGCGACTCGAGCATTTTTGTATATCGCCGATGCTCGCTAAGGTTTTCATTTGTGAAAATCTGGGCAATTCAAGAAAGTGATGGAAACGACACAGCAACGGATAGGGCAGGCGAGGGGCTACATGTTGGGCTGCATCTCAAGTTCCCAGGTCCCACTATTAAGCCACAATAGCGGCAAGAGTGGGCCCCCCCTCCCAACAATTTTTACTTCTGAAAAACCCTCATTAGCAAGGCATACCTTAGCTAAGCACCACACTACCTCCAACAAAGCACAATCACTGCCTGCATGACACTCCACTGCCACTTCTCCTGGGTTAAATGCTGCCCAACCCCCCCGCACGACCCAGTGTCCACAGCGCACACCAAAGTGTCCCTGCGCAGCCTTCAGCTGCCCTCATACCACATGCTGGCCTCATAGCCACACCACCCTCATGTCTATTTATAAGTGCATCTGCCATGAGGAGGAACCGCAGGCACACACTGCAGAGGGTTGGCACGGCCAGGCAGCGACCCTCTTTAAAAGGGGCGGGGCGATAGCCCATAATGCTGTACAGCAGCAATGAGAAATCCAATCCTGTGCCACCTCCATCAGGAGCTGCAAACGTGGGCATAGCAATGGGGAACCCATGTGCCACACACTATTCATTCTGTCAAGGTGTCTGCATGCCCCAGTCAGACCGGGGTTTTTTATAAATAGTCACAGGCAGGTACAACTCCGCAATGGGAATTCCCTGTGCACCCACAGCATGGGTGGCTCCCTGGAACCCACCGGCTGTACATAAATGTATCCCATTGCAGTGCCCATCACAGCTGAGGTAACGTCCGATTAAATGCAGGTGGTCTTCGACCCACACTGCATGACCCAGTCAGACTGGGGTTCTTTAGAAGTGGACACATGGAGTTACAACTCCGTGTGGACCGACAGCATGGGTGGCTCCCTGGAACCCACCGGCGGTACATAAATATATCCCATTGCAGTGCCCATCACAGCTGAGGTAATGTCAGGTTTAATGCAGGTGGGCTTCGGCCCACACTGCATGACCCAGTCAGACTGGGGTTCTTAAGAAGTGGACACATGGAGTTACAACTCCCTGTGGACCGACAGCATGGGTGGGTCCCAGGAAGCCACCGGCGGTACATAAATATATCCCATTGCAGTGCCCATCACAGCTGAGGTAACGTCAGGTTTAATGCAGGTGGGCTTCGGCCCACACTGCATGCCCCAGTCAGACTGGGGTTCTTTAGAAGTGGACACATGGAGTTACAACTCCGTGTGGACCAACAGCATGGGTGACTCCCTGGAACCCACCGGCGGTACATAAATATATCCCATTGCAGTGCCCATCACAGCTGATGTAACGTCAGGTTTAATGCAGGTGGGCTTCGGCCCACACTGCATGCCCCAGTCAGACTGGGGTTCTTTAGAAGTGGACACATGGAGTTACAACTCCGTGTGGACTGACAGCATGGGTGGCTCCCTGGAACCCATGTTGCGGTACATAAATATATCCCATTGCAGTGCCCATCACAGCTGAGGTAACGTCAGGTTTAATGCAGGTGGGCTTCGGCCCACACTGCATGCCCCAGTCTGACCAGGGTTTTTAATACATAGACACTGGCAGGTACAAATCCCTAATGTGAAGTCCCTGTGGACCCACAGCATGGGTGGCTCCCTGGAACCCACCGGCGGTACATAAATATGTCCCATTGCAGTGCCCAGCACAGCTGAGGTAACATCAGCTTTAATGCAGGTGGGCTAAAAATTACTAGGATTACACTGTAGGCGAGGGCCAAAAAAATTGGTGTACCAACAGTACTAATGTACCTCAGAAAAATTGCCCATGCCCAACCAAGAGGGCGGGTGAATCACATTAATCGCTTTGGTTAATGTGGCTTAATTTGTAACTAGGCCTGTAGGCAGCCCAGTTAAAATAAAAATTGGTTCAGGTGCAAGTTTCAACGCTTTATTGAATTGAGAATTGAAATGTTTAAACATTGTTTACAAAAGTTATATGACTGAGCATTGTGGGCCTAAGAAAAATTGCCCGTTCGGCGTGATTACGTCAGGTTTCAGGAGGAGGAGCAGGAGGAGGATGAATATAATACACAGATTGATGAAGCTAAAAGGTCCCCGTTTTTGATGGTGAAAGAGAACGATGCTTCCATCGGCGGATGCAGCCTACGTATTGTTTAGGTATCGCTGCTGTCCGCTGGTGGAGAAGAGAACTCTGGGGAAATCCAGGCTTTGTTCATCTTTATGATTGTAAGCCTGTCGGCACTGTCGGTTGACAGGCGGGTACGCTTATCCGTGATGATTCCCCCAGCCGCACTAAACACCCTCTCTGACAAGACGCTAGCCGCAGGACAAGCAAGCACCTCCAGGGCATACAGTGCGAGTTCAGGCCACGTGTCCAGCTTCGACACCCAGTAGTTGTAGGGGGCAGAGGCGTCACGGAGGATGGTCGTGCGATCGGCTACGTACTCCCTCACCATCCTTTTACAGTGCTCCCGCCGACTCAGCCTTGACTGGGGAGCGGTGACACAGTCTTGCTGGGAAGCCATAAAGCTGTCAAAGGCCTTGGACAGTGTTCCCCTGCCTGTGCTGTACATGCTGCCTGATCTATGCGCCTCCCCTGCTACCTGGCCCTCGGAACTGCGCCTTCTGCCACTAGCGCTATCGGATGGGAATTTTACCATCAGTTTGTCCACCAGGGTCCTGTGGTATAGCATCACTCTCGAACCCCTTTCCTCTTCGGGTATGAGAGTGGAAAGGTTCTCCTTATACCGTGGGTCGAGCAGTGTGTACACCCAGTAATCCGTAGTGGCCAGAATGCGTGTAACGCGAGGGTCATGAGAAAGGCATCCTAACATGAAGTCAGTCATGTGTGCCAGGGTACCTGTACGCAACACATGGCTGTCCTCACTCGGAAGATCACTTTCTGGATCCTCCTCCTCCTCAGGCCATACACGCTGAAAGGATGACAGGCAAGCAGCATGGGTACCCTCAGCAGTGGGCCAAGCTGTCTCTTCCCCCTCCTCCTAATGCTCCTCCCCCTCCTCCTCCTCCTCCTCAACGCGCTGAGATATAGACATGAGGGTGCTCTGACTATCCAGCGACATACTGTCTTCCCCCGCCTCCGTTTCCGAGCGCAAAGCGTCTGCCTTTATGCTTTGCAGGGAACTTCTCAAGAGGCATAGCAGATGAATGGTGACGCTAATGATTGCAGCATCGCTGCTCACCATCTGGGTAGACTCCTCAAAGTTTCCAAGGACCTGGCAGTTGTCTGCCAAGCAGGCCCACTCTTCTGTAAAGAATTGAGGAGGCTGACTCCCACTACACCGCCCATGTTGGAGTTGGTATTCCACTATAGCTCTACGCTGCTCATAGAGCCTGGCCAACATGTGGAGCGTAGAGTTCCACCGTGTGGGCACGTCGCACAGCAGTCGGTGCACTGGCAGATTAAACCGATGTTGCAGGGTGCGCAGGCTGGCAGCGTCCGTCTTGGACTTGCGGAAATGTGCGCTGAGCCGGCGCACCTTTCCGAGCAGGTCTGACAAGCGTGGGTAGCTTTTCAGAAAGCGCTGAACCACCAAATTAAAGACGTGGGCCAGGCATGGCACGTGAGTGAGGCTGCCGAGCTGCAGAGCCGCCACCAGGTTACGGCCGTTGTCACACATGACCATGCCTGGTTGGAGGCTCAGCGGCGAAAGCCAGCGGTCGGTCTGCTCTGTCAGACCCTGCAGCAGTTCGTGGGCCATGTGCCTCTTCTCTCGTAAGCTGAGTAGTTTCCGCACGGCCTGCTGACGCTTGGCCACCGCTGTGCTGCCACGCCGCGCGACACCGACTGCTGGCGACGTGCTGCTGCTGACACATCTTGATTGCGAGACAGACGTTGTGTAGGAGGAGGAGGGTGGTTTAGTGGAGGAAGCATACACTGCCGCAGATACCAGCACCGAGCTGGGGCACGCAATTCTGGGGGTGGGTAGGACGTGAGCGGTCCCAGGCTCTGACTCGGTCCCAGCCTCCACTAAATTCACCCAATGTGCCGTCAGGGAGATATAGTGGCCCTGCCCGCCTGTGCTTGTCCACGTGTCCGTTGTTAAGTGGACCTTGGCAGTAACCGCGTTGGTGAGGGCGCGTACAATGTTGCGGGAGACGTGGTCGTGCAGGGCTGGGACGGCACATCGGGAAAAGTAGTGGCGACTGGGAACCGAGTAGCGCGGGGCCACCGCCATCATGTTTTTGAAAGCCTCAGTTTCCACAAGCCTATACGGCAGCATCTCCAGGCTGATCAATTTGGCAATGTGCACGTTTAACGCTTGAGCGTGCGGGCGCGTGGCTGCGTACTTGCGCTTGCGCTCAAACACTTGCGCTAGCGACGGCTGGACGGTGCGCTGAGAGACATTGCTGGATGGGGCCGAGGACAGCGGAGGTGAGGGTGTGGGTGCAGGCCGGGAGACGGTCGTGTCTGTGTCCTGAGAGGGGGGTTGGATCTCAGTGACAGGTTGGGGCACAGGAGGAGAGGCAGTGGTGCAAACCGGAGGCGGTGAACGGCCTTCGTCCCACCTTGTGGGGTGCTTGGCCATCATATGCCTGCGCATGCTGGTGGTGGTGAGGCTGGTGGTGGTGGCTCCACGGCTGATCTTGGCGCGACAAACCTTGCACACCACATTTCGTCGGTCGTCTGCACTCTCAGTGAAGAACTGCCACACCTTTGAGCACGTCGGCCTCTGCAGGGTGGCATGGTGAGAGGGGGCGCTTTGGGAAACAGTTGGTGGATTATTTGGTCTGGCCCTGCCTCTACCCCTGGCCACCGCACTGCCTCTTCCAACCTGCCCTGCTGCTGCACTTGCCTCCCCCTCTGAAGACCTGTCCTCAGTAGGCTTAGCAAACCAGGTGGGGTCAGTCACCTCATCGTCCAGCTGCTCTTCCTCCGAATCCTCTGTGCGCTCCTCCCTCGGACTTACTGCAATTACTACTACCTGAGTGATAGACAACTGTGTCTCATCGTCGTCCTCCTCCTCACCCACTGAAAGCTCTTGAGACAGTTTTTCGGAAGTCCCCAGCCTCATCCCCCGGACCCCGGGAACTTTCCAAAGGTTGGGCATCGGTCACGACAAACTCCTCCGGTGGGAGAGGAACCATTGCGGCCCATTCTGGGCAGGGGCCCGAGAACAGTTCCTGGGAGTCTGCCTGCTCCTCAGAATGTGTCATTGTAATGGAGTGAGGAGGCTGGGAGGAAGGAGGAGCAGCAGCCAGAGGATTCAGAGTTGCAGCAGTGGACGGCGGAGAACTCTGGGTGGTCGATAGATTGCTGGATGCACTTTCTGCCATCCACGACAGGACCTGCTCACACTGCTCATTTTCTAATAAAGGTCTACCTCGTGGACCCATTAATTGTGAGATTAATCTGGGGACGCCAGAAACATGCCTCTCTCCTAATCCCGCAGCAGTCGGCTGCGATACACCTGGATCAGGAGCTCGGCCTGTGCCCACACCCTGACTTGGGCCTCCGCGTCCTCGCCCGTGTCCACGTCCTCTAGGCCTACCCCTACCCCTCAGCATGGTGTATTACCAGTAGTGCAGAAACAGAACACTGTAATTAAATGTGCCGCTTATTGGCCTGTGGTTGGAGGCTGACTTCGCTTACGGAACGCACAGCAGAGCCAGGAAAGAATTTTGCGCAAGCCTGTAGTGAGACGTAGGTGCGTATGACTGAGCTAGTGGAATTCACAGCGCAGAAGCAGTCAAGTGTCCAAAGGCCACTAGTAGGCCTTAAGTATTTTGCTTCAATTTTTTTAAAGGCTGAGCTGAGAGAGCAGACAGATACTGTAGGCAGCGTATATATATATATATATATACTGTTTCCCTCTGGACGGGATGACGGCGGTGATGTAACGGGCAATGCAGAGCCAGGAAAGAATTTTGCGCAAGCCTGCTGTAACACTTAGCTGCGTATTAATTAGGACTACTACCCCCAGCAGAGACGCAGTACACTCAAGACGGTCACAGGCAGCCCAAAGATAGTATTTTCCCCAAATTTGTTTGAAAAAGCCCACTGCCTATATAGACAGTATATCTCTTTCACCTTTCCCACTGTCCCTGCCTCACCACTACTGGCCCTATACTATGTAAAATTACTGCAGACTGTTTCCCTCTGGACGGGATGACGGCGGTGATGTAACGGGCAACGCAGAGCCAGGAAAGAATTTTGCGCAAGCCTGCTGTAATACTTAGCTGCGTATTAATTAGGACTACTACCCCCAGCAGAGACGCAGTACACTCAAGACGGTCACAGGCAGCCCAAAGATAGTATTTTTCCCAAATTTGTTTGAAAAAGCCCACTGTCTATATAGACAGTATATCTCTTTCACCTTTCCCACTGTCCCTGCCTCACCACTACTGGCCCTATACTATGTAAAATTACTGCAGACTGTTTCCCTCTGGACGGGATGACGGCGGTGATGTAACGGGCAACGCAGAGCCAGGAAAGAATTTTGCGCAAGCCTGCTGTAACACTTAGCTGCGTATTAATTAGGACTACTACCCCCAGCAGAGACGCAGTACACTCAAGACGGTCACAGGCAGCCCAAAGATAGTATTTTTCCCAAATTTGTTTGAAAAAGCCCACTGCCTATATAGACAGTATATCTCTTTCACCTTTCCCACTGTCCCTGCCTCACCACTACTGGCCCTATACTATGTAAAATTACTGCAGACTGTTTCCCTCTGGACGGGATGACGGCGGTGATGTAACGGGCAACGCAGAGCCAGGAAAGAATTTTGCGCAAGCCTGCTGTAACACATAGCTGCGTATTAATTAGGACTACTACCCCCAGCAGAGATGCAGTACACTCAAGACGGTCACAGGCAGCCCAAAGATAGTATTTTTCCCAAATTTGTTTGAAAAAGCCCACTGCCTATATAGACAGTATATCTCTTTCCCTGCCTCACCAGTACTGGCCCTATACTATGTACAATGACTGCAGACTGAGGACGCAATGCTCTGCACGCCCGATATACAAAAAAAAAAAGTGCAACACTGCTAAAAGCAGCCTCAACAGTACTGCACACGGTCAGATGTGGCCCTAAGAACGACCGTTGGGGTTCTTGAAGCCTAAAATAACTCCTAACGCTCTCCCTCTAGCAGCAGCAGCATCAGCCGCACTGTCCCTGATCTCTGTCAGAATGCATCTGTGGTGAGCCGCGAGCGGGGCAGATTTAAATACTCGGGTGACACCTGATCTCCCCAGCCACTCACTGCAGGGGGGTGGTATAGGGCTGGAACATCACAGGAGGAAGTTGTAATGCCTTCCCTGTCTTTCTATTGGCCAGAAAAGCGCGCTAATGTCTCAGAGATGAAAGTGAAAGTAACTCGAACATCGCGTGGTACTCGTCTCGAGTAACGAGCATCTCGAACACCCTAATACTCGAACGAGCATCAAGCTCGGACGAGTACGTTCGCTCATCTCTATTACCTAACCGAGCAGATTTAGAAGTTCACAACCACCACATTTGAAACATTTTATGTTCGCGTAGCGAACACAGGGTCAATTTAGTATATATAATAAAAATAACAAAAGAGCCCCAAAGCATATTTTCTATCGCTGCATCTGTAAAGTCAGATCTATCAAAGTAACACATTATTTATCCCATATGGTGAATGTCATAAAAAACACCATGCTAGAATTTTTTAGCCACCTGTCTCCAGGAAAAACTTTTTTTCAAACTGATCATATGAACTCAAAATGGACTTCCCACAAAAAGACGAGCAGAGCACTCACACAAGTATATTGACGGAAATATAAAAAAGTTATGGCTGTCAGTGTGTAAAAACAAGACTCCCCCGTAAGGGTGCAAAACTGCTCTTCCTAATTGCGATTTTTTTTCCCAATTCACTGTACGTAATTTTTTAAAAAGTTTCTCAGTACATTGTATGGTACATCAGATGGTACCATTGAATAAATGCAACTCATCCTGCAAAACACAAGCCCTCAGACAGCTTCAACAATAGAAAAAATAAGAGTTATGATTTTTTTGAAAGTAGGGAAGAAGAACCAAAAATAAACAAAAAACGGCTGTGTCATTAAAGGGTTAAATGCACGACAAACATTGTTTTTTTGAGACAGTAGACTTGCACCTGGACCCCTGCTCGGCCGGCTGCTGGCAGATCTTATCGGACAAAAAAATAGCGGACATACAGACAAGGGCCCATCTCCCCCCGGAGGAGATCCTAAAGGACTTAGCACCTAGTCATAACCTCCCATTCTTAGTGACAGCACACATGACAGAAGTCATTAAAAAATTTTTAACTCAACACAGGTCGACTAGACCGCTAACTAACTTTGAGAAAACCTTGTCCGATAACAACGCTTCTAGGAGGAAACTGGCGGCTATTCGAAAACAATTTATATCCCCTATGGGTAACAATAAACCAGTATTCATCACCTCCTGGGAGAAGGAGCTCAAGGTTTCTCTCTCAGAAAAGGATATCAGAGTCATACTCAAGAATGCTTTCGGTGCCTCGCCCTGTGTTACAGCACAGGAGTCACATTATAAATTAATATCGAGATGGTATAGGACTCCCCAATGGCTCTATGATCACAAGCTATCATCTAAAGATTCCTGCTGGAGATGTGATTCGGCAACGGGCTCGTACTTACACTTGTGGTGGGAATGCCCGGTGTTGAAACCCTTCTGGAGGGACGTTGGGGGTGTGCTGAGCAAGCTCCTACCAGGGTTGGTGCTTTCGCCTGAAGTGGTCATCCTGTGGAGGCCGTCGGCTGCCTTCCATCCGCAGAGGCACAAATTAATAGCGCTCCTTTTGGATGTGGCGAAATCGCTTATCCCACGTCTCTGGCTCCGTAAAGACCCCCCTTCCCTGGAAATGTGGAAGGAGAAAGTGGATCTCCTCTCAAATTTAGAGGAATTGTCCAGCTACTCCAGGGGCTCTCATGAGGAGTTCTTGAAGACATGGAGCTCATGGCGCGCTGTTAGGGCTGATCTCTGAGGTGGGAGGGAGGCCCGTCGGTCTTGGCGGGTAGGGGGAATAGGCGCTCACCCACTTCTCTCGGGAGGGGTGGCGATACTACCATACCGAGGATTGATGGAGTGACCCCTCTACTCACAGGCCCGCGGTGCCTCACCAACCCCCCGATACAGAGGCGTTGCCCTTAACCGGATCGCTACTGGCTGCTACGTCCCCCTTTCTACACTTAGAGGTTGGCGGTGCGCGAGTCTGGGTCCCCCCCCCCCCTCCCTCCCCCCCTTGCCCCCTCCCCCCGGCTCTGTTAGTTTCCCACTGTCTCCCTCCTCCCCACTTTATAGGTTGATGATGCTGGTTGGAGGGAGGGATCCCGAAGGGGCTGTCGCCCCAATGGCAGGGGTTTCTCCCCCCTCCCCTAGTGGCTTGGCCACTCTGTTGTCCTTGTATGTCTTGAAATTACCAATGGGTGTTGAATGTCGTTAATGGCTGTTCTGTACGCTTTGATCCACCTATTGAGCTATCCGAGACATTGTTCACTGTTTGTCGATTGATTGTTTAATACTTAAAATGTCAATAAAAAAAAATTGAATTTAAAAAAAAGTTTTTTGTGACTAATTTTTTCTCATTTTGGGTGCCTTTTTTAAAAAAATGCAGCATATATAAGGTGTTTTTCACACGGGTGACAGCGATATCGCCAAAAGAAAATCACAGCGATATTGCACCTGTCTTCGGTGCGATATTGCTGCGCTTTCTAACTGTGATATCACGATTTTGTGTCACTAGGGCTTATTCTAGGGCTTTTACAGTAGGACTTCCTACTGTAAAAGTTGCATCCCATCACACGAAAACCGCATTTTCGGGCAATGCAATGAGACACATAGGAAGGGTCCACAGGAAAATATGGGCTACAAAACCTCGCAAATCACGGTCGTATAGAGCATGCTGGGATTTTGTATTCTCACACTGTAGCAGGCTACAAAACATCGCTAATGTGAAAGAACCTGTTTTTAAAGCATAGGCTTCACATTCATGGGATTTGTAGCACTGTTTGATCGCAAGAAAAACCACACGATTTTGTCACCCGTGTGAAACTGGATTTCAATTGTGGAATCTGCGATCGTCACCTGCAAGGAAGATCTGCAGTATTCCGCACACAGTAAAAATATAGAATATTCGAATATCCGCTCCGATTAGCAGATAGAATCATAGAATCATAGAATGGTAGAGTTGGAAAGGACCTCATCTAGTCCAACCGCCTCCTCAATGCAGAATTCACTATATCATCCCAGACAGATATTTGTCCAGCCTTTCCATTGAAGGAGAACTCACCACCCCCTGTGGTAACCTGTTCCACTCACTGATCCCCCTCACTGTCAGAAAGATTTTTCTAATATCTAATTTGTGTCTCCTCCCTTTCAGTTTCATCCCATTGCTTCTAGCCTTTCTTGTGCAAATGAGAATAGTGCACTGTGCACTGTGACAGCCCTTCAGATATTTGTAGACTGCTACTAACTCTCTTCTCAGGCTTCTTTTTTGCAAGCTAAATATTCCCAGAGCCTTTAACCGTGCCTCATAGGACATGATCTGCAGACCACTCACCATCTTGGTAACTCCTTTCTGAACTTGCTCCAGTTTGTCTACGTCTTTTTTTAAATGGGTTGCCCAGAACAGGACACAGTATTCTACATGAGGTCTGACTAGAGGAAGAGTAGAAGTGAATAATTATCTCACGTGATCTAAGCTCTATGCTTCTCTTAATACATCCCAGAATTCTGTTTGCTTTTTGGCTGCTGCATCACAATGCTGACTCATGTTCAGTCTATGATCTATTAGTATACCCAAGTCTTTTTCACACGTGCTGCTGCTTACCCCAATTCCTCCCATTCTTTATGTGCTTTTTCATTTTTTTTACCCAGATGTAGGACTTTGCATTTCTTCTTGTTTAATACCATTTTGTTAATCGACGCCCACTGTTCATGCTTTTCTAGAAACTTTTGAATACTCCCTCTCACTTCCCTCATGTTAGCTATCCCTCCTAGCTTTGTGTGATCAGTAAATTTGATCAGTTTCCCATCAATTCCCTTCTCCAGATCATTTATAAAAAATGTAAAACAACACTGGGCCTAGGACAGAGCCTTGTGGTACCCCACTTAATACATTGTTCCACTTGGATGTGCAGCCATTTATGATCACTCTTTAAGTATGATCACTCAGCCAGTTGTGAATCCGCCTAACAGCTGCTTTGTCAATCCCATATTTCATCATTTTTTCAGTAAGTATGCTATCAGATATTTTGTCAAATGCTTTACTAAAGTCAAGATATACTATATTCACCGAGTTTCCCTGGTCAACCCAGTTGGCGATACTGTCATAGAAAAATTAGATTAGTCTGGCATGACTTGTTACAAACCTGTGCTGGCTCTGCTTAATTACTCAATTTGCATCCAAGTACTGGCATAGATGCTCTTTTATAATTCGTTCAAAGATCTTTCCCGGTATAGAAGTCAGGCTCATAGGCCTGCAGTTTCCTGGATTCACCTTCTTCCCTTTTTTGAAGATAGGGACAACATTTGCCCTTTTCCAACTTTCCTGGACTTCGCCTGTTCTCCAGGAATTTTCAGAGATTATGGTGAGTGGTTCAGCAATTACCTCTGCTGCTTCCTTTAGTATCCTAGGATGTAAATTATCTGGACCTTGAGACTTGAATTCATTTAAGTTTGCTATGTGTTCCCTCACCATCTTTCTGCTTATAGATAGCCTGCATTCTTTTATTCCCCAAACAGCACAGGGAAGATCAGTTCATGTTCCATCAACTTTCTGAGAGAAAACAGATACAAAATAGGAATTTAAAAGTTCGGACTTCTCTACATCATTCTTAACCAATTCACCATTTTCATCTTGTAAGCATCCAATAGCATCTTTGACTTTTCTTTTGCTTTTGACATACCCCCCAAATCCTTTTTTAATGCTTTTGGCCTCTGTTGCAAGCCTCAATTCATTATAAGCTTTAGCTTTTCTGACACTTGCCCTACAGTTTCTGCAAACCACATTATATTCTTCTTTGGATATTCCCCTGTCTTTCCATTTGATAAACATATTTTTCTTCGTTTTTAACATGTGTGCAAGTTCTGTGTTCATCCATCCTGGTTTCTTTAATTGCTTCCCATTCTCCCTTATTTTAGGGATTGTTAACGATTGTGCTTTGAGAATCTCATTTCGCAATATTTCCCAACCTTCTTGGACATTCCTGTCCTTAGGAACATCCAGCCATTGGATTCTTACTATCCTCTTTCTGAGTTCATTAAAATCTGCTTTTCTGAAATCCAACTTTGAGGTCTGAGTTTTCTCATGTCTTCCTCCTCTTCTTATCTAAAATTCAAAGATAGCATGATCACTGCCTTCAAAAGTCCCAGACACTCTTACTTCCTCAACCATTCCCTTCATGCTGGTAAGAATTAGGTGCAAGATAGCAGATCCCCTTATTTTCTCTTCTACCTTTTGGAAGATAAAGTTGTCAGCAAGAGAGGATAAGAATTTTCTGGATCCATTACTTTTACCTGAGAGAGATTCCCAAATGTCTGGATAGCTAAAATCTCCCATGATCACTATGTCATGATTTTTTGAGAGCTTGGCCATCTGATGTAGAAAAAGTTCATCAATATCTTCTGTTTGTCCAGGCGGCCTATAGTAAATGCCTACAATGCTGTCCTTTCTGTTGTTCTCTCCTTGTATCCAAAACAGTTTCTACAGAACTACCATGCTCTGAAGCTTGAATCTCTGTAGAGATTAATGTTTTCCCAACATACAATGCAATACCTCCTCCCCTTTTTTAGGTCTATTTTTTATAAATTAGTTGTATCCTTCAAGCCTTGTATTCCAATCATGTGTATCATTCCACCAAGTTTCCGTGATGACTATGACATCATTTTTCTTTTCCTGTATTAGGAGCTCCAATTCTCCTTGTTTGCTTCCCATGCTTTGGGCATTTGTGTAGAAACATTTTTAGTTTGTCATCGGTGTCTCTTGCTCCTCTACTTTCCTTACGAATTTTTTGTCTTTGATCTATCTTTCCACTTCTATTAGCAAGGTTCTCAAATGTATTAATTAGCTGTATATTTTTACTTGGCCTTTCACGTCCCTTCCAGTATTGTTCTAGTTTAAAGCCCTCCTAATGAGTGAAGCAAGACACCTACAAAATATATGCTTACCTGTTTTTGTAAGGTGCAATCCGTCTCTAGTAAGCAGTCCATCGTATAGGTAATTCACTCCATGATCTAGAAATTCAAATCTTTGCTCATGGCTTCATCGACATAGCCAGTTATTCACCTCTAGAATCCTGTTCCATCTTCTTATTCCATGGCCATCTACTGGGAGGATGGATGAGAAGACCACCTGTGCTCCTAGTTCCTTCACCTTCTTTCCAAGGTCTTCAAAGTCTCTGCAGATAGTTGCAAGGTCTTTTTTTACAGTGTCATTTGTCCCTACATGTATTAGTAGGAATGGGTGGTGTTCTGTAGGACTGAAGAGTCTTGACAGCCTATCAGACACATCTTTGATTTGTGCACCTGAAAGACAGCATACCTCTTGTGAGGTGTCAGGTTTGCAGACAGCAGCTTATGTTCCTCTCAATAGGGAATCCCCCACAACCACCACTCTCCTTTTCTTCTTCACAACAGCACTTCTTTTTCTTCCTTCAAGAGGACTCTGTGTGCTTACTACACAGTTATTTGTGGGTAGAGTCATTTCTTGCTATACCTCTTTCTCCTCTGCTCTGTTCTTTGTGGGTAGAGTCATTTCTTGCTGTATCTCTATCTCCTTATGCTTAGGAACCAGTACCAGGCCCCCTGCGAGAGAACCTGGTACTGATTCCCAAGCAGTATGGGTGCTGGCTGACTCCTTATCCTCCTGCTTCTTAGGGTCACATGCTTCCATTGCTCTGTTTCTGCAGACTTACTGGACATTTCTTTTCCTTCAATATTTTGAAGACTTTAATGAGCTTCAATGTAGCTATTCTCTCCTGAAGACTATGTACCTTTCCCTCTAGTAGAGACACAAGCTTGCATTTCTGGCAGGTGAAGTTTGGCTTTTCCTCTGGTGGGTCTGTAAACATATAACAAACATTGCAGCTCACCATATGGCTCCTCTCCTTTTCCATGTTTTCAAATGATGTGCATTTCCAAACTTCTAAAAGTGAAGAATTGTAGTGAAGTTAATACTGATAGTGAAGATAATACAACGTGTACAACTTCGAGCGTGGTCTGGCGATGTCCTCCGAGCAGCTAGACCTGGTTAATTTTGCCAATCTTCCCGCTTACAGTGATTATTTGCTCTTCCCAGAATCCACAGGGAATATGCAAATGAACTTCCCACAGCTCCAATCTCTGGTCTGGAGATGTCCTCCGAGCAGCTAGATCCGACTAATCCCAACAATCTTCCCGCTTGCAGTGATTCTTTGCTCTTCCCAGAATCTCTGGTCCAGCGATGTCTTCAGAACAGCTAGACCCGGCTAATCCTGACCATCTTCTAGTTTACGTGATTCTTTGCTCTGCCTAGAATACACCGGGAATATGCAAAGGAACTTCCTGCAGCTCCAATCTCTGTCTCTGGATAGCAATTCCTCACTCCGGTTTTTAGCTGCTGCGTCACTTCCTGCGTGAGTGCGGCCATATAAGGGCCGAAGCATGCGCTGGGTTGTTGTTCTTCTAGGCTGTCGCAGGTGACTTAGCTGTAATCCGAAATGTGTTGCAATATCATCTGAATAAAAGGCTTTGTCACTGGATCTTGTGGAGTCCGCCATCATCTCGATTTCCACCCAACTATAAGTGGGTATTAAAGCCACACTGGATTAGGGGTGCACTCATCTGAGGCACCACTGCAAAGTAGTTTCTTCACCATTTTTCATGCTACCATTGTATTATCTGGAGTGCTGCGATTTTTTATGGGTGTTAGCTATTCTATTCTAATTACCATTGCTGAGAGCGGATTTAAAATCGCAGCGTGTCCTATTTTTGTGCAGTGTCTCCACAGACGGCTTCCATTGAGGTCAAAGGAAGCTGTCCGACCCATAGCCCATCCGCAATTGAGATTGCGGATAGGCCACAAGTACCCATGTCATCGCCTAGGAAAGACACAGGAAAAAAAAGTTCAACTTTTTTTTAACTGCAATTTTTACTTGAAATTTTTGAAATTTACAATATTGTAGTAAACATTAAATAGAATGTATCTCAGTATTATTAATACAAAACAAATGGTGCTCGCAATTATACAGATTAGGGGAAGAGGGAGAAGAGAACATAACAGAAAGGCAAGTTATTGTATAATCCTCTCTTTTGAGTCCCGGTTCAGTCTTGATGTAAAACAACCAGAATACTGATGGCCTGGCCAGGCCCTAACTTGAATTAAGCGGATAGAGGGAAGGTATGGGAAGGGAAAGGAAGGGGAGTTCCTGAGACAAGGGATTTTTCCCCCATGGAATGGAGCTTCTATCTGTAGGGTGGAGTTTTAAAAGGTGTTTTTGTTACTGTTATTTTCACAAGGAGGCTAGGGATCTATTACTTTGTAGGGGGAGAGTGTATTCTAGCTATGGGGACCATATTTTCAGGAATTTTCTGTGCCTATCGGCTAGAATAGAACTCAGTTTTTCATTTATTAAGTATCAATCCATCTTGCGCTTGACCTTGGTAAAGTCCAAGGAAGCCCACGAGCAGGCGCTTACTTGTTTCATGGCCAGAAAAAAGGAGAATAATTTCCTAGAATCAGGGTGAATATTATCTATGCGTTTGTTTAATGGAGCCTCCCAAGGTTTTTTGCATATTTTATTGCCTGTGATTGAATATATTGGTGAGTAAACTTGAATCCATAGTCTCTTAACCCGAGGGCATCACAGAAGGGGAAATAAAAAATTAAAAACAATCACAGAAAATGGCCGTTACTTACTGACTGAGGAGTGCATATAGATGCATCCTCCTCACACCATGCAGGTAGCTGACTACCCGAGGGCAGGACCATCAAATGTGGAGCATATTTCCCGGAGCCGAGCATCCATGGAAACAGTTGGGGGAGTATCCGGGTACTGCATAGGCTACTCAGTCAGGGGTTAAGAATCATTGGAGTAAGATTTTAAATTAGGTTTCTAGCATTAGTACATTTCTGGTGCTGTTATTAGTAGACTCCCATATCTGGGTCCAATCCTCTTCTGAAAGAATTTCACCTAGGTCCTTTTCCCAATGCATAATGTAAGGTAATTGTGTATGATAGGGAGAATGCACCAGTTCAGAATAAATTTGTGTAACGAGGCCTATTGCATGTGGATATCTATAACAGTATGTTTCAAATGGAATTAAAGTCAATGAAGAGCATGTGTTCTTAAGGATGTGTCCTCTAATAGAGGAGGTAAAATGTTTTAGTTGCAGGTAGCTGAACACTTCCAATGGCGGTAAGTTATATTTTTCCTGTAGAGTAGGGAAATGGGGTGGGTCCATTTATTGGAAGCACTTGGTGTACTTTGGTGATGCTTGTTTTCATCCATATTCTAAATGATTGAGATGATTCTATTACCGGTGGAAACATAGGGTTTCGCAGGGATAGCATAAGAGGCAGGTGGGGAATATTAGCTTCCCTGAATATTTTATGGAGTCTCAAATACAAAGGGAGTGGTTCGTAATGGGATTGTTGATTGGGGGCCTGTGGTTAGGCGGTATCCATAAAATAGGAAGAACAAAAATTTTTTAAAAATCTGTACTGCGCATGACTGACAACAAGCGCCCCTGGATATCTGCATTATAAAAAAAGTGAAGATACGCAGAATCGCCCGCTTGGCAGAGAGCCGGATTCTGCTGCGGGCTCCCACATGTGGAATCCGATCCGTCCATGTGAGACCAGCCTTGGTATTTCTTCAGATAAAGGAAAATTCTTTTCAGCAGCACTCACCATAACCCATAAGGGGGGGGGGGGGGGGGGGGGTTTCTTCCACATGTAGTGTCCTGCACGCCTAACTGGGATTGAATCCTAATCCCATAGATTGAGACAGAGTAAAAAAGAAAAATAGGCAGCAGAGTCCAGATCTTCAGGTGCAATAAAGACTTATATTTCCATCAGAACATCACATCATCATGAAATACAGCGACGTTTCGACCGTTACATAGATGGTCTTTGTCAAGCTTCAGACTGCCTAAAAAAAGCCATGTGTGTATAAAAAAAAAACCCCCACCAAAACATGTTTGTAAAAACAAGTGAAATTCATGGTGTTCTTTTTACATGAATCAAAGAGCCATGAAAAAACTGTGAAGGAAGCCTGAAGTTCTACATGTTTATAGTTCTACATGTTATAGAGGTTTCTGACTGAACACTGTTGCACAGTGACCCTTTTTACTTTACAATGTCTTCCTTAAATAATATTTAAGTTCAACAAATTTTTATTGAACAGATGTGTAACCAAATAATACATGGAATATCATGAAACAAAAAGGGTTTACATTATAAACAGTAATAG
Organism: Eleutherodactylus coqui; assembly: GCF_035609145.1. NCBI lineage: Eukaryota > Metazoa > Chordata > Amphibia > Anura > Eleutherodactylidae > Eleutherodactylus > Eleutherodactylus coqui. Next base: position 277,853,369 of record NC_089837.1, on the reverse strand, counting down.
TATTCATATCCAAAAACAAATTATGATGCGTTACACAGATATACAGTTTTCAGGTGCTAATTCAAAACCAAACCAAGGGTTGAGGGAAAGGGAATAGAATGGGAAGATCAAGCTTTGGCCTACTGGTAACAAAATGTGTTGACTAATTCAGAATGTAAAGCACCTTGTGTAATCCAGACAGCAAAGTTAGAAGTGGATTGCAACAAGAACCATGGAATCCAAGTTGAATATTGTAAAATATTACTTTGTCTTCACTTACCTTCATCTCATTGTTCCCCATCAAAGTGTTCACAGCTTACACCCACATTGCTCTAGAGGGAGAAATCTGCAACTTCCACAATCGTGGTGTAACTTGTCTTACTGCCAAAATTAAGTAATGTAGAAGAACTTGCTTGAATGCTGAGATGGATCCAGAAAACCTAGATAATAGGGCCAGCTCAGTGGACAAAACGATAGGAAGATCTACAAATAGAATTGTATAAAGAAATTACATCCTGCCATAGGGTATTTACAGAAGGGCATCCACACTAAGTGTGCAACATGGTTCCTAGTGTTCCAAAGCATCTCCAATATAATTGGGAGGATTGCAGATAAATTCCATGTAATTTCTCTGGAGTTATATACTTTTGAGACAGTAATTTTAAATTTAATTCTTGAAGTCTACAAGATGTTGCAATTTTATGGATAAGAAGAAACACCTTTTTCCACACCTCTCCGGAAATCTCCTGGCCCAGTTCTCTTAGGAATATTTAAACTTGTTTTTCTCGCTGGTTTGTATGTAAATATGATTATAAGACATCATAAACTAAACATCAAATACATTTGAAATGTATAGAATTCATGTATACTGTCTTGTCAGTAGTTATCATTTAGCCCTTTCATTTTGTGTTTCAATTAACTGAATGTATCAGACAAGACAAAAAAGAAATTACATTCGTGTGAACCAAGCCTTTGCATTATGGTGTTAAAGCCTAGACAGAGCCTGAGAATGTTGGGCCACAGAAGCTTTTGTTCTGGGAAACTATATGTTCCGTCTCTCTCAAAAAGGTAATGAGTAGGATCACCTGTTTAGAGGAATTAATGAAGTACATTAATGGGAAAAGGACAATCATAACAATTCTTAAGAATAGCGAAATGGGGTTGTAAGAGACATGGACCAGAAAATAGTATCCACTTAATTAGCAGGATGGCTGGAAATGTGTAGAAACAGGCCAAGGTCCAAGTTAATCACTGTGACTGGAGAACATTAATATACATGCCATGCCAGGGAAGCAGAGCAAAGGCCAAGCCAAAGCTCAAGCAGTTTCCTTTGATGCATTGATTCTTGTATTTTTTCTTGACATGCAACACTGGATTCCATTTTAAAGATGTAAAAGCTTTCCATGAGAAACATCATGGAAAATTAGATATGAGAATTCCTGTAATACAACAAATTAAAAGTTGCCAATACTTTCCAACATATTCCAATAGTTTTTGCCTTTTCATAAAGGCAATCATTTGTATTAAACAGTAGTATGCAAATGATTTCATAAAATAAAAAAAAAATTCACATCAAGTTAAGTGTGAATGTATGGTTAAAGCTCCTTTTACCCAAAATTTATGTGCCCCCTGAAAAGGAAGCTTTAATTTATTTTTTTTAAAAATGGCAAAAGTATGTTCTGCTAATAAACACACTCTGCCTTCTATCACTGAGACAGTTATTTTCCTATTTTGGCTAGCTTCACATGGGTCAGCACAATATGGGGCTGTGAATCCTGCCCCCATATCGAGCTCGCCACCCATGTAAAAGCCCCAGGGACATGAGGCGTTTTTATGTGAAAACAGCCTCACCTCACTTCGAGGATTACAGGCTCTGGTGTTAGATCAACAAAAGGAAATCATCAGCTTTCAGAGGCAACGTCTGGATGTGCATCACTCAGCCTGCAAAATTCAGTGGGGATCGTCGTCAGTATAGAGGCTACCTTAAACAATACCGAGTTTATTTCCAGATGCAGCCCACCTTGTCTACCAGGGACAGGAAGAAGGTGTTTTTCATTATTAACCTCCTCACTGATGAGGCGCTCACATGGGACTCACCATGGATAGAGACCAATAGTAACCTCCATTCGCTGGGGGAATGATACCACATGGAACCCAGCCGCACAACAGAGCCAATTTCATTGGGGATTATCTGAGTAGGTAAAGGATGAACAATGTTAGAGTGTAGACCCCAGATAACCTAGAAGATTTTATCCAGCTGTACATCAGAATTGATCAGAGACTTCCAGAGCGGCGAAAAGAGAGACTGCAGGGTTTGGGCACTAACACCCCTTACTCCCTAAGTCAATCCACATTGAGACCCCAGCTGAGGATTGAAGCCACACCAGAACTGATGCAGGTTGACATAATCCTCAAACCCCTCTCCAATATTGAAAAAGAAGGCCACTGTGCTGAAAATCTGTGCCTTTACTGTGGAAGCTCGGGACATTATGCCTTAAATTGCTCAAATAAGCCCCAAAGGACTCGCGCCCTAGCCAATGTCAAGACCATGACCAATCCAGCAATTGCAAAACAAGAGGATGTCACCAAACACGCCTTTGCACCAGTAGTTCTAGACGGTGTGAAAACCCTTCCCCCCACTCCACCACTTTGTCCTCCCAATAGAGACCTTAACAGGTAATCAGAAGACGCAGTGCTCAGTGATGTTGGATTCAGGAGTGGGAGGATATTTAAAATTTGCTCTTGCAACAAAAAACAAACAAACCACCAGGCGTAAGCCCATACCAATTGATATGGAAACTGTGGATGGATCACCCTTGTCCTCGGGACCTGTCACATAGAAGACAATTGAACTGGAGCTCCACATGAAACCTGACCATCAAGAAATGATTAGCTTCCAGCTCATCTCATCCTCTAAATTTCCAGTGATTCTCGGGATTCCCTAGTTCTCTACCCATAATCCCCTTTATCAACTGGGAAACAAGGACTATTGCTTTCCTTTCGGAATACTGTAAAGAAAACTGCCAGATGGCACCATTCACCCACAAACGAGTGTAAGACCATGAGGATGGTCAACAGAACTTTCAGAAATTACCAGTTCACTACCAGATAATTTTAGGGATGTTTGCAGCAAGAAGAAAGCTGAGCGGCTGCCATCTCACAGGCCATATGACTGTTCTATTGAGCTGCTCCCTAGATCTTCTTTTCCATTTGGGCATATCTACAACCTCTCAGAATCAGACTTAAAGACTAGAGATGAGCGAGTATACTCGGTAAAGGCAATTGCTCAAGCGAGCATTGCCTTTATCGAGTACCTGCCCACTCGAGAGGAAAGGTTCGGGTGCCGGCCCGGGGGAGCGGTGAGTAGCGGCTGTCAGCAGGAGGGAGCGGGGGGGGGGGGGGGGGGGAGAGGGAGAGAGAGATCTCCCCTCTGTTCCGCTCCGCTCTCCCCCGCAGCTCCCTGCCCGCCGCCGGCACCCGAACCTTTCATCTCGAGCGGGCAGGTACTCGCTAAAGGCAATGCTCGCTCGAGCAATTGCCTTTACCGAGTATACTCGCTCATCTTTATTAAAGACCCTTTGGGAATATTTGGATGCATGTCTAAAGAAGGGTTTCTTCCAGTTTCCTTCCTCATCCATTTTCTTGAAAAGAAAGATTCTACTATTTGACCATGATGATTACCGGGAGCTAAACAAGATTACTATTAAGAATTGTTATCATCTCCCATTGATGCCAGAACTACAGGAGAGGCTTCGGGCCCCCAAGGTCTTTACTAAACTGGATCTCAGAGGTGCATATAATATGGTGTGGATCTTCTCCGAAGATGAATGGAAGATGGCTTTCAGAACAAGATATGGACACTTCAAATCTCTAGCAATGCCGTTCAGTCCCTGCAATGCTTCTGTACAGCACTTTATCAATTATGTATTTCGAGACCTGTTGGATCAATTCACAGTGGCATATCCGAACGACATCCTCATCTTCTCTGACAATTTGGAGGAACATTGCAGACACGTTCGGGTGGTCTTGGAACGACTCAAAAAGAAAAACTTCTACATCAAGTTAGAGAAGTATGAGTTTGAACAGACCAAATGCAATTCCTGGGACACATTATCTCCACAGACAGCTTAAGTATTCATCCCAGCAGATTAAAGCCAACCTGAATTGTCCCATTCCAAGAAATTTGAAAGTAATACAGCGCCTGATTAGTTTCACAAACTTCTACAGCAGATTAATGAAGGACTTCTCAAAAGTCATCTCTCCAATCACCTCTCTCACAAAGAAAGAACATACATTTTCCTGGTCCCCGGAGGCACAAGTCGCTTTCGAGAAGCTGAAGTCTCTGCTTACTTCAGCATCAGTACTGATTTACCCAAGAGCAGTATTGCCTTTTTGTCGTGGAAGTGGACGCCTCCAACTCTGCTGTGGAAGCTATCCTATTATAGCGAGTGAGAGATAAGATGCAACTACTCCTTGTGCATTTCTGTCCTACACCTTATCACTAACGGAGAAAACCTATGACATCATAAAACAAGAAACTTCTGGCTATCAAGCTGGCTTTCACCAAATGAAGGCACCTCTTGGAAGGACCCCATCATTCAGTAATGCTTCTTACTGACCATAAAAAATGTTAATTTCTTGTTGCTGCCAAGAAGTAATCTGCAACACAAGTACGAGGATTTCTGTTCTTCTCAGGGTTTAATTTTGTTGTGTCCTACCGCTCCGGTTCCTGAAATGGCAAGGCAGATGCATTGTCCAGGAAATGTTCGGAGCCTGAAGAAACCACTCAATTCTGTCCCCCAAATTTTTTTTAGGTATCCTGCATTCTGAAGATCTCCTAACAAAGCTTAAGGGAGGCTACAAAAATGACCCTTTCCTAAGTTGTCCTTCTAAGGACATGAAGCTCTCTTTTAAGAATGAACTTCGAAGGCAAGAACACCAACTGTACATTCCAGAGGCTGGTCAACTCAAAGTCCCCAAACTGGTCCACAATTCCAAGCTGGCCAGTCACCTTGGGGTCACAAAGACTCTGGAACTCCTGCTTCATTCCTTCTAGTGGCCCAACTGCAGGAAGGATGTGAAGAGATATGTCACCTCTTGTGAGGTATGTGCCCAGAGCAAGACACCACGAGCTCACCCTCTAGGTTTCCTATAACCTTTGCCAATCCCATTCAGGACATGGGGATCTATATTGTGGACTTTATAGTGGACCTTCCCTCCTCGAAAGGAATGACTACCATTTTGGTTGTTGTGGACCGGCTTACAAAGATGACTCACTTTGTCCCCAAAGAAAAGATTCCTACCACTGAGCACACCACAGAGTTTTCAGACTGTATGGAATACCAGATGACATTGTTTCGGACAGGGGGAAGAGTTTTTACATGGCTTTGGGCATCACTATTAACCTGTTTTCTGCTTTCCACCCCCTGTCCAATGGTCAGAGTGAGAGAAAGAATCAAACTTTGTAACGATATCTCCAATGTTTTATCTCCCACCTCCAGGACAACTAGGTGGAGTATCTAGCAAAAGCAGAATTCATGTATAACAATGCTCAACATAGTTCTACTGCCCAGAGTTCATCCTATGCCACAGGTTTTGAAGCAGCGCTTCTCCTGGCGGAAATCTTGCGGTTTTGCGCTGTGGCCAAACCACAAGATTTCCGCCGGAATTCCGGTTAGTGAGAACCCAGCCTAAGGGGCGCAGTAAATGAAAGAAAGAAAGCGTTTAAACTACTAAAAGAAAGAAGTGCTAAAATCATATGAGGAAAAAACAAATCATGTAAAGAAAAGATCAAAATTGCTATGGAGGAGGCAGAAAGACTGATCGCCAAAGAGAGCAAAAATAACCCTAAACTATTCTTCAATTACCAGCAAAGGGATTTGCACTGAGAGCACTGTCCCTTTAACAAACAGCTCAAGAAAAACCATAGAAGACGATGGGGAAAGGCAAATCTATTAACCCCTTCAGTAGCGGGTTTCTTACCACCCTGCCAGACCCACCAGGACAGGTTTTTTAAATAGGCCAATCATTTAATTACAACTAATTTTCCAGTCGCGTTCCAAAAGCCATAACTTTTTCATTTTTCTATTGGCACAGCCATATGAGGGCTTTTTTTTTTGCAGGACAAGTTGTACATTTTAATTGCATAATTTCTAACTATATAAAATGTATTGCATAACTTTTGTAAAAAGATTTGTAGGGAGATTGGGGGAAAAAAAAGAAATTCTGCCATTTGTATTTTGGATTTGAATAAATGATGTGAAAACATTATTCTCTGAGTCAACACAATTCCGGCAATACCAAGTTTATACAGTTTTTAATGTTTTGCTATTTTTGTACATTTAAAACATTTTTTTTTCTTAAAGGTTTGCTTTTGTGATGCAACATTCCAAGAGCCGTATTAAATTTTTTTCCCATTGCCAGAGCTCTAGAACGCCTTGTTTTTTGCGGGATGAACTCTAGTCTTCATTTATCTAATTTTTCGGAACATGTAAAATTTTGATCGCTTTTTATTGCATTTTTTCTAGGGGCAAGATTAACAAAATCTGTAATTCTGGCATGTTTTTTATTTTTATTTTTCACTGCATTCTCTGAGCAGTATAAAAAATATATTAAAGTAATTCTACAGGCCAGTATGATTATGCCAATACCAAATTATAATAGGGTTTTTTTTGCTACTTTTTCACAGTTTAAAAAAAAAAAAAAAAAAAAAGGTAATACAAGTTTAAACCACCCTCCTTTTGCCATATCTATAATAAAAAACATCATATAATCATATAATAAAATAAATCATAAAAGAAAAACACATTTTTGGTATTGCCGCTTCCATAAAAGTCCGATCTATCAAACCTTTGCATTATTTACCCCACACGGTGAACGTAGTTCGAAAAAAAAAATAAAGAACGCCAGAAATCCACTTTTTCAGTCACCCTGTCTCCCAGAAAAAATGCAATAAAAAACGATCAAAAAGTTGTATGTATTCCGAATTGGTACTAACGTAAACTACAGGACATCCCGCAAAAAATGAGCCCTTGCTCAACTATGTCGACGGAAAAATAAAAAAGTTATTGTGCGCAGAAGATGCAGCAGAAAATAATTTTAAAAAATTAAATGTCTTTGAAAAAAAAGTGCTACAGCAAAAAAAAAAGCTATACAAATTTGGTATCATGATATTCATACTGACCCATAGAATAAAGTTATCATGTCATTTCTGTTGCAGTTTGTGTGCCGTAGAAACAAAATGCACTGAAAGATGGCGGAATGTCATTTTTTAAAATCATTTTTCTGAATTTAGTAAAAGTTTTTTAGTACATTTTATGGTATTTTAAATAGCACCATTGAAAAATACAACTCGTTCCGCAAAAAACAAGCCCCCTTGCAGCAACATCGATGAATAAATAAAGGAATTATTATTTGTTAAAATGGGGGAGAAAAAACGAAAAGGGAAAAAAAAGGGACGCGTTATTAAGGGGTTAAACAATGTACTAACCTCCTTCTCTGGGTCATTATGAACGCAGAGATACTACATATGTAATTTGGTTTTTAATTCTTTACAAAGCAAAGGGAGAAAGGTGCTTTTATTAAATTTTTTTAATAATTTTTTTTGCTATTTTTTTAACTTTTTAAAATTTTTTTGTCCCTTTAGGGGACTTCGACAGAGACCCTGATCACATTGTGGGGGTCCGATGGTGTAAGCCCTGTACATACTGCTGTCGCATAGACCGTGGCATGAAAAGGGTTAAACAGCAGAGATCTGAGGTTTTCTCTATTCTCTGCTGTGTAAGAGCTGGTACCTGGCTATCCTCTGACAGCCTAGCACCAGCTCTCCCTGCCACGGAGACCATCAGCCGGCTTCTGACTAGCCGATGGTCTCCGTAGCAACCTGTAAACAAAGCAGTGCAGGAGTTTAAAGAAAAGAAGCGGGAGGTTGCCGGCAGATCGGTAATATCTTCCTGCTTCTTTTTTTAAAGTCCTGCACTGTTCTGTGTGGGACTGTGCAGACAGAGCACAATGCTACAGCTTATGGCATTGTGCTCTGCAGGTCCCATAGTGAAACAAAGCCCGGAAATCTTCTGGTCTATATCACTATAGGCAGTGGAGCTCCTCCCAGAAATTTTTCCGGGCATGCCACTCAATGGGTTAAATAGTTTGAAAAAGAAATGTCACATGAGATGCAGGGGAATAAAACGAACCCCCCACTAAATATTGCATGCCTCACACAGGAGTACGTGCATAGCTGGTTAAAGAGGATCGAAATCGCTAAATCGCCGGATCCAGATGGAATACACAAGGGTTCTAAGGGAACTAAATTACGTGATAGCTAGACTGCTATTTCTTATATTTATGGACAATATTGAGACTGGGGTTGTACCGCTGGATTGGCGAATTGCCAATGTGTTTCCAATATACAAAAAGGGGTCTAAAAGAGAGCCTGGTAGCTACAGCCCGGTAAGCCTCACTTCAATAATTGGAATAACTCTTCATCGGCATGGGTTCATAAGGGGTCGATCATGTCAGACCAACTTGATCAGCTTCTACAATGAAGTAAGCTCTAGGCTAGACCTGGGAGAGTCTATTGATCTCGTATATCTGGATTTCTCTAAAGCATTTGACACCGTGCAGCACAATAGGTTGATATATAAAATGAGACTGCTCGGTCTGGGCGAAAACGGGTGTATCTGGGTAAAGAACTGGCTCAGAGATAGAAAACAGAGAGTGGTAATAAATGGTTTGTACTCTGATTGGGCCACCATTGCTAGTGGGATGCCACTGGATTCAGTACTGGGCCCCATTCTGTTCAATATATTTATCAATGACCTGATAGAGGGACTGCACAGTAAAATTTGCAGATGATTCAAAATTATACAAGATAATTAATACAACGGAAGACAATATGCGACTACAAAAGGACCTAGATAAACTAGGGGTTTGGGTAAAAAAATGGCAAAAGAAGTTCAATATTGATAAATGTAAGTTTATGCACATGGGCAGGAGAAACGGATGTCACCAATACACACTAAATGGGGTACTGCTAGGGAAAAGTGATATGGAAAAAGACCTGGGGGTACCAGTGGGCTGTAGATTTAACTGGAACAATCAATGCCAATCAACTGCTGCAAAAGCAAATAAAGTTTTGGGGTGCATTAAAAGAGGTGTAGGGGTGAGGGATGAGAACATTATTCTTCATTGCTCACATAGAATAATGTGCACAGTTCTGGACACTGGTGCTCATGAAAGATCTTGCAGTGCTTGAGGGGGTTCAAGAAGGGCGGCTAAATTAATAAACGGAATGGGAGGACTAGAATTCCCAGAGAGGCTATCAAAATTGGGATTATTTACCCTGGAAAAAAGATGGTTAAGGGGTTATCAAATAACTATGTATAAATACATTTGGGGACAATACAAGGATATCTCCCATGACCTGTTTATACCCAGGACTGTGACGATAATAAGAGGGCCTCCTCTATGTCTAGAAGAAAGCAGGTTTCATCACCAACACAGAATAGGGTTCTTTACTGTAAGAGCAGTGAGACTGTTTAACTCTCTGCCTGAGGACGTGGTGATGGCAAAATCCATACAGGAGTTTAAGAGGGAGCTAGATGTCTTTCTAGAGCGCTATGATATTACAGGATATAGACATTAGGTGACCATTGGGGATGTTGATCTTAAATATTGATCCAGGGATTACTCTGGCTGCCATTATGAAGTTAGGAAGGAATTTTTTTCTCCTCCAAATCAGCAAAATTCGATCGTTGGTTGTTTTTTGCCTTCCTCTGGACTAACAAGGGAGGTTGAAACAGGCTGAACTAGATGGAAATTGTCTTTTTTCAGCCTAACATACTATGTTATTATGTTACTCACACACATACACATAGTCACACACTCCCACACATAGTCACACACTCACACACATACACTCACATGTACAGTCTCACACAGTCATACATACACTCAGATGTACAGTCACACACATAGTCATACATACACTCACATGTACAGTCACACACACAGTCACATAGTCACACACATACACTCACATGTACAGTCTCACATTTGCATAGTAACACACATAACAAGCATCACGGAGCTCCACCTATTACTAGCAGTCATTATGGAGCACTTCACACTGACTGCACCGCTGGTTGCCACCTCCTCAGAGGGGATGTAAGGAGCCTCTACAGGACCTCAATCACGTGACTGTGTGATGTCATGGAAGGTGCTGGCTGCAACCCATGTAGACGGGTGAGGTAGGGACAGGCTTAAGAGCCACAGAGGCTGTCAGAGGAGGTGAACTCAGCCCTGTCTGCCTGTCCATCAGCAGCAGCAGCAGCTTGTAAATAACTGCAGCTCATCCAGACAGTGGCATAGCAAGGTAACCCGGTACAGAAATTTTTTTTTCACCCCTCTCAGTGATGGCACCCAGGGTGTGCCGCACCTGCTGCACCCCCCCCCTTTCTACACCACCGCCCCCAATATGTATTAAATGTTCAAGATAAGATACCTATTAAAGTAAGAGAAACCAAAGAACCTCAAAAACGGAGCATACTGCAAGACCTTAGGATCCAACGGTGCCTGTACTGTCTCCAAAAGGTCAACTTTTCCTACATAAAAGCTGGGAGATACATCATTAATCATGTCATAAAGATCTAACCTGGAAGGTGGAGTTGTGTGTTTTTTTTAGTATATCGACAATTAACCATATGGCAGCAGTGAGAATGTGAAGGAGTAGTTTGATGGAACGCTTAACCAATTTCATAGAAGGAACATTAAGTATGAAGGTTCTGAAAAAATAATGCTTCAACACTAGAGATGAGCGAACGCGTTCGTCCGAGCTTGCTATTCGTGCGAATATTAGGGTGTTCGGGATGTTCGTTATTCGTAACGAACACCATGCGGTGTTCTGGTAAATTAAACTTTCTTCCCTGAGACGTTAGCGCTTTTTTTTGGCCAATATAAAGACAGGGAAGGCATTACAACTTCCCCCTGCAACGTTTAAGCCCTATACCACCCCCCTGCTGTGAGTGGCTGGGGAGATAAGGTGTCCGCCTGATATGAAAGTCTGCCCCTCCCGCTGCTCGCTATGGATGCATTCTATATGCGCTCAATGGGGCCAGCGGCAGCAGCGCTGACCCCATTGAGAACATATAGAAGACAAATCCTTCTTCTCTGGCACAGCTGTAACAGCTGTAGCAGAGAAGAACGATGTTTGCCCATTGAATTCAATGGAACCGGCAATACAGCCGACTCCACTGAATGCAATGGGCTGCCGGCGATCGCAGGATGAATGGTCGGAAAGGGGTTAAATATATAACCCCTTTCCTGCAATTCATCCAGAAATGTGTTACACTAAAAATATATACCGGCGTATAAGGCGACCGGGCGTATAAGACGACCCCCCAACTGTCACCTTATACGCCGGTAATACAGTGGAGAAAAGAATAAAAAGCATTACTTACGTTTTTAGATGATCTGCGGCGCTCCTGCAGGCTGTCGCTCCCTCCTAATCCACGGCAGAGTATTCCTTTCTCCACGAAAGACTTTAAATCCCTGCCTCCAGAAAGACACGTGCCTTCAGCCAATCACAGCCAATGACAATGATGTCATTGAATGGCTGTGATTGGCTGTGTTTCTGGAGGCGGGGATTTCAAGGCTTGAAATCCCCGCCTCCAGAAACACAGCCAATCACAGCCATTCAATGACATCATTGTCATTGGCTGTGATTGGCTGAAGGCACATGTGCTTCTGGAGGCAGGGATTTAAAGTCTTTCGTGGAGAAAGCTTGTCTGCCGTGGACCAGGAGGGAGTGACAGCCTGCAGGAGCGCCGCAGATCATCTAAAAACGTAAGTAATGCTTTTTATTCTTTGCTCCACTGTATTACCGGCGTATAAGGTGACAGTTGGGGGGTCGTCTTATACGCCCCGTCGCCTTATACGCCGGTATATATTTTTAGTGTAACACATTTCTGGATGAATTGCAGGAAAGGGGTTATATATTTAACCCCTTTCCGACCATTCATCCTGCGATCGCCGGCAGCCCATTGCATTCAGTGGAGTCGGCTGTATTGCCGGTTCCATTGAATTCAATGGGCAAACATCGTTCTTCTCTGCTACAGCTGTTACAGCTGTGCCAGAGGAGGACGATCTTTATGCTGACAGTGGGGGGGGGGGGGGGGGGGGGGCACTCTTGCCGCTATTGTGGCTTAATAGTGGGACCTGTGAACTTGAGATGCAGCCCACCATGTAGCCCCTCGCCTGCCCTATCCGTCACTGTGTCATTCCCATCACTTTCCTGAATTGCCCAGATTTTCACACATGAAAACCTTAGCGAGCATCGGCGAAATACAAAAATGTTCCGGTCGCCCATTGACTTCAATGGGGTTCGTTGTTCGAAACGAACCCTCGAGCATCACGGGAAGTTCGTTACGAATAACGAACACCCGAACATTTTGGTGTTCGCTCATCTCTATTCAACACTTGTAGTATGAATATCTGACCAAAATGTTTGAATCAGCGGGCATATCCAAAAGAGATGAGTGAGAGTACAATCATGTTCCCCACATCTCCAGCAGCAGTTAGGGATATTTGGATGCTATCTATGGAGAAACCTTGGTGTATGATATCAGAAAATTAACAATTTAATACTTGTTCTCTTTATATGTAGAACAAATAAATGTCTGACGCTAATCTTTAGATTAAGCTCCAATTATCACAGCCTTTTCAATCACGGCACATGTGTGTCCCGCACCCATGTGAAACGCCCTGTCAGCACAAAAAGTACAATAAGGGCGCCCACCCACTGGCGTTTGCGATTTTCATGCGTGAAAAATGCAGCGTTTTCCGCGCGTTTTTGGCGGCTTTTTCGCGGCATTTTCGCGGTTTTTTTCGCGCCTTTTCCGTTCATTTCCATTGACATTCATGGGTGTATTAAGAGAAAAATAAGGACACATATGCAACTGACAGTTCCTATGTTAAAAATTCCAACGGACCGAAAAAAAAACCGCCAGTGGACAGGAACACATTCAAAACTAATTGCTCTTGAGAAAAAACGCAAAATGCAAAGGAAAAAAAATCGCCAGTGGGTGGGCGCCCTAAGATGCACTAAAACATCCAAAAAACACTTCACCATGCAATACCGTTGCAATACTACATATGTTTCGTGCATACGCTCATGGAAAGCCACCCTAAGACTAGTTTTCATGATTAAATAAAGGTTGTCCCATCAGATATGAAAAATTAACAATATGTGCCAAAATATAGATTTTCAGAAGTGTGTAATGTTCTCACCCCTGCCACAATGCCATCCACGGCCTTTTTTCACTATTGTTCATGGTAATGGATTCCTGTAGTTCTGCTACTAAGAGGAACGAGCATGCATAGTTCATACATGCTCTCTGCCCATCACTGATGTCTGTATCTACTGTGTAGTGAGCATTCTGGTCATTCTCAATGCATTGGGTGAACATTAGAGATGAGCAAGTGTACTCGTTAAGGCAAAATGCTCGAGCGAGTATTGCCATTTTCGAGTACCTGCCCGCTCGTGAGAAAAGATTCGGGGGCCGGCAGGGGTGAGCGGTGAGTTGCGGGAGTGAGCATGGGGGAGCAGGGGGGAAGAGGGAGAGAGATCTCCCCCCCCCCGTTTCTCCCCGCTCTCCCCCGCCCCCTGCCAGCCCCCAAATTTTTTGGCACCAGCGGGCATGTACTCGAAAATGGCAAAACCCGCTTGAGTATTTTGCCTTAACAAGTACGCTCGCTCATCTCTAGTGAGCATGCTTAGTTCAGCAGCACTCATTGTGTAGTTCAGGAAATACAGGCTTTATTACATCGTGGCAAGTTACTGGTGTCCAGCTTCAGGACTGCTCAAACATTCCATGTAAACAGTCACTGTTATTGCACCAACAGGGGTACCAAATTGCAAATGCCACATGAATAATTACAATAGAAAATACAATGTGTCCCTGATAAACAGGATGTACAGGATTTTTTCTGTGGCTAAAGGCCCTTTTACACGCAATGATTATCACTTAAACAACCGCACAACTGAACGAACTGCCACCTTTTTGAATAAAATTACACATACAGATAATGGCTTTTAATTACCGGCATTTCTTTTACGAGTTGTTTGCTCAGCTGGGCGTGCATTTATGCAATGGTTTTCTGGCTGGCAGGATTCCATTGTCTTCTCCCTACAGAGTACATAATGAGTAAACAGTATACTCATTATGTATGCAAGGCAAACAAAACCCATCATGCAGTCGTTCAAAATTCCATTTAAACGGAACAAATTATGGCGGCTAAAAAATAGCACTAAATGAAAATTGAACAAATAGTGCAGGACTGCCCGCATTTACATGTAATGGTTGTCGCTCACTTTAAGCCATTTGAACAAATTTTGAGCAATAATCATTGCATGTAAAAGGGCCTTTAGTTTAAGGGGAAACCCTTCCTTTTCTTTCATATCATTTGCTGTGATCTGTTTTGATCGTGATATACCTAAATGACAAAGGTTTAACTGATTTCCATTATTAGAACAGAACCAAGGCTGTGCATAATGGCCACTGTTCTGTTCCTGATCATGCATACATAGTGAAAGTGCCCATGTGACCAGAGCACCATAACAATATGATGCAGCTCTGCTTCTGACAGAAAAGTAGGCATAAGGAGGCTTTACAACATAGAGCCTTTTAGTAATACCCACTGTGGATACAAAGTTTATAACTCACTAGTGTACTGTTAGGGGATGCAGAGGTTTCAATTGCGACCCAACCCCTTAGCTATGGGTCTGTGGGCCCCCCACCATATACTGTTTCACTGCTGCAGCGCAAATCTAGCGGCTGTGGGTGCCGCTCAGGGAGGAAAGGGACTGTTACCCGGCAGCAGCCAATTCACCGCTGCAGACTCTCCCGCTGCATGGTCCTCCCTACCACTGAGAGACTGCAGTTGTGATTTGTCACAACTACAGTCTGTCAGTGCATATCCGGACAGCGGTATCTGATAGTGGAGAAAGGGAGGGGACCATGCTGGTATAGCTATAACTTATACTAGCTGTACATATATAATTATATACATGATACATCCAGGTCACACCAGCATGCTCCATATCACTATATACAGGGAGATGTATACATCCTGGATATCTCCTGTATATAATTATATATGTACAGCTGGTATAAGTTATACATGTCCTGTATATAGCGATATAGACCATGCTGGTATAACCTGGGTATCTCCCTGTATATAATTGCACACTTTACACACAATAAAAAAAAATACATCAAAAACCTGCATGTAGGGTTGGGACATCGACACAAAAATATTGATAGTCGATAGTATCGACTATCGCTGAACAAATTATCGATTATTGTAAAATATTGATGGAAAACTATCAATATTTCTATATATCGACTGTTTTAATTGCTGTATAAAATAAAACAGGTCTAGGATTAATAAAGCAACACAATCAACAACAAAAAGTTATAGTTTTCTTTTAAAACTTTAAACTGTTGAATTTATTAACTTCTAACTATTAATAACATCATGAAAATATATTAAAGTTACAAATGAAAACAAAAAATTACAGATGGAACACATAATTAAAATTAGGTGTATGAAAATAAGTTTTTTAGCATTGGCCCCAATAATCATTATCTAATGAGTCAACAAACGCACTGAAACAAGGTCCTGCCAGCTACAAGGAAGCCAGAAGATGGACCTGACGGGATGTGAGCATGATCTCTGTGTGTGTGTTTGTAGGGCTGCGTGCCCTGCATTTTTTCAAATTGCCGCTGAGGGACCAACGGTCTCCATGGCAATGTGTAAACCATGTAGGGCCTGATAACACGAACGCAGTGCCCCGAATGCAATTGTAATTGCGTTAGATGGGTCTCTTATCTTTTCTATAGGCACTGCGTTCACGTTAGACCCTGAACGCACGACATGTCGCGTCTCCTTTTCTGGACGCGACATTCGTGTGTTCAACGCAGCCCTCCATCTGCATGTGGAAATGCTTTCATTGCCCACAGCCATCACGTTAGACGCAAGTGTTCAGAGCCTGGTCTAACGCGATGAACAAACGCATGTGGAGAAGGGGCCTAAGGCTCCACTTTTTCTGAGAGTGGTTTTGCCTGGAGCAAACCTTATTGGTGACAAAGTGTCACCTCACACTTTCCAAAAGTTTCTAGAACTTGCTTATAAGTTCATTAGTGTCGAGAGCAAAATTACATCCTGTACCAACACAAAGGAAAGGGCAGAATTTAAAGAAAGAAAGTATGGTCACCAGACCACAAGACACGTTTCTTCTTTACAAAAATCGACATTATATCGCCTTAAACTATCCATGCTACCGATATACCGGACATAACAATATTGATGAAAAGTATCGCCAAAGCATTAGCAATATATCAATATTTCGATATATCGGTTTTCGATGCCCCAACCTTACCTGCATGTGGTTTTAAAAAACCTGCATGTATTGCTCAAATCCAAATGTTGTTTCCAATAGTGTACGCTGTTTCTTAAAAGCACATGTGCTTTTTTAATACTGCATACAGTGTTTTGATGTGCTGCTAACAAATTTTCACGTAGACCAGGAAATGAGTCATGTTAGGAAAACTTATGCCAAAGGGATAGATCATGCATGTAAATTCATTTTGCTGTTTTATGTAGCATGGTTTAGGTATGGGTACAGATGGGGGTGGCCCCACGCTGAATTTTTGCAGCCCCTTTTCTCACCCTGCTCCCAGCGAATCTCTAAAGCAGGGGTGTAGCTGGGGGAAGGGGGCAACCGGGGCACCTAAGGCTGCCTGTCCACGGGCGATTGTTCATTGCATTACCCACGCAGATAATCAGGCTGCAGGTAACGCAGTGAACGCTTTCCATAGTGTTACTATGGAAAACGCAGCCGTGACGTCCACGAGCAGGAATCATAGCGATTCTCCGCTTGCGGGATCTAAATCAAGGCATGCTGTGATTTGCTGCAATTTTCCGCGGTAAGCCTATCTGTTAGATAGGCTGACTGCAGAGAACTGACAGCGGACCCCCCCTGCCCACCTGCGGCAGAATATCGCTGACGATATTCCACAACGGCTGTCGACAGGAGGCCTAAGTGTAACTACCCTGTGTAACTAAGACTGAAAAGAAGGGGGCGCAGGTACCTTCTAGGCCTATCAACCTCACTACAGTTGCAGCATCCGAGGTGCAAGCCCGCAGTTGAGGAGATAGCGGGTTAGAGAAAAACCTTGTCATGGGGTTCTAACATCTCCTTCCCTGGGGGTAGCTCAGGACCCGACCATGTTACTGTTGGGGGAGATCACAGGGGAAGTAACCAGGGGTTACCTTGTGTCCATTTGTCACACATGACGCTAGTGTTCTGTCCCCTGCGGTGAAACTTGATGACGAAATAAAGGAGTTGATGCACAGGGAAAATTTTCTGAACAAAACCGGGAACGGTTGGTAATGTCCGTTTACTGTAACTTGACAATGTCCAAACCACATCAACAGTCTTGGCACAGATACAACAACTCAGAGTGTTGTATCTGTGCCAAGGACGGATGGAATCCAGGATGCACTAGGATTGTTATGGGGTACATCATTCTTCTCCCCAAAGACCAAAGAAAATATACAACACTGTAGCAGAACAGGAGAATAGAAAAGAGTGACTGGTAGGATTTGAAAATACGAGGAAAGGGGAATGAACATCAATTCCTCTGAATCTTGTGAAGGGTGGTAGCTTAAGTCAATACCCCCAACCAAGCTGACTAGAGAAAAAAAATGTTAATGAGGCTGCATCTACTAAAATACATATGACAACAGACAGACACTGGTGCACTAAGTGGAGTAGTAGAGTGTAGCGTCTAAACCTCCTGTCTCATACATATATACATCATGCAACCACACGCAGTCACTTTGGTGCAAGCAGAAAACTTTAATTTACATACTCCCTCCTGCACATTAGCTTAACTTCAATGTTACTTTCAACATTCTGAAATTAACTCATGCATTTTTTCAACTTTAGGTAATATAAAACATTTGCTTTAATTGACTATGCAAGGGGCAAAAATACCTTCAAAGTCCTTTTGGGCATAACAGGGTATACAGGAAAAATAATAAAGTCTTAGGATAGTCCAAGAATAGAAAATAAGCACATAGAGTCTCTTAACATCAAATCACTGTTTGAATAGATGGAACAGTGGGTTCTTCAGGCTCAGATTCAGTGCTAAAGCCTGTTGGCATAGCGTTGCTTCCCCAGGAACGAATCACAACTGATGAAGAAAGTGAGGGTCTCGCTCTCAAAAAAGTACTCACTTCCTTGTCCTCCTGGATGCAGCTCCCCTCCTTGATCGGATTAAAATGCTCGGCTGACTGCCGCCAAGCTTGGAACAAGTCCACAAGGCGGAGAGTTTCCTCTGGAAAGACCCGTGGCAAAGGAACATCGCTGAACAGTCGCCGCAATCTCATCGGAGGTCCTCTAGGGTGGTCATCCAAAAAATAGAATGCAAAATTAGAATCCCCGAACTCTTTGAGGAATGGATGGAAAAGGGGTGGTAGCGCAGCCTTTGCCTCCTGATTTTCCCGATGGATCAGGATCCAAGGAGGGTAGCACAGTTCCATAAATCCACCCTGAGTCTGGAATTTTTGTACACTCCTGAGCCTTCTCCTGGACAGAGGAAAAGTGTCTCTTCCAGGCAGGAGATTCTCATTGGAAGCGGCAGAAGAAGATGTAGCCTCACGAGTGACAGGGTCAAGATCCTGTGTCTCTTCCAGCCTTTCTTTGGGTGGCGGTGAAACGAGTGAAGTACTGGGCTGAAACTCCAGCAACTCCGGCTCATCACCCCAATAAAATCTGGGCTGTGCCGGTGGGTATCCAGCAGGTACAAACTGGAGAGTTTTAGTGGCCATGTCGCCTGCAGGGGTGCTCACACTGGTCTCTCGTGCAGCTTTAGATCTCCTTCTCACCAGCATCAGCGGCTCATCCCCTGGGTGGTCCTCAGCACGCTGCTGTTGCTCCGTGGTGGGGGTGACCCCCCCTACTTTATCCATAGCCACGATGGGAACAGAGTGGTCGGAAAGTTTTGTGGATTCTGTAACTGTAGAGGAAGAAGAAGACTGGGCGCTATCTTGAGTGTCCATACAGTCCTCCACATTTTCTGGCACAAAGTATAAACTAGGCAATTCCACCTTGTCCAGCAGTAGTACATGATCCTCCTCCAGACGATAACGCATCCGGGGTACACATGAATTAAGTTTAGATTTTTTTTTTGTTCACTTTGCATTCCTGCAGATAACTCAACCTCATCTCTCTGACTTTCTCAGAGAGCTGTAACCAGACACAACTTGATTTTCCATATAGACTCAGGCATGGGCAAACACTCTTTTCCGTGTCTGAAAAATGGTGGAGGCATTTCTTCTCCATTTTTTAAGTGAAGGCGCGGAGGAATCATCCTGTTCAGGACACCATAGCTCTGCCCTTAGTGTTCGAGGAGCGGGCCCACACCCAAGGAGATAGCAAGGCAGAGAAAAACCTTGCCACGGGGTTCTACCATCTCCTCCCCTGGAGGTAGCATGGGACCCGACCACATTACCTGTACACACCAGACATTAACCCTTGCAGTCCTGCAGCTATGCAACACACAACCTTGATGAATTCCACAAACAAGACACTAACATTAGACATTAGCACAAGACGGATATAAAATATTATAGAGGGGCCCCACTAGACTGTTTTGTCTTAACTCCAATTAACCTATTTGCACATGGCTGTGAAAGCAAGTGCGCTGGGCCAGTGGGAGCATATTGTGGCACGGATGAATACAATTAGCCCTGCTCTGCAAACTTCTGCTGCTGGTCTATAAAGTTATTGCAGCTGTACTGTGGATCAGTGCAGCATTCTAGATTGGGTATCCTCTGGTTCCACTGGTCAGTCGTACAGCTGTGCACGTGACCTGTCCAGCCAGGCTAAGAGGATACTGTCTACATTAAGGTACTTTGCTGCAGCAGGAAATACGCAGGCAGAGAGATTTAGCAACGCTTTTTTTGGCTTAAAAATGTTGCATAATTTGGTGCAAGCTCAGCTTGTGCAAAAATTGTGCAACCTTTTGAGTGATATGCTGCTCTGCGCCATTTTTCCAAAAAGAGTTTATGACTGTCAGGAGGGGGCATGGCCACCACAAATCATCACATTAATGTATAATTTACCAGAAACTGGCATAACTTTTGCCAGAAATCTATGCCATTTCCCAGCTGGCATAAATTTGAATCAATTTGAAAACCACATTGATGCCACAACATGTGAATGCAGCCTAACCAAGCCCAAGTGTGTTTTAGCATAATTTCATGATGGAGGCCCAAACAAGGTTTCCTGCATATTTACTGCGTATTTACTCATGTCCATTGACTTCAATGGCTTACTTCGATGTGCAATACACACCAAAATAGGACATGCCGCAATTTTTTTTCTCACGAAAATGAAAGACACGTAGAAATGCTTGAGAAAGGCGTATTAAAACGCCGAAACGAGTTGCATAAAGCTGCATAATCCATTCAGTATTTTATTGCACTGTATAATTGCCAGATTTTGGCATTTTATTAAATGTGCTGTGGGCACTATTAAATTTCATTTCTCCTGGAGGTTCATTTTCTGTAGTCACCCGCATAAGGGCGCCCACCCACTGGCGTTTTTTTTCCCTGCGAAATTCGCAGAAAAAAAATGCTGCGAATTTCGCAGGGAAAAAAAAACGCCAGTGGGTGGGCGCCCTTAGCGCGGATATACTTTATGGACTTCTTCACTCCCCTTTTGGCATTTTTTTCCTCTTGGGGATTTATATATTTTTTCCTGCTGCTTACCGGACTCCAGAGGACTCCAAATACTTGCTACAGGTGAACTAGGACGTTTGGTGTAGGCGGGTAGCCCATTGCCCGCATAGGGCTCCCGCCAAGCACCAGGTGAGTTCAGAAAATCTTTTTATTTCTTTTCTTTATTGATCTCTTCATGTTGGGTGGCGCGGATCATTTTGTTTCTTCCAATGTACATTAATGGGGATTGTGCACAACGTATTACAAATACGCTCGTATGAATGAGCCTTCAGGTTGCATTTTTTACTGTAACTCAATATAACAAATACAATTCATTGCTCAAAAACTGGCTGAATGATGCAAACAGAATTAATTTCCTGTGAGGAATTCTCCTCTTCTTCACCTAGAGTAAACACACTGTCACTGTGCAATTTATTGTGGTACAACAGAAGAGTTTTCTTTCTCACTAAAATAGGGTGTGAAGGACTAGCTCAAGAAGGGCATAATGAGAATGAAGGCTATTCTGCAGTATAGCAGGAAACTATGCGGTGTCTGTGTGTCAACTTTAGGTGAAGAAGAAAAGATTCCATGTGGCAAATTGATTCTGTCTGGATCATTCAGTGTTTGAGCAGCGAGTATGTGTTACTGCATAATTTGAGGAGCTTTAAGTGGACTTTTTACATTCACCTGCTGTGCCGTGCCTGGATGAGAATTCAGTGTAAACTTGGACAAGGCCGTCTACATACTTGCGAAATTCATCACAGTGCCTTATGCTAGATAATACATTTATAATAATAATCTTTATTTTTATAGTGCCAACTTATTCCGTAGCGCTTTTTTGCACATATTTAGACACTTTTGTCTAATTTTACAGAACCTATTACAATGTTATCTCCGATAATGTGCTCCAGCCTGATAATAAGCCATACCCTGATTTTCAGGGGGGTTGAGGGAAGGGAGGTGGGCCTTGAAATATAAGCCCTCCCGAAAAATAAGCCCCAGCTACACTATATGTAAAAAACCCAAAACAATACTCAGCTAGCAGCCGTCGTTCGGGCTCCTCGCGCTGGGCTGCAGCGCTGCTGCAGGCTTCTGAAGTTCTTCCTGGTAGCAGGGCTTGAATACCCCGCTTACAGCAAGCTAGTGCTCCTAATGGGTAATCGAGCGCTACGTCAGCCAATGAGAGTCGGAACTTGATTAACCAATCACAGCCATTCAATGATGTCATTCAAGCCCTGCTACCAGGAAGAACTGCTCTGTTGGTGTTCTGGAGGACACAGAAGCTTACAGCAGCGACAGAGACCAGCGCGAGTGACCCGAACGCCGGATTCTAGGTGTTATAAGACCCCACCCAGAAAATAAGACACTGTGCTTTTTTTTGGGGGGGGGGGGGGTATAAGACAGTGTCCTATTTTTGGGGAACACAGCAGTTGCCTTACCATTCACCAAAGTGTGGGTGCAAATTGTCACATGTAAATCAAGACCCTTGTCATGTAAGCACAGAAAGTGTCTTAAAAAAAAAAAGAGGCGCAAGAGATGTACTTTGTTTTCGGCGCAAATTGAGCCAGAATTCTGGTGCATCTAGGTTAGTAAACATCTCTTATTGACTTTGCTGAGTTATGTTATTTGTTTGGGGTTATGCTCTTCAAATGTAACTTTGCGTTGTGGCATTAATTTGACTATGTAACCATAGCTTATGTATAATATTGGAAATTCCCTGCTGTTGCACGAGTTACTAGTCACGTGAATCTGTGAGGGTTTTCTATATATTTAAATAAGCACTTATTCAATGTATCTGTAATAAAGAATATTATTTTTTATTATTTCAGAAGCCACCTGCATACGTACGGGTCCGATTCCGCATGCGGAATCCCGCAGCGGAATCCGAGTTTGTGCCTGGCCAGCGACCCTGTGTACCTGTCATTTTCTTGTTTCTTCTGTACTGCAAATGGTCCGGGTGGCTGGCTGTTGGACATGAGCAGTACAGATTTTCCTGCGCCATTTCCAGTCGATGATGCGGGTACTGCGACCTTACACAATGTTGATTGCGGAAGGGCCGCGGGTTGGACGGCTTCCATTGACTTCGATGGAAGCCATCTGTGTGGATACCACACTAGAATAAGCATGTTGCGATTTTTCCTTTGCAAGTGGAAAATCGCAATTGATTTCCGCTCATGTGCAGGAAAAAGTGCTTTTCTATACCATGCTTTAGGCAGTATTTGCTGCATAACCTGGAGGTGGATGCCCGCCATGGATTCCGCAATGCAAAATTTGTGTGTGTGCAGGTGCCCAGAGTTTTATCTCCAGTATGAAAACGAGTCATTGCTGTCAGTAGGAACTGAAGTAATGAGTAACGACAATAAAAAAAATTCTTGGTATGCCTGAATAAATAACAAAGTTCAGCACTTCTCTACTGGAACTTAGAAAAGAGTGGAAGGAGCATCATATGTCAATTATTAGTGACTTTTGACTTTGTATCTTGCAAATGTGTTTTGCTAGGATTTTTTTTAGACTGCACACACCATGTAAGTAAGAGAATGTATTTTTATAATTGACTAGCTTACCTGTCGCGCGTTGCTGTTTTTATATATCTAGATAACAACCAATCGCAGCGCAGCTTACATGTTACCTCAGCTTTATAATATATAACACCCAATCACAGCGCAGTTTTCATGTTACCACAGCAGTATAATATATAACACCCAATCACAGCGCAGCTTTCATGTTACCTCAGTAGAAAGAGAAATAACAACCAATCACAGTGCAACTTTTATTCTGCCTCAGCAATATAAAAAATAGCAACCAATCACAGCGCAGCATTCATTTTACCTCAGCGGTATAATATATAGCAACCAATCACAGCACAGCTTTCATGTAACCTCAGTAGTATAAGAAGTAGCAACCAATCACAGCACAGCTTTCATGTAACCTGAGTAGTATAAGAAGTATCAACCAATCATAGCACAGCTTTCATGTTGCCTCAGCAGTATAAGAAATAGCAACCAATCACAGCACAGCTTTCATTTTACTTCAGCATTCTCAATATCCAGCAATTGTCTTGCGAAACGTTCGGTGGATGCATCATTTTGTAGTTGAACACGCATCCCGTTGCTCGTAATGCCTTTTGCTTTTGTGCTTGAAATGGAAATCAAACGATTTTTGTCTGGGGGGCATAACTGTCAACAGTGCTCGCACGCGCACCACCTATCGTAGGATAGTTGTACTATGCCAGTAATCTTCACAGAAGTGTACTCAACAACTTCCCAAAGTTTCATGGCGATTGGATGAATGGTGTAGTAATGCATAAAGGACAGACAGACAGACATACATTCATTTTTATATATACAGATGACATCAGGAAGTGAGAGAATTAGATTCCGTACGTAAAATTTGGATGCTAATTCTTTTGCGCTAAGAATTGAAAAATGGAGTTGGGACCCATTAGCTTTTCCTATTTATGACATAATCAATGCTTGTGCCAAATTTCAAGTTTCTATGACATTGGGAAGTGAGAGAATTAGATTCTGTACATAAAATTTGGATGCTAACTCTTTTGCGCTTAGAATTTAATAATTGAGTTGGGACCCATTAACTTTTCCTATTTATGACATAATCAATGCTCGTGCTAAATTTCAAGTTTCTATGACAATGGGAAGTGAGAGAATTAGATTCCGTACGTAAAAATTTGGACGCTAATTCTTTGGTGCTTAAAATTGAATAATCGGGTTGAGACCCATTAGCTTTTCCTAATTATGACATAATCAATGCTCGTGCTAAATTTCAAGTTTCTAAAACATTGGGAAGTGAGAAAATTAGATTCCGTATGTAAAAATTTGGACGCTAATTCTTTGGCGCTTAAAATTGAATAATAAAGTTGGGACCCATTAACTTTTCCTATTTATGACATAATCAATGCTCGTTCCAAATTTTAAGTTTCTATGACATCGGGAAGTGAGAAAATTAGATTCCGTACGTAAAATTTGGACGCTAATTCTTTTGCGCTTAGAATTAAATAATCGGGTTGGGACCCATTAGGTTTTCCTATTTATGACATAATCAATGCTCGTGCCAAATTTCAAGTTTCTATAACATTGGGAAGTGAGAGAATTCGATTCTGTACGTAAAATTTGGATGCTAATTCTTTTGCGCTTAGAATTGAATAATCGAGTTGGGACCCATTAACTTTTCCTAATTTTGACATAATCAATGCTCGTACCAAATTTCAAGTTTCTATGACATTGGGAAGTGGGAAAATTAGATTCCGTACATAAAATTTGGATGCTAATTCTTTTGCGCTTAGAATTAAATAATCGTGTTGGGACCCATTAGTTTTTCCTACTTATTACATAATCAATGCTCGTGCCAAATTTCAAGTTTCTATTACATTGGGAAGTGAGAGAATTAGATTCCGTACGTAAAATTTGGATGCTAATTCTTTGGTGCCTAGAATTGAATAATCGAGTTGGGACCCATTAACTTTTCCTATTTATGACATAATCAATGCTCGTGCTAAATTTCAAGTTTCTATGACATTGGGAAGTGAGAGAATTAGATTCCGTACGTAAAAATTTGGACGCTAATTCTTTGGCGCTTAAAATTGAATAATCGAGTTGGGATCCATAAACTTTCCCTATTTATGACATAATCAATGCTCGTTCCAAATTTTAAGTTTCCATGACATCGGGAAGTGAGAGAATTAGATTCCGTACGTAAAATTTGGACGCTAATTCTTTTGCACTTAGAATTTAATAATCCGAAGTGGTGTCGCCAAGACTTGGACAAACATTCACACATACGGTCTGAGCCCCAGCGGCTAGAGGTTATTAATAATGTGTCGGATGAACTGAGGGTCCGACAGTAGGCTGCGGAGAGGCCTAGTGGTGAATTAGAAGAAATGCCAATACGGGCTTAACTCGTTTATGGCCTCCACACTTAAAAGTCTTTCACTCAGACTAAAGACCCTTTGTGAAATTCATTCAATAGAAATTGAATTGATAAGGTGATCATGACATTCTTGGATGTGACCATCAAAATCCAATCAGATGGAAGAGTTACCACGAGCCTCCACCGCAAAAAAACAGCAACAAATAGCTTGCTTCTATGGGACAGCTTCCACTCTTACCCCCTCAGAAGAGGCATCCCCAAGGGACAATTCTTGAGGGTGAGACGCAATTGCTCGGAGGAAGCCTCTTTCAACATAGAATGTCAAAAACTCAGAGAACGATTTCAACAGCGTAATTACCCAATTGAAATTCCCGACCAGGCCGAATAACACGCACGCACATGCGACAGACACAAACTTCTAATACCCCAACAACGGGATAAGACATCGGAACTTCGCATAGTGGGCACGTACGATACAGGGCAGAAGGAGATATTGGATATCCTGAAGTCCCATTGGGATATCCTTCAAAATGATAGGGACATTCAGTCGCACATTTCTACCTATCCCAAAGTCACCTATCGACGAGGCCGCAACATAAGGGATTATCTTGTCAGAAGCCACATGAAACCTGTAAAACCGCAAGCGATTGGCTTTCTAGATCTATACCCACAGGCACCTTTCCCTGCTCCAACTGTGTAGCCTGTAAATACATCCAAAAGGGCAACTCGTTCAAATCCACAGTAACCGGTGAGCGATATCTGATACGGGACTTTATCAATTGCCTTTCTATGAATGTTGTTTACCTGATAACATGCGCTTGCGGGAAACAATACATAGGAAAAACCAGACAACAACTACGACGCAGATTATTTGCGCATATCAGGAACGTTGAAAGGAACGAGGTGACTCCGTATATCTTCATTTGAGCTACCTGCTACGACCACAATAGCATATTCTACTTTAAATATTTACACAATAAACATCTCCAGATTTCAGTTGTACCTCCTTTTACAATCGTTGCTAGAATCCATCATTTCAGACAGAGGACCATCTCCGTGTCACCCAATCAGCTATCGGGTGCATTATTGCGCTGAGACGTCGGATCGGACGTAATGACGTCATGCGCTATGTTGAAACGCTCCCTGTGACAAGCAGTGACACGCAGAGACTGCGTGAAGCGTGCTTACGTCAGAGACGGCTGTGAACGCCGTCCTCTCCTTAGGGAAATCTCTCCCCTCCCTAATGACGCACGCACACCACGCCCCGCTAGCTGACGTCACATATATGCGGAGGATTTTGACAGCCCGCCCCTCTGCCTTTACGAGCCCCGTTTTACAATCGGGGTACGGCCACCTGACTCACACGGGGTTCGAACTTGCAACCTTCGGGCTGTAGGTGTGAGTTTACACTCTGCGCCACACTAGGCTCATCTTTCAATTCCTGATCTTGTTTACAACACATGCGCTGGCTGTGTATAATGATTGCATATACGATTGGACAGCGACTTTTGACCACTCCCGAAGAGGTGGAGCCGAGGACTATATAAGGAGGACAACTCTATGAATCTGGTCATTCCCTGGCCTACCATCAAGGCTGTGGGAGCTACCATTTTTTATTTTACTCTCTCTCTTTAAGCTACTTATATCTAATGGGGATATTTTTTCTAGCTTCGATGGTCTAGATTCTTTGACCTAGCACTGAGCTATTCAGACAGCGGCTGTACTCTTTATTGAAAGGGTTTTTAGATAGGAGGATAATCCTCTCCTTCAGGTCCACGCTATCTATACACAGCCTGACTATCTGATTAATGTCAGAAATCTAAAAGCTGCGGTATCCATGCGCAGGACTTTAGGCCATGAGTACTAATTTTGTCTCATACCCCTAACAGTCCTTTTTTACTCAGCTTTATATACTGACAAGCTTCAACATTAAAAGAACTCAGTCTAGCTCTGAGGACAGCTCTAACAATTGAGCTATTCTCGTCTTTTCTCTATATTCTCTGAATCTTTTTAGAGTTTGTATATTGGGTTTGGAGACCAGATGGGCTTCTGTATTAGCTAGAACCCAACAGTGAACCAGACAGGGTTAGGACATGATCCGCACCCCAGCTAGTATCTAAGTTCATCCCCTTATAGCTTTGAGAGAATCTTGATAGTAGATGCTTAACATTGGACTAACATCGCTTTGATTTTGATTCTACCTTGTTCTAAGCTCTATTAGACTAAAACTCTTCTTTAGCTGCTCTGAATATCCAAAATACGAATCCTCCTGAAGAGCCACACACATGGAGTGGCGAAATGCGTAGAGTCGAAACCGTTTAAAGTAAATGAGCAGAATTATATACTAAAGAGTTTAACCACACAGCATACACAATCTGTACGAAGTTTTTAATGAGCTGGTCACCTACAGAGACATTCTCCATTGAAATTCATTACTCAGGAATAACATACTTACCTTTACATACCATTGGGGTACTTGGAGACACACTCTCTGTAGCATTCTATTTGAAAATAAGACCGTAGATTCAGTCTTTTTAGAAATTAAAACACTTCTATCCGAGGCCCCACCAGCCCAGGCACTCTCTATAAACAAGACCCTATCAATTTCTATTGAATGAATTTCACAAAGGGTCTTTAGTCTGAGTGAAAGACTTTAAGCGTGGAGGCCATAAACGAGTTGTTAATCCCGTATTGGCATTTCTTCTAATTCACCACTAGGCCTCTCCGCAGCCTACTGTCGGACCCTCAGTTCATCCGACACATTATTAATAACCTCTAGCCGGTGGGGCTCAGACCGTATGTGTGAATGTTTGTCCAAGTGTAGTAGGTGCGCCACTTCCTCCTGTCTTGGCGACATCATTTCTGTGTGTTATATGTTGTGCCCAAAGTGTAGTTTTTAGTGAAACTTCAATAAAATTTATCTATTTTACGTTCGTCTTTTCTGTGACAGGGCTTTTATAATTTTGAAAAGACTTGCTGCCTCTCTGTGAATTTAGAATTAAATAATTGGGTTGGGACCCATTAGCTTTTCCTATTTATGAAATAATCAATGCTCGTGCCAAATTTCAAGTTTCTATAACATTGGGAAGTGCATGAGATTCCGTACGTAAAATTTGGACGCTAATTCTTTGGCGCTTAGAATTGAATAATCGAGTTGGGACCCATTAACTTTTCCTACTTATTACATAATCAATGCTCGTGCCAAATTTCAAGTTTCTATGACATTGGGAAGTGAGAGAATTAGATTCCGTACGAAAAATTTGGACGCTAATTCTTTTGCGCTTAGAATTGAATAATCGAGTTGGGACCCATTAGCTTCTCCTAATTTTGACATAATCAATGCTTGTGCCAAATTTCAAGTTTCTATGACATTGGGAAGTGAGAAAATTAGATTCCGTACGTACAATTTCGACGCTAATTCTTTGGCGCTTAGAATTGAATAATTGAGTTGGAACCCATTAGCTTATCCTATTTATGACATAAGCAATGCTCGTGCCAAATTACATCGGGAAGTGAGAGAATTAGATTCCGTACATAAAATTTGGACGCTAATTCTTTGGCGCTTAGAATTGAATACTTGCATTGGGAGCCATTAGCTTTTCCTTTTTATGACATAATCAATGCTCTTGCGAAATTTTAAGTTTTTATGACATTGGGAAGTGAGAAAATTAGATTCTGTGCGTAAAATGTGGACGCTAATTCTTATGCGCTTAGAATTCAATAATCGAGTTTGGACTCATTAGCTTTTCCTATTTATGACATAATCAATGCTCGTGCCAAATTTCATGTTTCTACAACATCGGGAAGTGAGAGAATTGGTGGCAATGATGGAAATCGAACGATCTACGTGGGGTGGGCGAAACTGTCGACGACGCTCGCACGCGCGCTATTTATCATAGGATAGATGTACTATGTCAGTAATCTTCCCAGAAGTGTACTCAAAAAATTCCCAAAGTTTCATGACGATCGGATAAATGGTGTAGTAGCGCATAAAGGACAAACAGACAGACACACAGACACACATGCATATATTCAATTTTATATATATACTAGCTTACCCGTCGCGCGTTGCTGCGAAGACAGACAGACAGACATACATTCGTTTTTATATATCTAGATAACAACCAATCACAGAACAGCTTTCAAGTTACCTCAGAGGTATAATATATAACAACCAATTACAGCACAGCTTTCATGTTACCTCAGCAGTATAAGAAATAGCAACCAATCACAGCACAGCTTTCATTTTACCTCAGCATTCTCAATATCCAGCAATTGTCTTGCGAAATGTTCGGCGGATGCATCATTTTGTAGTTGAACACGCTTGCTCGTAATGCCTTTTGCTTTCATGCTTGAGATGGAAATCAAACGATCTTTGTCTGGGGGGCATAACTGTCGACGATGCTCGCACGCGCGCCACCTATCGTAGGATAGTTGTACTATGCCAGTAATCTTCCCAGGAGTGTACTCAACAACTTCCCAAAGTTTCATGGCGATTGGATGAATGGTGAAGTAATGCATAAAGGACAGACAGACATTCATTTATATATATAGAGAGATGACATCAGGAAGTGAGAGAATTAGATTCCGTACGTAAAATTTGGACGCTAATTCTTTTGCGTTTAGAATTGAATAATTGAGTTGGGACCCATTAACTTTTCCTATTTATAACATAATCAATGCCCATGCCAAATTACATCGGGAAGTGAGAGAATTAGATTCCGTACTACGTAAAGTTTGGACGCTAATTCTTTGGCGCTTAGAATTGAATAATCGAGTTGGGACCCATTAGCTTTTCCTATTTATGACATAATCAATGCTCATGCCAAATTTCAAGTTTCTATGACATTGGGAAGTGAGAGAATTAGATTCCGTACGTAAAATTTGGACGCTAATTCTTTTGCGCTTAGAATTGAATAATAGATCTGGAACCCATAAGCGTTTCCTATTTATGACATAATCAATGCTCATGCCAAATTTCAAGTTTCTATGACATTGGAAAGTGAGAGATTTAGATTCCGCACATAAAATTTGGACACTAATTCTTTTGCGCTTAGAATTGAATAATCGAGTTGGGACCCATTAGCTTTTCCTATTTATGACATAATCAATGCTCGTGCCAAATTACATCGGGAAGTGAGAGAATTAGATTCCGTACGTAACATTTGGATGCTAATTCTTTAGCGCTTAGAATTAAATTGAGTTTGGACCCATTAGCTTTTCCTATTTATGACATAATCAATGCTCGTGCCAAATTTCAAGTTTTTATGATATTGGGAAGTGAGAAAATTAGATTCTGTGCGTAAAATTTGGATGCTAATTCTTTTGCACTTAGAATTGAATAATTGAGTTAGGACTCTTTAGCTTTTCCTATTTATGACATAATCAATGCTCGTGCCAAATTTCATATTTCTACGACATCGGGAAGTGAGAGAATTAGTGGCAATGATGGAAATCGAACGATCTATGTGGGGTGGGTGAAACTGTCGATGACGCTCGCACGCACACCATTTATCATAGAATAGATGTACTATGCCAGTAATCTTCCCAGGAGTGTACTCAACAAATTCCCAAAGTTTCATGGCGATCGGATGAGTGGTGTAGTAGTTAGAGATGAGCGAGCGTACTCGTCCGAGCTTGATGCTCGTTCGAGCATTAGGGTACTCGAGATGCTCATTACTCGAGACGAGCACCACGCGGTGTTCGAGTTACTTCCATTTTCTACCCAGAAACGTTTGCGCCGTTTTCTGGCCAATAGAAACACAGGGAAGGCATTACAACTTCCTCCTGTGAAGTTCCAGCCCTATCCCACCCCCCTGCAGTGAGTGGCTGGGGAGATCAGGTGACACCTGAGTATATAAACTGGGGCCGGCCGCGGCTCGCCACAGATGCACGCTGAGAGACATTAGGGAAAGTGCCGTCCTGCTGTAGCTGCTATAGGGAGAGTGTTAGGCTGTTAGCTTCAAGAACCCCAACGGCCCTTCTTAGGGCCACATCTGACCGTGTGCAGTACTGCTGAGGCTGCTTTTAGCAGTTTTGCACTTTTGTTTTTTTTTGTATATCGGGCGTGCAGACCATAGCATCCTCAGTCTGCAGTCATTTTACTGAGTATAGGGGCAGTACTGGTGAGGCAGGGACAGTGGTACAGGGAAAGAGATATACTGGCTATATAGGCAGTGGGCTTTTTCAAAAAAATTGGAAAAAAAAATCTTTGTGCTGCCTGTGACCGTGTTCAGTTTACTGCGTGTCTGCTGGGGGTAGTAGTCGCTCACTATTACCCAGCTAGGTGTTACTGCAGCCTTGCGCATAATTTTTTCTGGCTGCACTGTGCTTTCAATAACCACAGTCATCCTCCAACAGGGAAATCCATATACAGGCTATATAGGCAGTGGGCTTTTTCCCAAAAATTGGAAAAAAATACTATATTTGGGCTGCCTGTGACCGTCTTCAGTTTACTGCGTGTGTGCTGGGGGTAGTAGTCGCTCATTATTACCCAGCTAAGCCTGTGCCCATCTACAGTTTACTGCGTGTGTGCTTGAGGTAGTAGTCGCTCATTATTACCCAGCTAAGCCTGTGACCGTCTACAGTTTACTGCATGTCTGCTGGGGGTAGTAGTCGCTCATTAATACCCAGCCTTGCGCATAATTTTTTCTGGCTGCACTGTGCTTTCAATAACCACAGTCATCCTCCAACAGGGAAATCCATATAAAGGCTATATAGGCAGTGGGCTTTTTCCCCAAAATTGGAAAAAAATACTGTATTTGGGCTGCCTGTGACCATCTTCAGTTTACTGCGTGTGTGCTGGAGGTAGTAGCCGCTCATTATTACCCAGCCAAGCCTGTGACCGTGTACAGTTTACTGCGTGTCTGCTGGGGGTAGTAGTCGCTCATTATTACCCAGCTAAGCGTTACAGCAGGCTTGCGCATAATTGTTTCCTGGCTCTGCTGTGTCCGTTACATGATCGCCGTCATCCCGCCAGAGGGAAAGGGTATACATATATACGCTGCATACGGTGTCTGTCTGGTTTTTCACCTCACCATTTTAAAAAATTGAAGCAAAATACTTAAGGCCTACCACTGGCCTTTGGCCACTTGACTGGTTCTTCACTGTGAATTCCAGTAGCTCAGTCATACGCACCTAGGTCTGACTACAGGCTTGCGCATAATTGTTTCCTGGCTCTGCTGTGCGTTCCGTAAGCGAAGTCAGCCTCCAACCACAGGCCAATAAGTGGCACATTTAATTACAGCGTTCTGTTTCTGCTCTACTCGTAATACACCATGCTGAGGGATAGGGGTAGGCCTAGAGGACGTGGACGCGGGTGAGGACGCGGAGGCCCAAGTCAGGGTGTGGGCACAGGCTGTGCTCCTGGTCCAGGTGTATCGCAGCTGACTGCTGCGGGATTAGGAGAGAGGCAAGTTTCTGGGGTCCCCAGATTCATCTCACAATTAATGGGTCCACGCGGTAGACCTTTATTAGAAACTGAGTAGTGTGAGCAGGTCCTGTCGTGGATGGCAGAAAGTGCATCCAGCAAATTATCCGCCGTCACCACCCAGTTTTCTACGCCGTCCACTGCTGCATCCCTGAATCCTCTCGCTGCTGCTCCACCCTTCTCCCAGCCTCCTCCCTCCCAGCAAATGACACATTCAGAAGAGCAGGCAGGCTCCCAGGAACTGTTCTCGGGTCCCGGCCTTGAGTGCGAAAAAATGGATCCTCTATCACCTGAGGAGTTTCTCATGACCGATGCCCAACCTTTGGAAAGTTCCCGGGATCCGGGTGAGGAGACTGGGGACTTCCGGCAACTGTCTCAAGAGCTTTCAGTGGGTGAGGAGGATGATGACGATGAGACACAGTTATCTATCAGTGAGGTAGTAGTAAGGGCAGTAAGTCCGAGGGAGGAGCACACAGAGGATTCGGAGGAAGAGCAGCTGGACGATGAGGTGACTGACCCCACCTGGTTTGCTAAGCCTACTGAGGACAGGTCTTCAGAGGGGGACGCAAGTGCAGCAGCAGGGCAGGTTGGAAGAGGCAGTGCGGTGGCCAGGGGTAGAGGCAGGGCCAGACCAAATAATCCACCAACTGTTTCCCAAAGCGCCCCCTCGCGCCATGCCACCCTGCAGAGGCCAAGGTGCTCAAAGGTGTGTCAGTTTTTCACTGAGAGTGCAGACGACCGACGAACTGTGGTGTGCAAGGTTTGTCGCGCCAAGATCAGCCGGGGAGCCACCACCAGCATGCGCAGGCATATGATGGCCAAGCACCCCACAAGGTGGGACGAAAGCCGTTCACCACCTCCGGTTTGCACCACTGCCTCTCCCCCTGTGTCCCAACCTGCCACTGAGATTAAACCCCCCTCTCAGGACACAGACACGACCGTCTCCCGGCCTGCACCCACATCCTCACCTCTGCTGTCCTTGGCCCCATCCAGCAATGTCTCTCAGCGCAGCGTCCAGCCGTCGCTAGCGCAACTGTTTGAGCGCAAGTGCAAGTAAGCCGCCATGCACCCGCACGCTCAAGCGTTAAACGTGCACATAGCCAAATTGATCAGCCTGGAGATGCTGCCGTATAGGCTTGTGGAAACGGAGGCTTTCAAAAACATGATGGCGGAGGCAGCCCCGCGCTACTCGGTTTCCAGTCGCCACTACTTTTCCCGATGTGCCGTCCCAGCCCTGCACGACCACGTCTCCCGCAACATTGTACGCGCCCTCACCAACGCGGTTACTGGCAAGGTCCACTTAACAACGGACACGTGGACAAGCACAGGTGGGCAGGGCCACTATATCTCCCTGACGGCACATTAGGTGAATTTAGTGGAGGCTGGGACCGAGTCAGAGCCTGGGACCGCTCACGTCCTACCCACCCCCAGAATTGCGGGCCCCAGCTCGGTGCTGGTATCTGCGGCGGTGTATGCTTCCTCCACTAAACTATACTTCCTCCTCCTCCTCCTACGCAACCTCTGTCTCGCAATCAAGATGTGTCAGCAGCAACACGTCGCCAGCAGTCGGTGTCGCGCGGTGTTGCAGCACAGTGGTGGGCAAGCGTCAGCAGGCCGTGCTGACACTACTCAGCTTAGGAGAGAAAAGGCACACGGCCCACGAACTGCTGCAGGGTCTGACAGAGCAGACGACCGCTGGCTTTCGCCGCTGAGCCTCCAACCGGGCATGGTCGTGTGTGACAACGGCCGTAACCTGGTGGCGGCTCTGCAGCTCGGCAGCCTCACGCACGTGCCATGCCTGGCCCACGTCTTTAATTTGGTGGTTCAGCGCTTTCTGAAAAGCTACCCACACTTATCAGACCTGCTCGGAAAGGTGCGCCAGCTCAGCGCACATTTCTGCAAGTCCAACATGGACGCTGCCACCCTGCGGACCCTGCAACATCGGTTTAATTTGCCAGTGCACCGACTGCTGTGCGACGTGCCCACACGGTGGAACTCTACGCTCCACATGTTGGCCAGGCTCTATGAGCAGCGTAGAGCTATAGTGGAATACCAACTCCAACATGGGCGGCGCAGTGGGAGTCAGCCTCCTCAATTGTTTACAGAAGAGTGGGCCTGGTTGGCAGACATCTGCCAGTTCCTTGGAAATTTTGAGGAGTCTACCCAGATGGTGAGCAGCGATGCTGCAATCATTAGCGTCACCATTCCTCTGCTATGCCTCTTGAGAAGTTCCCTGCAAAGCATAAAGGCTGACGCTTTGCGCTCGGAAACGGAGGCGGGGGAAGACAGTATGTCGCTGGATAGTCAGAGCACCCTTATGTCTATATCTCAGCGCGTTGAGGAGGAGGAAGAGAAGATGGAGGGGGAGGAGCCTGAGGAGGAGCAGGGGGAAGAGACAGCCGGGCCAACTGCTGAGGGTACCCATGCTGCTTGCCTGTCATCCTTTCAGCGTGTATGGCCTGAGGAGGAGGAGGATCCTGAAAGTGATCTTCCTAGTGAGGACAGCCATGTGTTGCGTACAGGTACCCTCGCACACATGGCTTACTTCATGTTAGGATGCCTTTCTCGTGACCCTCGCGTTAGACGCATTCTGGCCACTACGGATTACTGGGTGTACACACTGCTCGACCCACGGTATAAGGAGAACCTTTCCACTCTCATACCCGAAGAGGAAAGGTGTTTGAGAGTGATGCTATACCACAGGACCCTGGTGGACAAACTGATGGTAAAATTCCCATCCGACAGTGCTAGTGGCAGAAGGCGCAGTTCCGAGGGCCAGGTAGCAGGGGAGGCGCGGAGATCAGGCAGCATGTACAGCGCAGGAAGGGGGACACTGTCCAAGGCCTTTGCCAGCTTTATGGTGCCCCAGCAAGACTGTGTCACCATTCCCCAGTCAAGACTGAGTCGGCGGGAGCACTGTAAAAGGATGGTGAGGGAGTACGTAGCCGATCGCACGACCGTCCTCCGTGACGCCTCTGCTCTGTACAACTACTGGGTGTCGAAGCTGGACACGTGGCCTGAACTCGCGCTGTATGCCCTGAAGGTGCTTGCTTGCCCTGCGGCTAGCGTCTTGTCAGAGAGGGTGTTTAGTGCGGCTGGGGGAATCACACGGATAAGCGTACCAGCCTGTCAACTGACAGTGCCGACAGGCTTACACTCATCAAGATGAACAAAGCCTGGATTTCCCCAGACTTCTCTTCTCCACCAGCGGACAGCAGCGATACCTAAACAATACGTAGGCTGCACCCGCGGATGGAAGCATCGTTCTCTATCATCATAAAAAACGGGGACCTTTCAGCTTGATCAATCTGTGTATTATATTCATCTTCCTCCTCCTGCTCCTCCTCCTGAAACCTCACGTAATCACGCCGAACGGGCAATTTTTCTTAGGCCCACAAGGCTCAGTCATATTACTTTTGTAAACAATGTTTATACGTTTCAATTCTCATTAAAGCGTTGAAATTTGCACCTGAACCAATTTTTATTTTAACTGGGCTGCCTCCAGGCCTAGTTACAAATTAAGCCACAGTAACCAAAGCGATTAATGGGTTTCACCTGCCCACTTGGTTAGGCATGGGCAATTTTTCTGAGGTACATTAGTACTGTTGGTACACCAATTTTTTTGGGCCCTCGCCTACAGTGTAATCCTAGTAATTTTTATGGGCTTCGCCTGCACTCATGGTACAGCAAGGTGTGTGGGGTTGGCCTACACTTTTGCTACATAAATGCAACTGGGGCCTTGTCTATACTGCTACTACTGAAATGTGAAAGAGACTGTTATCTCCCTAAACTGCTGCAACGGAAATGTTACTGTGGCCTGTCTTGACTGCTACTACTACTGAAATGGAACTAAGACTGTGCTCCCCCTATACTGCTGCTTCGGAATTGTTACTGGGGCCTGTCTTGACTGCTACTATTACTAAAATGGAACTAAGACTGTGCTCCCCCAATACTGCTGCTAGTGATATGTTACTGGGGCCTGTCTAGACTGCTACTACTACTGAAATGGAACTAATACTGTGCTCCCCCTATACTGCTGCTAGTGATATGTTACTGGGGCCTGTCTAGACTGCAACTACTACTGAAATGGAACTAATACTGCGCTCCCCCTATAC
The DNA here is from genome assembly GCF_035609145.1 of Eleutherodactylus coqui. Taxonomy (NCBI): domain Eukaryota; kingdom Metazoa; phylum Chordata; class Amphibia; order Anura; family Eleutherodactylidae; genus Eleutherodactylus; species Eleutherodactylus coqui. Next base: position 277,816,175 of record NC_089837.1, on the reverse strand, counting down.
TGCTGCTAGTGATATGTTACTGGGGACTGTCCAGATTGCTACTACTACTCAAATGGAACTAATACTGTGCTCCCCCTATACTGCTGGTAGTGATATGTTACTGGGTCCTGTCTAGACTGCTACTACTACTGAAATGGAACTAATACTGTGCTCCCCCTATACTGCTGGTAGTGATATGTTACTGGGGCCTGTCTTGACTGCTACTATTTCTGAAATGGGCGGTTGGGCAGCATGTTACCCAGGAGAAGTGGCAGCGGAGTGTCATGCAGGCAGTCATTGTTCTTTGTTGGAGGTAGTGTGGTGCTTAGCTAAGGTATGTCTTGCTAATGAGGGTTTTTCAGAAGTAAAAATTGTTGGGGAAGGGGGGGGCACTCTTGCTGCCATTGTGGCTTAATAGTGGGACCTGGGAACTTGATATGCAGCCCAACATTTAGCCCCTCGCCTGCCCTATCCGTTTCTGTGTCGTTCCCATCACTTTCTTGAATTTCCCAGATTTTCACAAATGAAAACCTTAGCGGAGCATAGGTCCCATACAAAAATGCTCCAGTCGCCCATTGACTTCAATGGGGTTCGTTACTCGAAACGAACCCTCGAGCATCGTGGGAAGTTTGACTCGAGTAACGAACACCCGAGCATTTTGGTGCTCGCTCATCTCTAGTAGTAGCGCATAAAGGACAAACAGACACAGGGACACAGACACACATGCATACATTCAATTTTATATATATACTAGCTTACCCGTCGCGCGTTGCTGCGAAGACAGACAGACATACATTCGTTTTATATATCTAGATCACAAGCAATCACAGCGCAGCTTTCAAGTTACCTCAGAGGTATAATATATAACAACCAATTACAGCACAGCTTTCATGTTACCTCAGCAGTATAAGAAATAGCAACCAATCACAGCACAGCTTACCTCAGCATTCTCAATATCCAGCAATTGTCTTGCGAAATGTTCGGCGGATGCATCATTTTGTAGTTGAACACGCTTGCTCGTAATGCCTTTTGCTTTCGTGCTTGAGATGGAAATCAAACTATCTTTGTCTGGGGGGCATAAATGTCGACGATGCTTTCACGCGCGCCACCTATCGTAGGATAGTTGTACTATGCCAGTAATCTTCCCAGGAGTGTACTCAACAACTTCCCAAAGTTTCATGGCGATTGGATGAATGGTGTAGTAATGCATAAAGGACAGACAGACAGACATTCATTTATAATATATATATATATATATATACACATATATATATATATATATATATATATACACACACATATATATATATATATATATATATATATATGTATATATATATATACACACACATATATATATAGTGAGACGGTGACCGGCAAGGTGCTGGAGGGCAGGTATGTGTCACCTAGGATGCTCTCCTATGCTGCCTTGGGGAGCGCTTGGGCAGATACGTGCCACCGAGCAGCCTGGGCTCGGTGGAGGAAGCCGGCAGTATAGTGTTAGTAGCATTAAGCCACTAACACGTTGTAGTATGTAAGTGGCTCCAATCCACATAATCTGGGCCAACTTTTCCTGGAGTGACCAAGTGAAGGGTGGGATGGTCACTCCCATGTACCAGGTGGGGCTGGTACCAGGCCATATAAAGCCTGGGCCTACAGGGCCTAGGGGAGAGCTGAGACCTCTGCAGGTCTGAGAGTCCTGGCTGGCTGTGTGCAGGAGCCATTTGTTTACCAGTACGTAGACAGGGACGCTACATGTTTAGTAAGTGCTCAGATGAGCAGGATTTACTTTGTTTGCCTGATGTTAAGGCCTGTATTTTGCTTTGTTTTGCTTGGAAATAAACCCAGGCCAAGCCTGGACTAAAGACTTTATCGCAAGTGTCACTGTCTCTGACTGCTTATGCCCAGGTTGCTACCGATCCTAAACGCTAATTCCTCACTATATATATTTATATATATATATATATATATATATATATATATATATATATATATATATATATATATATAGATGCCATCAGGAAGTGAGAGAATTAGATTCCGCACGTACAATTTGGACGCTAATTCTTTGGTGCTTAGAATTGAATAAGTTGGGACCCATTAACTTTTCCTATTTATTACATAATCAATGCCCATGCCAAATTACATCGGGAAGTGAGAGAATTAGATTCCGTAATACGTAAAGTTTGGACGCTAATTCTTTTGCGCTTAGAATTGAATAATCGAGTTGGTACCCATTAACGTTTCTTATTTATGACATAATCAATGCTCATGCCAAATTTGAAGTTTCAATGGCATTGGAAAGTGAGAGAATTAGATTCCATACGTACAATTTGGACGTTAATTCTTTGGCGATTAGAATTGAATAATCGAGTTGGGACCCATTAGCTTTTCCTATTTATGACATAATCAATGCTCGTGCCAAATTTCAAGTTTCTATGACATTGGAGAGAGAATTAGATTCCGTACGTAAAATTTGGACGCTAATTCTTTGGCGCTTAGAATTGAATAATCGAGTTGGGACCCATTAACTTTTCCTTTTTATGACAGAATTAATGCTCGTGCCAAATTGCAAGTTTCTATGACATTGGGAAGTGAGAAAATGAGATTCCGTACGAAAAATTTGTACGCTAATTCTTTTGCGCTTAGAATTGAATAATCGAGTTGGGACCCATTAGCTTTTCCTATTTTTGACATAATCAATTCTCGTGCTAAATTTCAAGTTTCTATGACATTGGGAAGTGAGAGAATTAGATTCCATACGTAAAATTTGGACACTAATTCTTTGGTGCTTAGAATTGCATAATGGAGATGGGACCCTTGAACTTTTCCTATTTATGACATAATCAATGCTCGTGCCAAATTTCAAGTTTGTATGACATTGGGAAGTGAGAAAATTAGATTCCATACGTAAAATTTGGACACTAATTCTTTGGTGCTTAGAATTGCATAATGGAGTTGGGACCCATTACCTTTTCCTATTTATGACATAATCAATGCTCGTGCCAAATTTCAAGTTTCTATGACATTGGAGAGAGAATTAGATTCCGTACGTAAAATTTGGACGCTAATTCTTTTGCGCTTAGAATTGAATAATCGAGTTGGGACCCATTAACTTTACCTATTGCTGACATAATCAATGCTCGTGCCAAATTTCAAGTTTCTATGACATCGGAAAGTGAGAAAATTAGATTCCGTACGTAAAATTTGGACGCTAATTCTTTTGCGCTTAGAATTAAATAATCGAGTTGGAACCCATTAGCTTTTCCTATTTATGACATAGTCAATGCTCGTGCCAAATTTCAAGTTTCTATGACATTGGGAAGTGAGAAAAGAAGATTCCGCACTTACAATTTGGACGCTAATTCTTTGGCGATTAGAATTGAATAATCGAGTTGGGACCCATTACCTTTTCCTATTTTTGACATAATCAATGCTCGTGCCAAATTTCTAGTTTCTATGACATTGGGAAGTAAGAGAATTAGATTCCGTACATAAAATTTGGACGCTAATTCTTTTGCGCTTAGAATTGAATAATCGAGTTGGGACTCATTAACTTTACCTATTGCTGACATAATCATTGCTCATGCCAAATTTCAAGTTTCTATGACATTGGAAAGTGAATTAGATTCCGTACGTGAAATTTGGATGCTAATTCTTTTGCGCTTAGAATTGAATAATCAAGTTGGAACCCATTAGCTTTTCCTATTCATGACATAATCATTGCTCATGCCAAATTTCAAGTTTCTATGGCATTGGAAAGTGAGAGAATTAGATTCCGTACGTAAAATTTGGACACTAATTCTTTTGAGCTTAGAATTGAATAATCGAGTTGGGATCCATTAACTTTACCTATTGCTGACATAATCAACGCTCGTGCCAAATTTCAAGTTTCTATGACATTGGGAAGTGATAGAATTAGATTCTGTACGTAAAATTTGGACGCTAATTCTTTTGCGCTTAGAATTGAATAATCGAGTCGGAACCTATTAACTTTTCCTATTTATGACAGAATTAAGGCTCGCGCCAAATTGCAAGTTTCTATGACATTGGGAAGTGAGAGAATTAGATTTCATACGTAAAATTTGGACACTAATTCTTTGGTGCTTAGAATTGCATAATGGAGATGGGACCCTTGAACTTTTCCTATTTATGACATAATTAATGCTCGTGCCAAATTTTAAGTTTGTATGACATTGGGAAGTGAAAGAATTAGATTCCGTACTTAAAATTTGGACGCTAATTCTTTTGCGCTTAGAATTTAAACAATCGAGTTGGGACCCATTACCTTTTCCTATTTATGACATAATCAATGCTCGTGCCAAATTTCAAGTTTCTATGACATTGGGAAGTGAGAAAATTAGATTCCGTACGTACAATTTGGACGCTAATTCTTTGGCGATTAGAATTGAATAATCGAGTTGGGACCCATTACCTTTTCCTATTTATGACATAATCAATGCTCGTGCCAAATTTCAAGTTTCTATGACATTGGAAAGTGAGAGAATTAGATTCCGTACGTGAAATTTGGATGCTAATTCTTTTGCGCTTAGAATTAAATAATCAATTTGGAACCCATTAGCTTTTCCTATTCATGACATAATCATTGCTTATGCTAAATTTCAAGTTTCCATGACATTGGAAAGTGAGAAAATTAGATTCCGTACGTACAATTTGGACGCTAATTCTTTTGCGCTTACAATATCATAATGGAGATGACACCCTTGAACTTTTCCTATTTATGACATAATTAATGCTCGTGCCAAATTTCAAGTTTCTATGACATTGGGAAGTGATAGAATTAGATTCTGTACGTAAAATTTGGACGCTAATTCTTTTGCGCTTAGAATTGAATAATCGAGTCGGAACCTATTAACTTTTCCTATTTATGACAGAATTAAGGCTCGCGCCAAATTGCAAGTTTCTATGACATTGGGAAGTGAGAGAATTAGATTTCATACGTAAAATTTGGACACTAATTCTTTGGTGCTTAGAATTGCATAATGGAGATGGGACCCTTGAACTTTTCCTATTTATGACATAATTAATGCTCGTGCCAAATTTTAAGTTTGTATGACATTGGGAAGTGAAAGAATTAGATTCCGTACTTAAAATTTGGACGCTAATTCTTTTGCGCTTAGAATTTAAACAATCGAGTTGGGACCCATTACCTTTTCCTATTTATGACATAATCAATGCTCGTGCCAAATTTCAAGTTTCTATGACATTGGGAAGTGAGAAAATTAGATTCCGTACGTACAATTTGGACGCTAATTCTTTGGCGATTAGAATTGAATAATCGAGTTGGGACCCATTACCTTTTCCTATTTATGACATAATCAATGCTCGTGCCAAATTTCAAGTTTCTATGACATTGGAAAGTGAGAGAATTAGATTCCGTACGTGAAATTTGGATGCTAATTCTTTTGCGCTTAGAATTAAATAATCAATTTGGAACCCATTAGCTTTTCCTATTCATGACATAATCATTGCTTATGCTAAATTTCAAGTTTCCATGACATTGGAAAGTGAGAAAATTAGATTCCGTACGTACAATTTGGACGCTAATTCTTTTGCGCTTACAATATCATAATGGAGATGACACCCTTGAACTTTTCCTATTTATGACATAATTAATGCTCGTGCCAAATTTCAAGTTTCTATGACATTGGAAAGTCAGAGAATTAGATTCCATACATAAAATTTGGACGCTAGTTCTTTTGCGCTAGAATTGAATAATCGAGTTGGGACCCATTAGCCTTTCCTATTTATGACGTAATCAATGCTCGTGCCGAATTTCAAGTTTCTACGCTATCGGGAAGTGATATAATTAGTGGCAATGATGGAAATCGAACGATCAACGTGGGGGGGCGTAAATGTCGATGGCGCTCGCACGCGAGCCATTTATCATAGCTTAGTTGTACTATGCCTATAATCTTCCCAGGAGTGTACTCAACAACTTCCCAAAGTTTCATGGTGATCGGATGAATGGTGTAGTAGCGCATAAAGGACAAAAAGACAGAAAGACACACACACAGACAGACATTCAATTTTATATATATAGATAGACTAGCTTACCCGTTGCGCGTTGCTGCGAAGACAGACATACATACATACGTTTTTATATATCTAGATAACAACCAATCACAGCGCAGCTTTCAAGTTACCTCAGCGGTATAATATATAACAACCAATCACATCACAGCTTTCATGTTACCTCAGTGGTATAATATATAACAACGAATTGCAGCGCAGCTGTCATGTAACCTCAGTAGTATAAGTAGCAACCAATCACAACACAGCTTTCATTTTACCTCAGCAGTATAAGAAATAGCAACCAATCACAGCACAGCTTTCATGTTACCTCAGCATTGTCAATATCCAGCAATTGTCTTGCGAAACATTCGGCGGATGCATCATTTTGTAGTTGAACACGCATCCCATTGTCCGTAATGCCTTTTGCTTTCGTGCTTGAGATGGAAATCAAATGATCTTTGTCTGGGGGGCATAACTGTCAACGATGCTCGCACTCGCGCAACCTATCGTAGAATAGTTGTACTATGCCAGTAATCTTCCCAGGAGTGTACTCAACAACTTCCCAAAGTTTCATAGCGATTGGATGAATGGTATAGTAATGCATAAAGGATGGACAGACAGACAGACAGACATTTATATATATAGATGACATCAGGAAGTGAGAGAATTAGACTCCGTACGTAAAATTTGGACGCTAATTGTTTTGCGCTTAGAATTGAATAATCGAGTTGGGACTCATTAACTTTTCCTATTTATGACATAATCAATGCCCGTGCCAAATTACATCGGGAAGTGAGAGAATTAGATTCCGTACTACGCAAAGTTTGGACGCTAATTCTTTGGTGCTTAGAATTGAATAATCGAGTTGGGACCCATTAGCTTTTCCTATTTATGACATAATCAATGCCCGTGCCGAATTACATCGGGATGTGAGAAAATTAGATTCCGTATGTAACATTTGGACGCTAATTCTTTGGCGCTTAGAATTAAATAATCGAGTTGCGACCGATTAACTTTTCCTATTTATGAAATAATCAATGCTCGTGCCAAATTTCAAGTTGCTATGACATTGGGAAGTGACGGAATTAGATTCCGTACGTAAAATTTGGACGCTAATTTTTTTGCGCTTAGAATTGAATAATCGAGTTGGGACCCATTAACTTTTTCTATTTATGACATAATCAATGCTCGTGCCAAATTTCAAGTTTCTATGATATTGGGAAGTGAGAGAATTATATTCCGTACGTAAAATTTGGACGCTAATTCTTTGGCGCTTAGAATTGAATAATCGAGTTGGGACCCATTAGCTTTTCCTATTTATGACATAATCAATGCTCGTGCCAAATTACATCGTGAAGTGAGAGAATTAGATTCCGTACTACGTAAAATTTGGACTGTAATTCTTTAGCGCTTAGAATTAAATAATCGAGTTGGGACCCATTAGCATTTCCTATTTATGACATAATCAATGCTAATGCCAAATTTCATGTTTCTATGACATCGGGATGTGAGAAAATTAGATTCCGTACTACGTAAAATTTGGACACTAATTCTTTGGCGCTTAGAATTAAATAATCGAGTTGGGACCCATTAACCTTTCCTATTTATGACATAATCAATGCTCGTGCCAAATTTCAAGTTTGTATGACATTGGGAAGTGATGGAATTAGATTCCGTACATAAAATTTGGACGCTAATTTTTTCAAGCTTAGAATTAAAGGGGTTGTCCCGAGTGAAAATTTACTATTAGCCCATTCCCCCTGTCACCCCCCGGCATAAAGCAGCCCTTTAAAGCGGTTATAAACTGCTTTCCTACTTACCGTTTTGAAGAAAGAATAACTTATAAAGTTCTTCTTCCAAGATGGCGCCTGTGATGTCCCAGGGTGCGTTCCATGGTGCAGCGCGCTTCCAGGAGGCTTTCATGCGCGCTCCCGAGACGCCGGTCACGTGAGCAGGTGACTGATGTCATTGGTGGAGGCGTGCACTTGTACTGAATGAAACACCGCTCCCGTGCAGGGATAGCTCGTCTGCGCATGCGCAGACGAGCTGTATCGCGCGGGCACGCTGGAGCGGCTCGTTCACAGCGGGGAGAGGACAGTCTGCGCAAGTGCGTCTAAAACAGACTGCTGAGGAAGAAATTAGACGGCACTATGGCGACGGGGACGCAGAGACAGCGCGAGGACGGAGACAAGTGAGTGAATAACTTCTGTATGGCTCATATTTAATGCACGATGTATATTACAAAGTGCATTAATATGGCCATACAGAAGTGCTTACCCCCACTTGCTTTCTCGGGACAACCCCTTTAAATAATCGAGTTAGAACCCATTAACTTTTCCTATTTTTGACATAATCAATGCTCGTGCCAAATTTCAAGTTTCTATGACATTGGGATGCGAGAAAATTAGATTCCGTACGTAAAATTTGGACGCTAATTCTTTGGCACTTAGAATTGAATAATCGAGTTGGGACCTATTAACTTTTCCTATTTATGACATAATCAGTGCTCGTGCCAAATTTAATGTTTCTACGACATCGGAAAGTGAGAGAATTAGTGGCAATGATGGAAATCGAACGATTTATGTGGGGGGGGGCCCGTAACTGCCGATGGCGCTCGCACGCGCGCCATTTATCATAGCATAAATGTACTATGCCAGTAATCTTCCCAGGAGTGTACTCAACAACTTCCCAAAGTTTCATGGCGATCGGATGAATGGTGTAGTAGCGCATAAAGGACAAACAGACAGACAGACACGCAGACAGACACGCAGACAGACATACATTCAATTTTATATATATAGATAAAAGTATAATAAGATAATATGTTGGACCAAAAAAAGACATATGTCCATCCAGTTCAGCCTATCCTCCCCCTACTCCCCATTGTTGGTCAAACCAAGTCAAAAAACCACGATGAGGTAGACGGCAATTTTCCTTATTTAAAAGGGGAAAAAATTCCTTACTGACTCCAAATCAGAATAATCCTTTGATCAACAACCCTTCTTAAGTAATTGGTGATAACATGTAATATTGTACCGCTCAAGATTGGCATCCATAGACCTTTATTGAATTTGCCATCCCCACTTCCTCAGGCAGAGAGTTCCAAAGTCTCACTGCTCTTACAGTAAAGAAGCCTCTTTGATGTTGATGTAGAAACCTTCTTTCCTCTAGACGTAGAGTATGCCCCCTTGTTACAGTCACAGTCTGGGGTATAAGTACATCATGGTAGAGATCTCTGTATTGTCCCCTGATATATTTATACATAGTTATTAGGTCATCCCTCGGCTGTCTTTTTTCTAAACTTAATAAACACAATTTTGATAACCTCTCTGGGTATTGTAGTACACTCATTCCATTTATTACTTTAGTTGCCCGCCCGAGGTCTGATATTTTTTTTTTGAGTACCGATGTACACAATTTTCCATATGTGGTCTCACCAGTGATTTGCAAAAAGGAAGACCAATATGCTCATCATGTGCCCCTAGACCTCTTTTGATGTACCCCATGATCCTTGGCAGCAGCTGTCTGACACTGGTTGCTCCAGTTAAGCTTACAGTCAGCTAAAATCTCAAAATTCTTTTCCATGTCAGTGTTACCCAGTGGTTTCCCATTTAGGCCTTAGTCAGATGGGCGTTTTTTCGCGCGATTTGCGCATGCGTCCGGCGATTTTTTTAAAACCATTGCTTTGCAATGGTATCGGACACATGAGCGCTTTTTATGCGCTCGTCCGATAAATTATAGAACAGAAATCGCAGATCGCACCTATCTGCGATCTGCGATTCCTGTTCTCTTCTCTATATGCACTCAATGGGGCCGGCAGCAGCAGCGCCGACCCCATTGAGAACATATAGAAGACAATTCATGAATGGGTGTGAGTGAGAGCTACCTCTGATTGGCTCAGCGCTGAGCCAATCAGGGGCAGGTCTGACTCACAACCCCTTCACACCCACTGCAGGCCGGCCACGCTGAACTCCGTCTGCCGGGACAAGGTGAGTATATATATTTTTTTTATTTTTACACATTTCTGGATGAATTGCAGGGAAGGGCTTATATATTTAAGCCCTTCCCGACAATTCATCCCGCGATCGCCCGCAGCGCATTGTTTTCAATGGAGCCGGCTGTATTGAATTCAATGCGCTGGACAGCTCTGGCCCGTTTCTAATGAAGCGCGGCTAGGAGCAGATTTTTCGGGCGATTTTTTTTTTTTTTTTTTTTTTTTTTTTTTTGGCATCCATCATGTGATCCGCAAATCGTGCGAAAAAACGCCCGTGTGACTAAGGCCTTAATGTGTAATGGTGACATGTATTTTCTCTGTCCATGTACATAATTTATCAATGTAAAACCTGATATGCCACTTTTCTGCCCAAGCCCACAACTTATCCAGATCCTCTTGTAACCGCCTTGTGTTTTCTCTAGTGTTAATTTCTTTACATAGTTTTGTGTCATCCGCAAATATTGATATTTTACTGTGCAATCCTTCTACTTGGTCATTAATAATTATATTAAAAATAGGACCCAAAACCAACTCTTGTAGTACCCCACTAGTAATGGTGACCCAATCAGAGTATGTACCATTTATAACCACTCTCTGCTTTCTACCACTGAGCGAGTTACTTACCCACTAACACACATTCTTGCCCAGACCAAGCATTCTCATTTTATATACCAACTGTCGCGGCGCTTCTGGGATTGCTTCCCTTCTAGATAGTCTGGTGCAACTCTTGTGTTTATTTATGTCTTTTGGTTCTGGTGGGAGTGGGATGCCTGGTCTCACCTGTGGGTAATTTGTCAGGGCTATTTAGCCTTGCTTGGGGCTTGGTTTGGGTGCGGTTTATTTTCATTCTTCTGCTGGCTGTGGAGGAAGCTAAAGTGTTTTCACGAACATGAGACACTGTCTTATATTAATGTTTGCCCCAAAAGAGGCACAGTGTCTTATTTTTTGGGGGGGGCCTTATACTCACCTGGTCTGCGGCATCCCGATGCCTCACTATGGTCTCTGGCAGCACTGCGGCAAGCTGCAGTGTCCTCCGCGCTGACATCTAAGCTTCTTTCTGGTGACAGGGCTTCGAATACACTGCCTCCAGTAAAGCGAGTGCTGTGATTGGTTCGAGCGCCAGCCAATCACAGCCGGCACTTGAAGAGCCAATCACAGTCATTCAGTGATGTCATTCACTGAATAGCTGTGAATGATTGAGCGCCGGCTGTGATTGAATGGCGCTCAATCCAATCACAGAGCTCGCTTTGCTGGAGATGGGGTATTCAAAGCCCTGTCACCAGAAAGAAGCTGAGATGTCAGCGCAGAGGATACTGCAGCTTGCCACAGCGCTGCTGGAGACCATCACAAGGCATCAGAACGCCGTGGACTAGGTGAGTATTGATTTTTTTTAATGCAGGTTAGCTAGGGCTTTTTTTTTGGGGGGGGGGGGGACTTATATTTCAAGCTTCCCTGAAAACCAGGGTAGGTCTTATTATTGGGGAAACATGGTAGTAACTTGGAGCTGATTCCCATTTTTTACCTGTGACTACCAAAAACTTAGTACAGCAGTTATTCCATCTTGTTTTCTGTGCTATTTACCTCCATCTTGTTTTCTGTGCTATTCCCCTATCCCTCATAGGGCCAACTAGTGGCTAAGGTTCCTTTCCTGGGTTAAGTTCATTAGTGAGAGTTTGTTTCCTTTTTGCGGTTGTCTTTATTATTTTTTACTATTAGGTGTGCAGTAGCGTGGTGTTTCAGGTTACATATCTACGCATGCCGTTCAGACCAGACACCAACTTTCTTTTTTTTTAAACACCTAATTTTTATTGAAAGTGTTTTTCACTGTAATTACAGAAATAATAAATAACATAATTTCATTGCATTGTTCATCGCTGAATTTCTTACACAGAGGTTAAAATGTGTAACTTAAACATAAAAGAATTAGCAACTTTTGAATCAAGTCATTGGTTTAGTACATAAAAAAAGTAGCCAAAGCAGGTAGGATATTGGCATGTAGCAAAATTTCCTCTGGATCCAGATTTGCAGAAATACATGTATTCAAACCAGCTGTTGTTATTCACAGTCCTAATTATATCAGTTATAGAAGGAATAGAATTTACATTCCAGAATTGAGCAATAGAGATTCTGGTAACTATCAGAACATGTAACAAGGGGGTTCGAACATTATGGGGTAGCTGTATACCACAAAGAGTGGAAATTAATTGGAAAGTCTGGGTCCACATAACTGAAATTATAATAATAAACTTTATTTGTATAGCGCCAACATATTCTGCAGCGCTTATAGACAGGGGGGATACAGAAAGACAAAAGTACAAACATTACAGAACCACGGTTACATAGTAATCAATTGATGGAAACAATAGGGGTGCGAGTCCTGCTCCAACGAGCTTACATACTACGAATAGTGGGGTGATACAGAAGGTAAAGGGGCTAGAGATGTGCACGGTATGGCGAGGTGGAGAGTGAGCGATGTTATACACAGACAATGGTCAGACATTTAGCCGTGTGACGGCAGAATCGGTATGACTGCAGCAGCAGTTTATGATGGCTAGCAGAGATTGCAGTCAATAGGTCAGGGAGCATGTTATCAGGCGGAGTACAGAGGGGTTTGTTTAGGGAATGTGGTATGCCTCCCTGAAGAGGTGCGTTTTTAGAGCACGCCTGAAGTTCTGCGAGTCCTGGATTGCGCGGGTAGCCTTTGGTAGTGAAATGTACGGACAATTCCACCACTTACTAGTGCACCTATTCTTTAAGTGGAACTATCCTTTTTATTCGTCCACACTTCATGCTATTACAAATGTTTGGGACATGTTAACTCTTAAGAAAAGGTTAATTGTATTCCTCATGCATAATGCAAGTATTGATATTTTATCTATTGCAATTCCACCACAAGTGTATTAAAGTACCTTCTGGAAAACCACATCTCAAACAATTTTCAGAGTAGTGAGGGGAATTTTCTGGGGAGTAAAATAACTTTGGTATAGTATTTTGTGTAAGTTTTCTAAATGATTTGTACACCTGGATATTGATTAAATGGAGGAAAAAGTATTCAGCCATTGTTTGTCTGTTATTGGGATTAGTAGATCTGCTTCCCGCTTTCCTTTTATAGCTGCTAGCCGATCTTGTGTGTAAGAGAACAAAATTTGGTAGCATACCGAGATTCCTTTATTGGATCCTTGAGTGGAATTCAACTAGGCCTCTAGTTTCGAGGGGACATTAACTCTAGTGGAGGTGTGGGGGGAATTTTTGTAATAGCTGACAGATTTGAAAATATTTAAATAGATCTATTCTAGGGAATTTGAAAGTGGATATAAGATCTTGAAAAGTAAAGAAACCCTGATCTGTCCAAAGCTGATGGACCTGTGAGGTTCCCCATTTTTTTCCAGTTGGAGAGATCTAGGTCCTCCATTGCAATAGATAAAATATCAATACTTGAATTATGCACGAGGAATACAATTAACCTTTTCTTAAGAGTTAACATGTCCCAAACATTTGTAATAGCATGAAGTGTGGACGAATTAAAAGGATAGTTCCACTTAAAGAATAGGTGCACTAGTAAGTGGTTCTTAAGTGAGAGTTTCCCAACTATGCAGTTTTCAAGGGAAACCCATAATTTTGAGATGTCATTGAGCCATAGAGACCTGAGTTGTTCTAAAATAGAAGCTCTATAATATTGTATGATTGTAGGAGAGCTAAGTCCCCCTTTCCTTTGATGTTGAAAAAGAATATCAGCTTTGATTCTAGGCTTTTATACCTCCCAGATAAAAGATTGGATGAGTGACTGCATTTTTTAAACAAAGGATATTGATAAATGGATTGGGATATTGTAGAAAAGGTAGATAATTTGGGGAAGAATCATCATTTTGACTGTAGCGATTCTACCTAGCCAGGAGATGCTGTGAGTTCTTAGTTTACCTAATTCCAGTTTGATTAGAGGCTTAAAGTTTGCTTCAAATAATTTTGATGTGGAGGTGGTTAAGGAAATACCTAGGTACGGAATGGAATTTTTAGACCAAGGAAATTTATATAGATTAGTAAAGTGGGTAACTAAGGATTTCTTAATTCCTAGGTTAAGTATTTGTGATCTTGAAATATTGATTTTGTAATATGAAATTTTGGAGAAATTATCAATTATTTTGGAGACAGCAGGTAGGGAAGTGGCTAGATTTGAGAGTGTTAGAATTACATTGTCAACAAACAGGCCTATTCTGTTGTCTTTCCCCCCTAGTCTGATTCCTTTTATATTACGTGAGAGTCTGATATGGGTTGCAAATGGTTCTTCCCTCCCTTTTGCCATTGCTGATTGTAAATGGTTTAGATAAGAATCCTGAAGAATATACCGAAGCATTCAATAGTCATTCAATATTAGCAATAGGAGAATATCTTTCAATCTGGAGGTTAAAATTTTGGAGGACATTTTCACGTCTATGTTTAATAATGAGATGGGCCTGTAGTTAGAGGGAGACATATGTGGTTTTACTGGCTTAGGAATAGTTTCATATAGTTATCATTAAGAGCATTGAGCATTTCTGGTGGGAAGGAATTGTGCGTTATAACAAGGTTAAAGATTCTAAAGAGATAGGGTGCTAAAAAAGTGGAAAATGATTTATATGTGTTTGTAAGGCTGACCAGCCCTGGGGAATTGTTGGATTTTAACATTGTAATTGTGTCTAATATTTCTGTAATAGATATTTCTTTATTTAGAAAGTCTAGTTGCGAGGGAGATAAGGAGGGGAGGAATATATCTTCTAAAAATGTATCTATAAGTATTTGATTCAGATATGTGATAGATGAGTCTTTTATTAAGTTGTATAGTGAGCTGTAGTATTTACAAATTCCTCAGATATTTCTCAAGGATTGATAATCTTGTTGCTTTGGGAGTTTACTAAGTAAGGGATCCTATATTTGAGTTCTTTGTTTTTTTTCTATTAGTAAGGAATTTAGAAGCTTTATTGCCTTGCCTCAGCTTAGCTTTACGGAGGTGGAGTTTATATTTGTTTTGTAGTGGAGTTTAAATCATAGTTGTTTTAGTTCCATCAACGTCTCATCTGAAAGTTGTTTTTTGTTTTGGGCTTTGAGAATTCTGATGGAATTTTATAAACTTGTCTATCTCTATCAATCTTTGACATTTTTCAACAACCGCTTGTTTTAGGAAGTGTCCTCTTATCACTGCCTTATGGGCATTCCATATTGATGTGATTGAAACTTCCTCTGAATCTTTTAGCTTAAAATTTTAAGAATGTCTTGAAAGTGGTGTGAAAATGTAATATTGAGGAGAAAAATATTGAGCCTCGAAGGGGAAGGAGTGAAATTGTACTTTTCTTTGATCATAATAGATACTGGAGCATGGTCTTTTGTAGGAGCCATCTATCTAAAAGGAAAAATCAATACGAGAGTACTCTTTGTGCATATTAGAATATAAAAGAAAAATCTCTTTCATTGGCGTGTTGGATTCTCCCCATATCATACAGCCCCTCCTTAAAAATCAAGGTCTCTCAGATAGCCCAGAGAGATTTCTATCCAGAGCCACATTAGGGACAATATTAAAGTCACAAATAATAGCAGCCCCCTGTTGGACATTATTAAAGTGATCTAATATTTTACAAAGAAAAGCAGACTGACATTTGTGGAGTAGAGGGACAGTATAGTATATGGAGAACCATTGATTACACATATCAGTGTAATGTTCCTACCCTCACTATCGGAAATTATTCTAGTACATTCAAATGCAAGCATGTTTTAACAGCAATAAGAACACCTTTTTTGTTTATGGCATGTGCAAAAAAGATATATGGAAAGTTACTATTCCTGATTCTGACTTCATCTATGGCATTTAGACGAGTCTCCTGTGCACAGAAGATATCACACAACCTTGGTTTTTGATTTCCTTCCAAAGAAGGGAGCATTTATATGGAGTATTTAGTCCTTTAACTCACCCAAAGTGGGCGGTGAACCACAATGGAGGGCAGTAAACATAAAGTGGAACCCTCCCTTCTATCTCGTAAAACAGAGAAATACAGAGGTATATAAAAAAAATTATAGAAAATTGCGAAAACATTGTAAAAATGTTAGGAAAATGCAAATATTAGGCCACTGTGGCTAAACTTATAATGCAATAACCTAAGAACTCAGTTCTGTGAGCAGTTCCTTCAGGGATCTTCCAGGGCCCTTTGGCTTTGGGTAGGCGATAAAGTAAGTTTGCTCCTGGGCACTTTATTCCAAGAATAATTGATTGAAGAAGATCCTGTCGTGGGCAAATGAAGTGAACCTTCTTCCGAAAGCCTGGGGGGACCATTTGGCAAAAATGTCATCAATCTCTTTGGGCGGTGAAATGCTGTGAGTGATTCCATTTTTGAAGATGAGTAACTTTACTGGAAACCCCCATTAATAGGGGACTTTCTCCTCTCTCGGTATCCTCGTGTATCTCGTGAACTCCCTTTGTCTTGCTAGGGTTTCCAGAAACAGGTCAGAAAACAAAGAAATCTGTTGAAAGCAATCTGTAAGGTTTGCAGCTTTAAAGGATGACTTAAGGAGGGCTTCTTTATAATGGTAGAAGTAGAGTCTGGCCAATACATCGCTTGGTGTTCTTGGAGGTTGATTTTTTGGCTTAGGAACTCTATGAGCTCTACCTATTAAGGGATCTTGTTCAGCTATTCCAGGAAGGATAGCCACAAACAGATCCGTGAGAAATTCTTCTAGCTTAGCATCATGAATATCTTCCGGGATATTTCAAATTCTGATGTTATTTCTTCTTGACCTATCCTCTAAATCAGCTAGTTTGAGTTTTATGGATGTAATATCATCCTCCATTGTGTTGTGAGCATCCACAAGAGAATTGTTACCTACTACAAACTCCTCCATCTTCTCCTCAGGGTGTGCCATGCATTCTCCAATTGCTGTAATATTTGTACGTATGGCTGATACGGCATCTCCTATGTCTATTTGTATGGATTCTTTTAGATCTTGGAACTTTCATTTCAGCATATCAGTTGATATAGGGTCTGATATAGAGGGGGAAGATATAGAAGTGGAGGATTTGCTTGAGGAAGACTTTTGATGGTCATTTTGATAAGACTGCTTATGTTGTGGGGAGGAATATGTTACTGTAACTGAGGTAGACAGTGCATCTTGGGGAACTGCCTCCAGTCATTTTGTTGGGGAGTCAGGCTTGTGTGTATCTGAGCTGTCCTGAAGTGATGGGGTAGTAGCTGGGAAGAAGGCCCTTTCCTCTTGTCCCTTGTGAACATAGCAGCTGTACTGTGTGCTTCTTATTATTAATGATAGTGTTATGTGTATATCATTGGATTTAGCCGGTGAAGCATCAAGTGGCCTTTTAAGTATTGGGATCCTAGATTCTTATTCATATTGTATCTTGCATATCCATTTAGGAGAAGAGAACATACTTTGAAAGCAAGAGCAGACATTAGGTGATAGGCACGGTCTGTTTTTTTTCTTTTTACGTTTTTTAATGTTACGGCAGAGGAGCTCTTTTTTCCTGCAACTGCCTTCCCTGCTGCAACACAATATCAAATACTTAGGAAAACTTCAGATACACAAAAATTTGAATGAAACTTTCCATTCTAGTCTAGCAATAATAAAACATCTAATATAAAAAAGCCTACGGGCTTTTTCTTGCACCACACTTTGACGCCTATTGCAGGACCTTTGGTTGTTGATTTTGATGTAATTAAATTCATTAGATCTCACCACCACCGTAAATCATTAAATTTTAGTTAGATTAATTGAGTGAGGTGTCAGGTCAGTTCAAAGTTGCAATGTTATGTGTAGCGGTGCCATTGATTCAGCCGCTAGGGAGAGCGAAGCGTTGCTAAGCGAGAGCGAGAACCTTCACTGTCCCTAGTGGCTGAAGTACAACAGCCAGCCCCATTGAAAACATGTGGAAATCCCTGGATGTGAGGCATTTTCACATGGGAGCAGCCTTGCGTCCCAGCGGCGCTAAAGGAATTCCCACAGCTGTGACAGAGGATTGGGCTGTTCTCCCATTGTTTTCAATGGGGAGAGAGAGAAAGAGAGAGGGAGGGATAAACACTCAGTTTTGCTACGTGCAGCTATATATACTTTCAACTCTACGACACCCAGCTATATACACTCAGCTCTGCACCACACAGGTATATACACTCCGCTTTGCACTACACTGGTATATACACTCAGCTCTGCTACACGCAGGTAAATACACTCAGCTCTGCATGTAGTAACCTGCAGCCCTGCTACACGCAGGTTTATACACTCAGCTCTGCTACACGCATGTATATACACTCAGCTGTGCTATATGCAGCTATATACACTCAGCTCTGCTATACACTGTTATATATACTCAGCTCTGCTACATGAAGCTATATGCACACAGCTCTGCTACACACAAGTAAATACACTCAGCTCTACTGCACGCAAGTATATACACTCAGCTCTGCTGGACGCAAGTATATAGACTCAGCTCTGCTGCATGCAGGTATATACACTCAGCTCTACTACACACAAGTATATTCACTCAGCTCTGCGCCACATAGGTATATACACTCAGCTCTGCACCACACAGGTATATACACTCAGCTTTGCACTACTCTGGTATATACACTCAGCTTTGCACTACTCTGGTATATACACTCAGCTCTGATACACACAGGTATATACACTCAGCTCTGCTATACACAGGTAAATACGAAGCTGAAAAGTATGAAGATTTGATCCAGCACCTATGTTTTTTTTTTTAAATCATTTATATCAGCTATATACTCTCAGCTTATGCTATATGCAGCTATATACACTCAGCTCTGCTATATGCAGGTATATACACTCAGTGCCGCTACACACAAGTATATACACTCAGCTCTGCATCACGCAGGTATATACACTCAGCTCTGCATCACGCAGGTATATACTCTCAGCTCTGCACAACGCAGGTGTATACACTCACTCTGCTACACGCAAGTATGTACACTCAGCTCTGCTACACACAGGTATATATACTCAGCTCTGCTACACCCAGGTATATGCACTCAGTTTTTCTACACACAGGTAAATGCACTGAGCTCTGCTACATGCAAGTATATACACTCAGCTCCTTGTTCATGCAGGTATATTCACTCCGCTGTGCTACATGTAGGTATAAACACCTAGGTTTGCTACATGCAGGTAAATACAATCAGCTCTGCGTGTACTAACCTGCAGTGCTGCTACACGCAGGCATATACACTGAGCTCTACTACACGCATGTATATACACTCAGCTATGCTACATGCAGCTATATACACTCATCTCTGCTACACACAGGTATGTACACTCAGCACTGCTACACGCAAGTATGTACACTCAGCTGTGCTACACATAGGTATATACACTCAGCTCTGATACAGGCAGGTATATACACTCTGCTATGCAGCACGCAGATATATACACTCGGCTCTGCTACACGCAGTTATATGCACTCAGCTTTGCTACACGCAGGTAAATGTTCTCAGCTCTGCTACACGCAAGCATATATACTCAGCTCTGCTACACAAAGGTATATACACTCAGCTCTTCTACACACAGGTATATACACTTAGCTTTGTTACATGCAGATAAATACACTGAGCTCTGCGTGTAGTAACCTGCAGCATTGCTACACGCAGGCATATACACTGAGCTCTGCTACACACATGTATATACACTCAGCTGTGCTGCGTGCAGCTATATACACTCAGCTCTGCTACACACAGCTATATACACTCAGCTCTGCTACACGCAGTTATATACACTCAGCACTGCTACACACAAGTATGTACACTCAGCTCTGCTACACACAGGTATATACACTCAGCTCTGCTACAGGCAGGTATATACACTCTGCTATGCAGCACGCAGATATATACACTCAGCTCTCCTCCAAGCAGGTATATACACTCAGCTCTGCTGCATGCAAGTATATACACTCAGCTCTGCTACATGCAAGTATGTACACTCAGCACTGCTACACGCAGGTATATACACTCAGCTATGCAGCAAGGGATATATACACTTAGCTCTGCTACACGCAGGTATATGCACTCATCTCTGCTACATGCAGGTAAATACACTCAGCTCTGCTACACACAGGTATATACACTCAGCTGTGCTACACGTAGGTATATAGTGGTCTACAGCTCAGTGAATGTATTCTCTCTGTAGTAGATCCAATCTGTAGAGTATACCAGAGATACAAGATATTACTGCAGGATACACCAAATATACTGGGGTTCCACTGTAACATATACTATACTAAGTTGTGTAATATACCAACATGTAATATACACCAATTGACTATTGCCATGTCCAAAAAACGTGGAAGGCCAAGCTGTGGAAGGCAAACAGCTCAAGCCGAATCCTCAGCTTGACAGCTCTTAAAATCTTTAGAACCATTTTTCCAAACACTTTATGTTCGCGTAGTGAACATCAGGTAATCTGGTAAAGTAAATGGCATTACCGTACAATACATATCTACTGACTTATTGTCGAGTCACACAGGAGATTTAGCCAGTATAACGCTATAATATGGGCGAAAAACAGAACTGCGTACATTTTTCAATGTGTGTTTTGGTTACCCAGTGTTTAGAGGCAAAACATGTTGGTTATGCACAAAAACTGCAAACCAAAAAGTCAACTTCTAGGTAAGCTTTTTTTTCTTCTTTTTTAACACTACGGTGTTGTACTTAGGCCATATATATAAATTTTAAAAAATTAGCTGAAAGCGCTGCGTAATAAGTTGCCACTATACAAATAACAAGATTTATTTATTTATTGATATTAACTGCTACCTGTGGTCTCACCCTAAGGTCTCATGCATATGACCATATTACAGCTCTGATAGGTGTGTGAGGCATGTACTATACCTCTGTATGGTATTGATTTCAAACAGGCATATGGAAGTTTATGCTTATGGATTCTGCACAAATCTGACTGAAAAATAGTTGTGGCATGCTTCATTTGATGCAGTATGTATATAAGTATCCTTCTAGGGGAGAATAACTGCTATGGCACTTGACTGGCAGCACATGGAGGCTGTATATATTTCTACTAAGAACATTATGGATAGTGCCCTTCGCATTGAAGTGCAAAAAAGATTTTAAAAAGTCAAAGATTTAGCTACCCTCATGGATCGGATCCATGGGGGCAGCTGAGATTACTCACCCTGGTCCTCCATGCTGCCCCGCGGTGATATGGTCCTCTAGGACCTGGCGCTGGCCTTCTGCACATGCGCGCCAGGCATCATTATGTCAGCCGCATGCGCAGAAGGCCAAGAGCCCTGGCAAATTTGAAATCTCATGGCTCCCTGCTATTAAAGGTAGCCAGGAAGCAGGAGATGTCATCGGGTACCTCAGTAAGTAGTCCCAGGCCTTATGATCGCCGTTATCCAATGGGTAATGGCGATCACGGAAAAGTGAAAAAAAAAGTTTTAAAAAGTCAGTTTCATCACCCCTTATGGATCGGATCCATAAGGAAAGGGGAAAATACTCACTCTGCTCCTCCATGATGTCACCCTGTGATAGGGACCTGTCACTGGCTTCTGCACATGCGCCGATGTGGCACGCATCCGCAGAAGGCTGGAGAGCCCGGCAAATTTAAAATTCCCCTGCACCCGGCTGTCAAAGATTGCCAAGTGCAGGGAGATGTCACCAAGGACCGCTGTATGTGTTTCCTGGTCACATAATTACTGTTATCCATCGGATAACAGTGATCATGGAAAGTTAAAAAGTGTAAAAAAAAAAAAGGGGAGATGACATTACATACCCAAGGTCCCCGGATTTGTCCCCCGATGGGGTCTTTATCCAAGGATCTCACCCAGGCTTTGAGCCGATGTGCCGTCAGCATAATGGCGGACGCATGTGCAAAAGTCATGGATTGCTCAGCAAATTTAAGACCTCCCTGCTCCTGGCTACCAAAGGTAGCCGAGAGCCTGAAGATGTCACAGAGGCTCGTGGTATGTGGTTCCTAGTCACGTGATCGCCGTTATCCAATGGATTACGGCCATCCCGTAAAAGTTGAAGTTTCATCTCCCCTCACCAATGCAATCAGTGAGAGGAGATGAAATATCTTACTGGAGGCCTCTGCATTTGACCCCCGATGCAATCATCCTCTATGGACCTTCCCCGACTACTGCGCATGCCCCCGCTAGAAAAATGAAAATTGTAATTTTTTCTTTCTTCTTTGCTTAGATTCATTCAAAAACTAGAGTCAATAACAAGTCTTCATTCATATGTACACTATAGAAAAAAACCTGCCTTTAAAATGACATATTTGCAAAAATATGAAATTTAAAAAAAAACTTTCCTATAATTTGCATTAACTCCTGAAAAAAAACTGGGGGGTGAAAATACTCATGACCCCCTGAGTAAATACATTAATGGCTGTAGTTTTTAAATTGGGGTCATTTGTGGGGGTATCTATCATTCTGACACCTATGAGCCTTTGCAATGTTGGCTTGGTGTAGGAAAACAAAGTGTTCTTCAAAATGTTGATAATCAATGTCAAATTTGTACGTCTCCTAAATGGTTAAAAAAAACGAAAGCTTTTCAAATGTGCATCCAAAATAAAGTAAACAGATGGAAATGTATATCTTATCAAAAATTTGTATAGTATGTTTGCACATATTTGATATATTACAATTGAAAATGTGAAAAAATAACAATTTTTAAACGTTTTGACCAATTTTAGCACTTTTAATAAATATACACAAATTCTATCTGACTTTTTTTACCTCCTAAATGAAGTACAATATGTGGCGAAAAAACAATGTCAGAATCCCTTGGATATGCAAAACCTTTATGGAGTTATTCTATGTTAAAGTGACACATCAGATTTCCAAAATTTGGCTTGGTCATTAAGGCGCACACGGGCTTGGTCACTAAGAAGTTAATTGAATCATTGCATAGAGGTGATATTAAGAAATATTATCCCAATACTGTTGGAGAATTTGTATGAACAATTCTATATGAGTGCACTTTATGAGGGCACTTTATGTACCCCTAATTTGCTTCTCACATTATTAATTTATATAGTCAGTGGTAACATAAGTAAAGGTTTATTATTAACCCTGTGAGCACCCAGCCAATTTTTTTTTATTTTCATTTATCTTTTCATCTTTGCTTGCCAAAAGCCATACCTTTTTTATTTTTCTTTTAACATAGCCATACAAAGGCTGGCTTTTTATGGGACAATGTATTTTTTAATTGTACCATTTAATATACCCTATAATACATTGCTATACATTTAAACAATTGTCAAGTGGGGAAAAATGCAAAGAAAAATCAATTGTGCCATTTGTATTCTGGGTTTTGTTTCTACAGTTTCTATGATTATATCATTGCTAAATTTTATATAAGTTTTCTTATGTTTTGCTAATTATTAAAGAAGAAAAACTTCAAAAAAATTAGCTCTATGTCACAACATTAAGGGTGGCTTCACACGAGCGTGTGTGTACATAGGTTCGCACCCCTGTACACGCAAAAACACGCGTGTATGAAGGTCCGTGCATTGCCTGCAATGGAGCCGTGGCTGCTGCCGGCGGCTCCATTGAAGGCAATGGTCTGCCGGCACCCCGTAATTGTTTTTCAGGGAAGAGCTTTAAATATAAGCTCTTCCCTGAAAAACAAGAATTTTAGTGTAAAAAAAAAATACCTGTCTGCTGCTGCCGTGTCCCCGCGGGGATGAATTTTAAATCCCCGCCTGCTGAAAGAACTGCATTGGAGAGCCGAGGACAGCGCAGAGAGGACTGGCTGTGCCCTGACAGCTGAAGGAAGGTGAGTATGATTTTTTTTTAAATTTTCAACAACTTATATTTAAAGCCCTTCCCTAAAAAACAATTACAGGATGCCGGCAGCTGGATCTCCTACGTTTTTTTTTACACTAAAATTCTTGTTTTTTAGGGAAGAGCTTATATTTAAAGCTCTTCCCTGAAAAACAATTACGGGGTGCTGGCAGACCATTGTCTTCAATGGAGCCGCCAGCAGCAGCTCCATTGAAGACAATGTGTGCATTCCCAATGGTGCACACATGTCCTATCTTTGCAGGCACGGACATGTGCACACACCATAGGGAATGCATTGGCTCTAATAGAAGCATATTTTTGTGCATGCGTACGCGTGCACAAAAACACGCTAGTGTGCAGCCACCCTTACTATTTTTCTGTCAATTGAGCTGTGTGAGGGCTTCTTTTGTGGGGTGAGCTTTAGTTTTATTGATATCACTCTGGGATGCATACAACTTTTTGATCATTTTTATTTCATTTTCTGGGGATCACAGGTGACCAAAAAAATACCACAATTATTGTATTGCATTTTTTTTATTCATGACATTTATTGTACAGGATTAGTGACATTATGTTTTATTACTTTGGACTTTTTCAGATGCTACAATAAAAAATGTGTCGGGATCAGAAATAGCGCTCCTACAGTGCTATACGGAGATATAGTCGTAAGATAAGGTGAAAATGAAAATGAAAGGACTTACCCGGTACTTAGTGAGTTTCCCTCTGGTGGGATAGCTCACTAGTACCTCCAATTCTGGGGTAGCCTGAAGATGTAGTGGATCAATAAATCCTTCTTACCAATCCTGTACGGAGAGCTGCTTGGATGTCAGGGATCCCTAATAGTAGGGAACCCAGTATGGGTGAACCTTCAGAGCAAAAATATCCAGTCTAGCGCTTCACGGGATGAAAGAATGGCGTTGGGTTGTATAAAGTTACACCAACACCCTACGTATTGGTGTAACTTTATACACCCCAACGCCATTCTTTCATCCCGTGAAGCGCTAGACTGGATATTTTTGCTCTGAAGGTTCAGATGCTACAATACCAATTTCATTTTTTTTAATTTATATTTTAATGTAACTATTCTACATTCTGCAAAGCAAGCGTGGGGGGACTGATCAAGAGAGAGTCCCAGCCTTCTGTTCAAAAACTCAGATGCTGCGGTGAGCCATAACCATGGCATCTAAAAGGTTAAATAGCTAAGAGGGGAGTTAATTCCAATTCCAGCTACTGGAGGCAAGTGTAAGCTGTGAAAAATAGCCAACAGCCAGTGTATATTTACACACTGGCTTAACTATAGGGGATGCGGTTGTACCAGGGCCCAGGAGCCTTAGGGGGTCCATAAGGCCTCTCATCTCCATATAGGGAGCCTAGTACTATGAATAGAGATGAGCGAGCACCAAAATGCTCGGGTGCTCGTTACTCGAGACGAACTTTTCGCGATGCTCGAGGGTTCGTTTCGAATAACAAACCCCATTGAAGTCAATGGGCGACCCAAGCATTTTTGTATATCGCCGATGCTCGCTAAGGTTTTCATTTGTGAAAATCTGGGCAATTCAAGAAAGTGATGGGAACGACACAGCAACGGATAGGGCAGGCGAGGGGCTACATGTTGGGCTGCATCTCAAGTTCCCAGGTCCCACTATTAAGCCACAATAGCGGCAAGAGTGGCCCCCCCCCAACAACTTTTACATCTGAAAAGCCCTCATTAGCAATGCATACCTTAGCTAAGCACCACACTACCTCCAACAAAGCACAATCACTGCCTGCATGACACTCCGCTGCCACTTCTCCTGTGTTACATGCTGCCCAACCCCCCCCCACGACCCAGTGTCCACAGCGCACACCAAACTGTCCCTGCCCAGCCTTCAGCTGCCCTAATGCCACGCCACCCTCATGTCTATTTATAAGTGCGTCTGCCAGAGGAAAAGCAGGCACACACTGAAGAGGGTTGGCACGGCTAGGCAGCGACCCTCTTTAAAAGGGGCGGGGCGATAGTCCACAATGCTGTACAGAAGGAATGAGAAATGCAATCCTGTGCCACCTCCATCTGGAGCTGCACACGTGGGCATAGCAATGGGGAACCTATGTGCCACACACTATTCATTTTGTCAAGGTGTCTGCATGCACCAGTCAGACCGTGGTTTTTTATAAATAGTCACAGGCAGGTACAACTCCGCAATGGGAATTCCGTGTGCACCCACAGCATGGGTGGCTCCCTGGAACCCACCGGCTGTATATTAATATATCCCATTGCATTGCCCATCACAGCTGAGGTAATAATGTCATGTTTAATGCAGGTGGGCTTCGGCCCACACTGCATGCCCCAGTCAGACCGGGGTTCTTTAGAAGTGGACAGATGCATTTACAACTCCCTGTGGACCCACAGCATGGGTGGGTGCCAGGAAGCCTCCGGCGGTACATAAATATATCCCATTGCATTGCCCATCACAGCTGAGGTAATAATGTCATGTTTAATGCAGGTGGGCTTCGGCCCACACTGCATGCCCCAGTCAGACCGGGGTTCTTTAGAAGTGGACAGATGCATTTACAACTCCCTGTGGACCCACAGCATGGGTGGCTCCCTGGAACCCACCGGCGGTACATAAATATATCCCATTGCATTGCCCATCACAGCTGAGGTAAGAATGTCATGTTTAATGCAGGTGGTCTTCGGCCCACACTGCATGCCCCAGTCAGACCGGGGTTCTTTAGAAGTGGACAGATGCATTTACAACTCCCTGTCGACCCACAGCATGGGTGGCTCCCTGGAACCCACCGGCGGTACATAAATATATCCCATTGCAGTGCCCATCACAGCTGATGTTACGTCAGCTGTAATGCAGGTGGGCAAAAAATTAATTGGATTACACTGTAGGCGAGGGCCCACAAAAATTGGTGTACCAACAGTACTAATGTACCTGAGAAAAATTGCCCATGCCCAACCGAGAGGGCAGGTGAAACCCATTAATCGCTTTGTTTAATGTGGCTTAATTGGTAACTAGGCCTGGAGGCAGCCCAGTAAAAATAAAAATTGGTTGAGGTGAAAGTTTCAACGCTTTAATGAGCATTGAAACGTATAAAAATTGTTTAGAAAAATTATGACTGAGCCTTGTGGGCCTAAGAAAAATTGCCCGTTGGGCGTGATTATGTGAGGTTTCAGGAGGAGGAGCAGGAGGAGGAGGAGGAATATTATACACAGATTGATGAATCAAAAAGGTCCCCGTTTTTGATGGGGATAGAGAACGATGCTTCCATCCGCGGGTGCAGCCTACGTATTGCTTAGGTTTCGCTGCTGTCCGCTGGTGGAGAGAGAAGTCTGGGGAAATCCAGGCTTTGTTCATTTTGATGAGTGTTAGCCTGTCGGCACTGTCGGTTGACAGGCGGGTACGCTTATCTGTGATGATTCCCCCAGCCGCACTAAACACACAGGAGGACGGTCGTGCGATCGGCTACGTACTCCCTGACCATCCTTTTACAGTGCTCCCGCCGACTCAGCTGTGACTGGGGACCGTTGACACAGTCTTGCTGGGGAGTCATAAAGCTGTCAAGGGCCTTAAAGAGTGTTGCCCTGCCTGTGCTGTACATGCTGCTGATCTCCGCGCCTCCCCTGCTACCTGGCCCTCGGAACTGTGCCTTCGGCCACTAGCGCTGTCGTATGGGAATTTCACCATCAGTTTGTCCGCCAGGGTCCTGTGGTATAGCAACACTCTCGAACCCCTTTCCTCTTCGGGTATGAGAGTGGAAAGGTTCTCCTTATACCGTGGGTCAAGCAGTGTGTACACCCAGTAATCCGTAGTGGCCAGAATGCGTGTAACGCGAGGGTCACGAGAAAGGCATCCTAACATGAAGTCAGCCATGTGTGCCAGGGTACCTGTACGCAACACATGGCTGTCCTCACTAGGAAGATCACTTTCAGGATCCTCCTCCTCCTCCTCCTCAGGCCATACACGCTGAAAGGATGACAGGCAAGCAGCATGTGTACCCTCAGCAATGGGCCAAGCTGTCTCTTCCCCCTCCTCCTCATCTTCCTCCTCCTCCTCACCGCGCTGAGATATAGACAGGAGGGTGCTCTGACTATCCAGCGACATACTGTCTTCCCCCGGCTCTGTTTCCGAGCGCAAAGCGTCTGCCTTTATGCTTTGCAGGGAACTTCTCAAGAGGCATAGCAGAGGAATGGTGACGCTAATGATTGCAGCATCGCCGCTCACCACCTGGGTAGACTCCTCAAACTTTCCAAGGACCTGGCAGATGTCTGCCAACCAGGCCCACTCTTCTGAAAAGAATTGAGGAGGCTGACTCCCACTGCGCCGCCCATGTTGGAGTTGGTATTCCACTATAGCTCTACGCTGCTCATAGAGCCTGGCCAACATGTGGAGCGTAGAGTTCCACTGTGTGAGCACGTCGCACAGCAGTTGGTGCACTGGCAGATTAAACCGAAGTTGCAGGGTGGCAGCGTCCGTGTGGGACTTGCGGAAATGTGCGCAGAGCCGGCGCACCTTTCCGAGCAGGTCTGACAAGCGTGGGTAGCTTTTCAGAAAGCGCTGAACCACCAACTTAAAGAAGTGGGCCAGGCATGGCACGTGCGTGAGGCTGCCGAGCTGCAGAGCCGTCACCAGGTTACGGCCGTTGTCACACACGACCATGCCCGGTTGGAGGCTCAGCGGCGCAAGCCAGCGGTCGGTCTGCTCTGTCAGACCCTGCAGCAGTTCGTGGGCCGTGTGCCTCTTATCTCCTAAGCTGAGTAGTTTCAGCACGGCCTGCTGACGCTTGCCCACCGCTGTGCTGCCACGCCGCGCGACACCGACTGCTGGCGACGTGCTGCTGCTGACACATCTTGATTGCGAGACAGAGGTTGCGTTGGAGGAGGAGGGTGCTTTAGTGGAGGAAGCATACACCGCCGCAGATACCAGCACCGAGCTGGGGCCCGCAATTCTGGGGTGGGTAGGACGTGAGTGGTCCCAGGCTCTGACTCTGTCCCAGCCTCCACTAAATTCACCCAATGTGCCGTCAGGGAGATATAGTGGCCCTGCCCGCCTGTGCTTGTCCACGTGTCCATTGTTAAGTGGACCTTGGCAGTAACCGCGTTGGTGAGGGCGCGTACAATGTTGCGGGAGACGTGGTCGTGCAGGTCTGGGACGGCACATCGGGAAAAATAGTGGCGACTGGGAACTGAGTAGCGCGGGGCCGCCGCCGCCATCATACTTTTGAAGGACTCCGTTTCCACAACCCTATACGGCAGCATCTCCAGGCTGATAAATTTGGCTACGTGCACGTTTAACGCTTGAGCGTGCGGGTGCGTTTTGGCGTACTTGCGCTTGCGCTCAAACACTTGCGCTAGCGATGGCTGGACGCTGCGCTGACAGACATTGCTGGATGGGGCCGAGGACAGCGGAGGTGAGGGTGTGGGTGCAGGCCAGGAGACGGTAGTGCCTGTGTCCTCAGAGCGGGCTTGGATCTCAGTGGCAGGTTGGGGCACAGGGGGAGAGTCAGCGGTGCAAACCGGAGGCGGTGAACGGCCTTCGTCCCACCTTGTTGGGTGCTTGGCCATCATATGTCTGCGCATGCTGGTGGTGGTGAGGCTGGTGGTGGTGGCTCCCCGGCTGATCTTGGCGCGACAAAGGTTGCACACCACTGTTCGTCGGTCGTCTGCACTCTCAGTGAAAAACTGCCAGACCTTTGAGCACCTCGGCCTCTGCAGGGTGGCATGGCGCGAGGGGGCGCTTTGGGAAACAGTTGGTGGATTATTCGGTCTGGCCCTGCCTCTACCCCTGGACACCGCACTGCCTCTTGCAACCTGCCCTGCTGCTACCCTTGCCTCCCCCTCTGAAGACCTGTCCTCAGTAGACGTAGCAAACCAGGTGGGGTCAGTCACCTCATTGTCCTGCTGCTCTTCCTCTGAATCCTCTGTGCGCTCCTCCCTCAGACTTACTGCCCTTAATACTACCTGACTGATAGACAACTGTGTCTCATCGTCATCGGCCTCCTCACCCACTGAAAGGTCTTGAGACAGTTGCCGGAAGTCCCCAGCCTCATCCCCCGGACCCCGGGAACTTTCGAATGGTTGGGCATCAGTCACAATAAACTCCTCTGGTGGGAGAGGAACCACTGCTGCCCAATCTGAGCAGGGGCCCGAGAACAGTTCCTGGGAGTCTGCCCGCTCCTCAGAATGTCTCAGAATGTCTGAGTTGCAGCAGTGGACGGCGCAGAACTGTGGGTGGACGATAGATTGCTGGAAGCACTTTCTGCCATCCACGACAGGACCTGCTCACACTGCTCATTTTCTAATAAAGGTCTACCGCGTGGACCCATTAATTGTGCGATGAATGTGGGGACGCCAGAAACGTGCCTCTCTCCTAATCCCGCAGCAGTCGGCTGCGATACACCTGGATCAGGAGCTCGGCCTGTGCCCACACCCTGACTTGGGCCTCCGCGTCCTCGGCCACGTCCACGTCCTCTAGGCCTACCCCTACCCCTCAGCATGCTGTATTACCAGTAATGCAGAAACAGTACGCTGTAATTAAATGTGCCGCTTATTGGCCTGTGGTTGGAGGCTGACTTCGCTTACGGAACGCCAGGAAATAATTTGGCGCAACCCTGCTGTAACACTTAGCTGGCTGCGTATGATTTTGTAGAACTACTACACCCAGCACAGACAGACCCAGAACACTGAGCACAGTGACAGGCAGGCCAAATAGATTTTTTGACCAATATTTTTTAGAAAAGGCCCACTGCCTATATTCAATCAATAATATGTCTTCTGTCCCTGCCTCCACACTTCTGTTCCTAGGGTATGTCACAGAACTGCAGAGTGTTGCACTGTCAACTGCAACACAGCGGTGATTTCAGAGCCCAGACAGAGCCAGGAAATAATTTGGAGCAAGCCTGCTGTAACACTTAGCTGGCTGCGTATGATTTTGTAGAACTACTACACCCAGCACAGACAGACCCAGAACACTGAGCACAGTGACAGGCAGGCCAAATAGATTTTTTGCCCAATATTTTTTAGAAAAGGCCTACTGCCTATATTCAATCAATAATATGTCTTCTGTCCCTGCCTCCACACTTCTGTCCCTGGAGTATTACTGCAGGGCGCAATGCTCTGCACGGCCGATATACCAAAAAAAAAAAATGTGCAACACTGCAAAAACCAGCCTCCACAGTACTGCACACGGTTAGATGTGGCCCTAAGAAGGACTGTTGGGGTTCTTAAAGCCTACAATAACTCCTAACACTCTCCCTATAGCAGCTCCAACACGATAGCACTTTCCCTCAGCTATGTCAGAACGCATCTGTGGCGAGCCGCGGGAGGGACCGATTTTTATACTCGGGTGACACCTGATCTCGCCAGCCACTCACTGCAGGGGGGTGGTATAGGGCTTGAACGTCACAGGGGGAAGTTGTAATGCCTTCCCTGTCTTTCAATTGGCCAGAAAAGCACGCTAACGTCTCTGAGATGAAAGTGAAAGTAACCCGAACATCGCGTGGTACTCGTTACGAGTAACGAGCATCTCGAACACGCTAATACTCGAACGAGTATCAAGCTCGGACGAGTACGTTCGCTCATCTCTAACTATGAATAAAGAATTGTAGTTGGGGGCCCTGTTACAGGTTTTGCATTGGGGTCTAGGAGCTTCAAGTTACGCCTCTGCGTTAAGGGGTTAAGAGAAGTTTATCCCAAGATAAACTTTTGCACCCAGGCCCATGAGTCTTTAGTTACTCCCTTGTATTTACATATACACTGGCTAAATGTGCTCATTATCCAGCTCATATTGAGCTGTGTATAAGGACTTTTGCTCACTGTCAGAAATCCTGGCGGCAGGATTAAAGGCAATTGTTTACATTGTTACATTACAAGAGTACTAACATTTTTATTTGTCAATATAGCCTTATGAGACCTTGTTTTTTATTGGACAAATATTATCATTTACTGATACCACTTTGTGGTACAAATAATGTAAGAGTATGTTAGGCCAAAAAAGACATATATGTCCATCCAGTTCAGCCTCCAATATTGATCCAAAGGAAGTAAAAAAAAACAATGTGGTAGAAGCCACAAATTTCCTTTGTGACTCCAATCTGGCAATAGATTAACAATCAGAATAACCCCCGGATCACCAACTCTTCTGAAGTAATTAGTGACTCTAACATGTAATATTGTAACGCTGATCAAAGGCTTCCAGGTCCCTCTTGAACTCTAATGAAAATCACCATCACCACCACCTCAGGCAGGAAGTTCCATAGTCTCACTGCTTTTACAAACCTGAGTATAAAATAAAAACGATTTAGGCAGGACTCTCCCGCTTTGGGACCCTGTGTCCCACTTTAGCCATTTGTCCCGCTTTCGGGACATCTAGTCAGCATTAAAATGATTACCAACTGGGGTGCGGCCGGATGCAAACAATGATGGCAGTGCGTGCATCCAGGATCTTCCTCCCCTCCACCCTTCACCTCTTCTTCTTAGTTGCGCAGGAGAAGAGGAGATGGGAGGAGGTGCTGCTGTAGGTGCACACATTCCGCCCGCAGCAGTGGCGCTCTGAAGACCAGGAGAAGTATGTGGGTTTAAGGGGGGGGGGGGGTTCTATTACTAATGGGGCTACTGTGGAGGT
The DNA here is from genome assembly GCF_035609145.1 of Eleutherodactylus coqui. NCBI lineage: Eukaryota > Metazoa > Chordata > Amphibia > Anura > Eleutherodactylidae > Eleutherodactylus > Eleutherodactylus coqui. Next base: position 277,783,771 of record NC_089837.1, on the reverse strand, counting down.
CACTTTTACTACTAGGGTCGATATAGGGGACACTAATAGTAATAATGTCCCCTATATTAGTCTCAGTAGTAATAGTATTAGCTGATTAGTGATTGGCTGAATGCTGTGACCAATCAGCTGTCATTCAATGGCTGAGTGCTATCTCTGATTGGTCACATTGCACAGCCAATCAGAGGCAGCGCTTTCTGGAGGCGGGGATTTTTCAATCCCCGGCCACCAGAATACAGAGGAAGACTGCCGGGGACTGGGAGTTAGGGCGCTTCTAGGTGAGTTCATTTTTAATTTTTTTTCTACAGCTAGGGATGATTTTTGGGGTAGGGCTTATATTTTAACCCTCCCTTCCCCCCTGAAAAACATCGATACAGGGGTTGCCTTCATCGCATTGCGTTGAATGGGGCGGCAGCAGCATCGGCCCCATTGAAAGCAATCAGATAGCATCGTGGTCCTCTGCCAGAGCTGTGACAGCTGTGGCAAGGGATTCTTTCATCCACGCAGGGAGTCCCATCATCACTGAAGACTGACAGTGCTTCCTGGAGCAGCTGCACTTCTACAAGCACAGCTGCTCCAGTGAACGGGCATATGAAACTTTGCCCGTTTGAGGCCTGAACACACTATTTTGTGCACATGTTAAAAAAAAGCATGGAGCTTCGGTCACGCACATTTTGAACATCCGTGGAGCGTGTAGCCTTGATCTCTCAAATTTAGGAAGTCTTAGGCCAGTCTCTCACGATTAGATTTGAATTGCGGATTTCGCGATCACTGTCCGCACAGGCATGTGGGTAGGAATAGCGATTTCCGCGAGTGGAAGAAAGATCACAGCATGCTCTATTTAATCGCAGATTCTACACATACAGGCTCCATTGTGCTGTACGGATGTAAGTGATCCAACGTGCATATGCAATTGACATCTTGCAAGGAGATCACATAAGAAAATCTGAGTTTTGGGGCTTTTGTATTTCGAGAGACAGATATATAGAGAGAGAATATTATCACTTGGGTGGTCAACTGTACGATGCTCTGATATCCTTCCCTGCTTGCGAGCTTTCGTCCTCGTGGACGATGTGCTGTCCATACACGTACATCCATACATGACCATTTGCAATTCGGCCCTATTCGAGTGAGCCCTACCTTAGGGATTCTTCTTGTATAACCTTCAGAATGGGTTCATAAATAGATTGGTATAGCTTTTTATGTGAAGCAGTTATTGTAGTGCCTAGATATTTGATACCCTACTATCTCCAGATAAGTTTAGGGATAAAACTGAACTTTTGCCAAATCTTTGATAGTTTCCAATGCAGCATCTATAGAAAGTATAGGGTCTGCTAAAGTCAGTTTGATATTATCTGTGTATAAAGATATTAGATGTGTGCACTCTCCAATTTGGATCCCTTTATTCCCTTAGTGACCAATCCTGTTTGCGCCTTAATGACCAAGCCAAATTTTGGAAATTTGACGTGTTACTTTAACATAGAGTAACTCCATAAGGGTTTTGCATATCCAAGTAATTCTGGCTTTTTTTTCAACACATATTGTACTTCATTTAGGTGGTAAAAATAGAGCGATAGAATTTGTGTATATTTATTAAAACTGCCCAAATTAGGAACATTTTGAAAAAAAAATTTTTTTCAAATTTTCAACTGCAATATCTCATATGTGCAAACACACTGTACAACTTTAGTTTTTTTAATCATTTAGGAGACGTAAAAATTTAACATTAATTATCAACATTTTGCAAAGGCTCATAGGTGTCAGAACGCTAGATACCCCCCCAAATGACCCCATTTTAAAAACTACACCCCTTCCTATATATATTTACCATATTTGCCATGAGTATTTTGACCCCACAGGTTTTTTTCAGGAGTTACACTTGTAGAGCCCTTGAGCTGCCAAAATTATGGAGACCCCCACAAATGACCTCCATTTTGAAAACTAGACCCCTTAACGAACTAATGAATATATACAAAGCAGAAGTAAAAAGCATGTTTTTTTTGTACTGCACACATATGAATCATAGTATCATAGAATCGTAGAGTTGGAAGGGACCTCCAGGGTCATCGGGTCCAACTCCCTGCTCAATGCAGGATTCACTAAATCATCCCAGACAGATATTTGTCCAGCCTTTGTTTGAACACTTCCATTGAAGGAGAACTCACCACCTCCTGTGGTAACCTGTTCCATTCATTGATCGCCCTTACTGTCAGAAAGTCTTTTCTAATATCTAATTTGTGTCCCCAGTTGCATCCCATTGCTTCTAGTCTTTCCTTGTGCAAATGAGAATAGGGCTGATCCCTCTGTACTGTGACAGCCCTTAATGAAAACTTGCACCCCAAAATAGATAGCCTATTTGTCCTGTTTTCAGAAACATAACCATTGTGGTCCTAATCTTATGTCCGTATGCACAACGGGGCACAAACCAAAAGAAGCAGCCGGTAGCTTTCAGAACAAAAATTTTGCTTGAAGTTGTTATAGGCTCCATAGCACACTTGTAGAGCCCTTGAACAGCCAAAACGAAGGAAAACCCCCACAAATTAACCTATTTTGAAAACTAGACCCCTTAACAATACATATAGGGGTGTTTTTGAATGAATCTAAGCAAAGCAGAAGGAAAAAAAATTACGATTTTTCATTTTTTGGCAATCACTAAATCTTAGATAAAAGTAATAATGTAAACTGTGTGGTATGTCTGAAAATAGGGCTAATTACGGAGGCCTGGTTGGGATGGGCATATGGGGCGATAAAACCGGGTATAACTCCTCCTTGCATGCTTTCTGCAAACCCGACACTTTTTGGGGGGGTATTTCTTGAGCTCTGTGGCAAGAATAGGGTGTAAAAAGTGGTGCTCTGTGAGGCTTTGTAAGCTTGCTGTGGTGCGGCGGTCTCATACAGAAGTGGTTCAACAAGTTGCTCCTGGAACTGCAGGAAGGCGAGCGTTCCAGGGGACTTCTAATAGATTACATATTACAGGTAGCAATCTGAATAAAGCTCAGCTCACATGACCGTACGTGGAATCCGCTTGCGAAGGCCCACAGCTGATCCCAGGTGTGAGACCGCCTGTGGCCCTACGTAAGGCTGCATAATGTACTGCGCATAACTTGCATACTCACACAGGTGGTCATGCGCAGTACACCTTTTTTAGTTTATATTTTCCACGCTGTCGCTTAGCGATGACATGGGTACCCGCAACCCTTACACAATGTAGTTGTGTATGGACTGCTGGTATATCTGCGACCATAGAGCACAATGAGCTCTATCTTGCGGATATCCACGGTAAAATAGAACATGCTGCGTTCTGTTTTCTGCGAATGGATTACATAATTCAGACCCGCTAATGTGAGCGTAATTGTGTAATCCAATGTATTTGATTGATCTGCTAATTAGCGTGGATCAAACACATACGGAATCTGCAATTTCTATCTGGTCGCGTGAGACCGGCCTAAGTAGATTGCTACCTTTTTATCACGTGACCGGGGACCACTGTACGAGGCCACCGGTCAGCACTCCAGGCTTTTGAGTACCCTTGGTAGCCGGTAGCAAGGAAATTATCTCCCTCTACTCTTACTTAGTCAAAGCTCATCTGGAATACTGGGTCCAGTTCTGGGCATCCTGATTTTAAAAAGATATACAAACTGGAGCAAGTTCATAGAAGAGTCACCAGGATGGTGAGTGGTCTGCAAATCATGTCCTACGAGGAACGGTTAAAGAATCTGGGAATGTTTGGTGTGCAAAAAAGAAGGCTTAGAGGAGACTTAATAGCGGTCTACAAATATCTGAAGGGCTGTCACTGTGCAGAGGGATCAGCCCTATTTTAATTTGCACAACGAAAGACTAAAAGTCATGGGATGAAACTGAAAGGGAAGAGGCACAAATTAGATATTAGAAAAAACTTTCTGACAGTGAGAGTGATTAGTGAGTGAACAGGTTGCCACAGGTAGTAGTGAGTTCTCCTTCAATGGAAGTTTTCAAACAGAGGCTGCACAGACATCTATGTGGAATAACTTAGTGAATCCTGCATTGAGCAGTGGGTTGGACTCAATGACTCTGGAGGTCCCTTCCAACTCTGATTTTATGAGATGCTTTTTCCGCAGGCAGTTTCCTAGATTCTATGAAATGCATTATATTTAGTACTCTTCTGGTGTTATCTGGAGCTTGATGGCCTTTCACAAACCCCACTTGGTCTTCCCCAATCAAGGATGGCAAAATGGGTGCCAATCTAGAGACTAATATTTTGGCATAAATTTTAATGTCTGTATTTAATAGTGAAATGGATCAAACATTGTGAGGGGTATCTGGGTTTTGCCCTGATTTAGGAAGGGTGACTATTAAAGTTTATTGATTTTCCTTTAGAAAGGAGTCTTCCGTAACTGCTAATTGAAAAGCTTTGCACATAAATGGAGATAAGATCGCTGGACCTGGCGATTTACCCACCAGTAAGTAAAGAGCTAACATGTTCAAGCACTTCTTTTTCTGTAATTGGAGATTCGAGGGATTCTTTCTGTGCTACAAAAAAAGTAGGAAGATTGATCTTTTGTAAAAATGTTTGAATATAGTGAGCTGCATTCAGAAATGTGAAGGGGTCATCTCTTCAGTTATATAGTGCTGAATGGTAATCTCGACATCTATTTGCTATATCTGATGGGGTTAGTTAATTTCTAGAGATGAGAGAGCATACTCGTTAAGGCAAATTACTCGAGCGAGTATCGCCATTTTCGATTACATGCCTGTTCGTCTGAAAAGATTCGGGGGCCAGCGGGGGTGAGCGGTGAGTTGCAGGGGTGAGCGGAGGGGGAGAGAGAGATATATCTCCCCCTCGCTCTCCCATGCCGCCCCCCCCCCCCCCCCAAATCTTTTCGGGCAAGCAGGCATGTACTCGAAAAAGGCGATACTCTTGCGAGTATGCTCGCTCATCTCTATTAATTTCCCTATATTTTTTAAACCTAAAAATATGGCATACGGGATTTAAGGTGTTGGATTTTAAGATAGAAAGCTAGTAATTTCCCAGACTTCTTGTTGTGAGAATAATATTAAATTTTAATTCTTTTTAGTGTTGTCTTGTAATTTTGGAGCAGTATATTATGGAGTGTCTGTCTATGTTAAAATAGATCTGCTTGCTGTGGTGTTTGTGTGGATCTATTGTTTATTTATTTTAATGTAATGTCCTAAGCGGTGTCGTGTCTCCTTAAGGAGAGCACTAGAAATGAGCAAGCATACTCGATAAGGCAAACTACTCGAGCAAGTAGTGCCTTATTCGAGTACCTGCCCGCTCGTCTCTAAAGATTCGGCGGGTGACAAGTGAGTTGTGGCGGTGAGTAGTGGGGAGCGCGGGGGAGAGAGGGAGAGAGAGATCTCCCCTCCGTTCCTTCCCGCTCTCCCCCGCCGCTTCCCGCCCCCTGCCGGCACCCGAATCTTTAGAGACGAGCGGGCAGGTACTCGAATAAGGCACTACTCGCTCGAGTAGTTTGCCTTATCGAGTATGCTCGCTCATCTCTAGAAAGCACCCAAAAAGTGTGTGGGGACAGCTAGGGGGTGAGTGAATATGGGTATGGTATAGTCTCTCCCCAAGGAGAGCACCCAGAAGGGGTGTGGGGACACCTAAAAGCTAAGTAAGGAGACTTATAAGGCAATGCTCCTCTGGGATATTTATGCAAGTCAAAAAGATGGAAAAATACCTCTACAGTGCCATCTATTGTCCTAAGCCTATCAATTTACCTCTTATGTAAGCTTTATGTGCATTCCAAAGAACATGTGAATTTATGTCAGTGGATGCATTACTGTTGAAATAATCCTTTGTCATTTTCAAATATGTTGGTGATTGCTGTTTGTGTTGTTCTTCTATAGTTAAGGATATTGCACCATGATTGGTCCATGTATTTTTCTCAATCGTTGAACCTTGGGATAATGACAATAAATTCCTATTGATTATAAACTTTTTGATCTGTGAGTAGCTATTCTGGACTTGTGAATGAAGACTTAATCATTATGTATAGCTTGCCAAGCATCACAGAGCTCCTCCCTCCACCATTTATCACACAAGGGTTGGACATGCCTCTGTAGTTTAGAGGTCGTGTTTATGCTAACATCTGAAATTGTGTTAAAATATCCACAAATAAGTAGATTGTTTAGGTTTTGAAAGGGTACGGAGAATCTTATGCATGAAGTTTCTTAGTTTTTTTTTATTTGGAGCTTAGATAAATACTATTGTGTAAACCAAATTATTTATGGAACAGATTAAGATGACATATCTACCTTGGGGGTTTGATTTCTCTTTAACCCCTTAAGGACATGGCCTATTTTGTGCCTAATAACGCAACGATTTTTGGCGAATTTTCATCTACATTTTTCAAAAGCCATAACTTTTTTATTTTTCTGTCGACACGGGCGTATAAGGGCTTGGTGTTTGCGTGGCGAACTGTAGTTTTTATTGGTGCTATTTGTGGGTACATAGACTATATTGTAAAACTTTTATTATTATTTTTATGATAACAGGGAGAGAAAACACATCAATTCTGCCATAGATTTTTAGTTGTTTTTTTTTACAGTGTTAATCATGCAGCATAAATGGCACAATTCATTTTTACTGCGAGTTGGTACAATTACAATGATACCAAAATTCTTATATTGTTTTCAGGTTTTTCCACTTTTCTACAATAAAAAACGTTTTTTGGATTTTTTTTTCTAAATCGCTGCATTCAAAGTCCTATAACTTTTTTATTTTTTCATGGATGGAGCTCTGTGAGGGCTTATTATTTGCAAGATGAGCTGTAGTTTTATTGGTATTATTTTGGGACTTTTTTGATCACTTTTAGGGTAGCTTCAGACGTGAAAACCCGGCCGATATACGGTCGTCTGAATAAGCCCTTATTGCATTTTGCCTCCGTTTTTTAGCGTTTTTTAAGCGCTTTTTGCCATGCAGGATAAAAATCATGTGCAACTTATTGTAGGCGTCGTTACAAACACGATGATACCAAATATGTGGGATTTAATTTTTTTTTCTTATTTTGTTATGCTAATATGAGAGAAAGCCCCCAAAAAGATTTTTTTTAACATTTTTTTTACATTTTTCTTTTTTGTACATTATTTTTATCTTTCTTTTACACCATTTATGTCCCTGTGGGGGACTTACAGCATAGCACCGATTATCGCTTCTCTCCTGCAATGCCTTATTGCTTATTATAGCGATCATAGGCAGTGGTAATACAGAACGACTGTAGGTGGCGTCCTGTTACCATGGCAAACAGCCGGGCTCTCTGTGATTACATTGCTTCCTCTGTGATGCCATCAGGCTCTCGCAATGTAATCACAGAGAGCTCGATGGCATCACAGAGGAAGCGCGCTCCCTCTGTGAACCCTTTCCATGCCGTAATCTACATAGATCGCGGCAGGGAAGGGGTTAACAGCGGGGGTTGCTGCTTCGATGCACCCCCGCTGTTGCAGGAGGAGCCCGGCTATCAGTGACACCCGCCTCCTGCTGCCGGATAGCGTGAGATCTCTTTTGATCTTGCGCTATCCGCAGGATGTAAGTTTACACCCTGTTCCGGGAAGTACCCCACTGCCAGAATGTAAACTTACGCCCTGGAGTGGGAAGGGTTTAATAAGCTGAAAGACAACAGAATTTTTGATTGCAATTAATACTTCCCTAGATTTGGAATGATAATGTGAATTAAACAGATTAGTATAACATGGGTGTTTTATGCAGAAAGCATGTGTTGAGACTGTGTGTTTCTTGTGCACAAAAGATATCTGGAGATAATGATTTCCCATTTTTCCACATATCTGCCCTTTTTGGGGGGCTGTTTAGCCATTTAGCATTCAATAATGCACTCTTGATCACCATAATAGAAGTGGCATTATTATGTAGCTTTTTATATAGTCCAAGTTGTGGAGAGATAGCTGAGTGGGAACATATTCCATGTACCACAGGAGCCAATGTGTGTTCCTGGTATATGTTGAGAGAAAGAACAAAGATACATAAGAGTGAGTAAGAAATAAATGTAATGTCTCTTTTTGGCTGCGAGCTTGTTTGGGGGATAAGTTCTTAGGTTTTTTTTGTTTAACCATCCAAAGTGTCACACCAACAGTGCATGCTAAATATTTAGTGATGAGCTTGTGTGCATGATTTTATAGTACGCCATTCTTTTGACAGATGTTGGAGAACTTGATTAGAGTCCTTGGTAGGTATTGAGACATCTAAGTTCCATTGTTTTAGAAAAGTGATTTCATTTTTCAGGGATTTGAAAATGAAGTTGGTATTGTCTTTTGGTAATCAGTAGACATACAGGGAATCCCCATCTTAACAAAATTTCTGTTTTCTGAGTATTGAAGTAACAGGGAGTAGCTGTCTCCTTTGGGCCAAGGTTGCTGCAGACAAGTGTGTGTACAAGGACAGAGGTTAGTATGGCACTGATAGGTTCTCTCCTCCCACGCTATTGGGGAAGCCCCGTAACCCTGCCCCCCTCTCCCCTGCTATAGATAAATCCCTGGGGGAGAGAGGTGGAAGGAGTCCCCTACTGACTCTGCTGGAGGAATTCCTAGCTGCTTACATACTTGTTAGTCCCCGCAGAGATTAAGGGAACCCTCGGGGCTTCCCCTCATCCTCGCGGGGACTAACAGGAGTTTACCGCGGGACATTTAAAATGTGCTTTTAGGCAGCACGCTTTAAATGTCCCACTGTAAGCAGTGGGGAATTCCTTCCATTGGCAGAAATCCTCCTAATGAGATTTGTAATCTCATTTTCCTTCGCAGGAGTTTGCATATACTCCTACTCCCATAGAAGTCTATGGAAATTTGTGGACCTCGCGCACCAAAGATGGGTCAGGTCCTATCTTTTCTCACACTACAGACCTAGATACAAGCTTTGCAGTCGCATGTTCTATCTTTGATTGGTGCGAGTATTTAGGGAGTTTAAAATTTCTTCATGTGAACGCTTCTATAGGAAACCATTGGTTATTATAGAAGCGCTCTTTTCACGTGCCTCTACTGCGCAAAAACAGAGCTTGTGTGAACGAGGCCTCAAAAAGATGACCAGTGTGCGTATGCAGTATATGGTCGTATTGAAAATCTGTATTTTTTTCTATATGCAAGGGATGTGCATTTGCGTGCAGCAAAAAAATGCACAGATTGAAATGGCTAATTAGTCTAATAAGTTCCAGCATTCTCTGTGTTCTTTTTCCTGTGCAAATACACATACGTTTCACATATCTCCTAGCGTATTTTGCACACATTACACATCCCTATGGACTTCTATGGGGACTTTTGTACAGGAAAATAGAGCATGCTGCCTTTTTTTTTTGAGTGACAGAAATGCACAGTAGATATGTGCATGTGAACGAACCAATTAAAATCAATGGGTTCTATTTACTGCGTATTGCATATGCAAACTTTGCATGCGCTAATATGCCTGTGTGAATCTTGCCTTCTATAGAACAAAAAAGTATTTTGTTGAGTTTTGTAATTAGGCCCCTTTCACACAGGCATATTTGCGCACACAAAATATGCACGGGCAATAAGCAGAGAATAGGTTTGTTTACATGTGCGTATTTTTCCTGCGCATTTGCACACACAGAGTCCCCGTAGAAGTCAATAAGAATGCGCAAATATGTGGGCAATATGCTAGGAGATGTGTAAAACACTGCGTAATTACACAGGAAAATGAACACATCTTTGTGTGCCGCATGCAAATAAACAAGCATTGTAAGCGCAAAAAGTATAGTAAAATATGCTGATGCATGCACAAAAAAACATAGTTCATTCTGCAAATACGCAGAGCTCAGGTGCGCAGAAATACACATACACTTGTGTGAAGGGGGCCTTAGGGCTCCTGTCCACGGGCGATGATTCTCTGGCGGTAAAGCATTGCTATGGAAAGCGCAGCCCCCTGTCCACGAGCGGAGAATCATTGCGATCCTCTGCTCACGGCCGGCAATTCGCAGCATGCTGTGAATTGCCGCGATTCTCCGCGGTCAGCCTATTTTTCAGATAGGCTGACAGCAGAGATCCATCTGCTGGCTCCTGCTCCCGGGCGGTGGCTCTCGCGGTGGAGATCCGCCGTGGGATACCGCAACGCCCGTGGACAGGCAGCATAAATGTCAAATCAAGAAAGCCATAATATTTGTAATTTTATGTTGGAAGTCAGTAGCTACAATCAAAGTGAAAATATGACATTATCTACAGAAAACCCAATTTAGATAATACTATTGCCACTGTTTTTAAATTATCAATTGTTTGCAAGGAAAAAAACTGTGCATTGTTGTAGATTATGCTGATTCTGTTACCACTCTCGGCTCTCTAAAGGTCATGAGCCTCCCTACCCTGTTATACTTTATATGCACACTGTACTTAGAATAGAATTGATATCCTAGAGGCTATTGTTTCGTCTAAACATGGTGTATATGGGATAACAACATTACAGATAAACTGATCAAACCAATAGTAATGATTGAGAAGACAATGTCGTGTTTTCTATGAGCTGTCAAGCCAAGGGGAATGATTGAGAAGACAATTTTGTGCTCTGTTGTGTTTTCTATGAGCATAAGGATAGATCTACACATGCATAATATGTTATGACTAGAGCGTAAATATTTCCGTTAATATGTAAACACTAATTAGTAATTAATTAATGTATCAATTAATTAATGGTTGTGCATTCCTGAGCCTTGACTATAAGGGCTCTTCTACACGGCCATAGGCGTTTTTACATGCGACTGGCGGCGCCGTAAAAACGTGTGAACGGGCGCACAAATCTAATGTTTTCAGACGGCCCAGGCCTGGTGCAGATACCCCAAGGCTGCAATGCCGTTGTCTCTTCTTTCCCTCTCGCTCGCCAACTCACCTCCTCTCTCCTCCCCTCCGGCTGTTTGCAATGGAAGGGGGTGGGGCGGGGGCAGAGCTAAGCTCCCACCCCCTCCCCACCCCTTGTACGCAGCCAGCAATGGGATGCCATTGCAAGCAGCAGGAGGGGAGGAGAAAACGGGGAGGGAGTTTAGCAGTCACGCTGCTAAACTCCTTTCCACCTCCCTTCTCCGGCTGCTGTCATTGCCTCCCATAGGAGTTTATGCAGTGGCCGACATATTCCAGGCAGAAAGATAGTTCCAGGACTATCTTTGCTGTTGGGAGTAAAAGTGCCCGGCGCTTTATTGGCCGGCTGGGCGCTTTTACGCTGCGGTAATACGTCTGTGTGATCTGATGCATTGGAATGCAATGCATCAGATGGTAGCGTATATCGTCCGACTCGTGTGAATAAGTCCTAAGGCCTTTTTCACATGGGCGTTGTGATTTTGAATTGCCCACATCATGGCTGAAAATCACATGAACGGGAGAAAGCCATGACCAAGTTGTGGCTAAATCTCCCGTTTTCTCGCCCGTTCACCCAGGACGATTTTTTTACACAGCCAAAAATGAATCATCTGAATGAATACATTGGAATTCAATGCTTCGAACGATTTGTGCCCGATTTTTGGACACGGCTAAATAGCTGTATATATATATGGTCATGTGAATAAGACCTAAGGCCTCCTTCATACGACTGTATGCATTTGTACATACACCCGTACGCAGCATATATAAGCATGAATGACATTTTGACACAATTAGGCCTTAGTCAGACGGGCGTTTTTTGGCGCGATTTGCGCATGCGATTCGTGCATACATAGAACCAATGGTTCGCTATGGTATCGGTCACATGTCCGCTTTTTATGCGGATATGTGATAAATTATAGGACACGACAATTCGCAGATCGCGCCTATCTGCATTCGGCGTTTTATGTGCGCACCAAAATCATTTACTGCAGCTAGCTGCGTTTTTTTCGCCGGCCAGTCTAAGTTTCATGCGCATTTTGATGCGCACGGCGATTTTACTCCGGTCAGACGGGCGTTTTGCTGCGACGATTAACGCGGCTAGGTGCAGATTCTTCCCGCGATTTTTCGCCCCCGGTCACGCGATTTGCGCATGCGCATCCGTCATGTGATCCGCAAATCGCGCGAAAAAACGCCCGTCTGACTAAGGCCTTAAGTTCCAATCCTAATTAGCGTATTTAAAGCAATTCACACGGGGAGCTGTTGTTAAAAAGTTAATGTTAAAAAATATGCAGAATCGATGACAAGCAACGATTGGCAGAAATTCTCAGAATGGCATTAAAATGCCTAAATAGGGCAAGCTGTCTTTTTTTCCCCAGCGTTGTATGCAGGGCAACTCCCTCCCCCTCCCTTTTTTCCATCTACCATAGAAGTATATGGGAGCTTGTTGCGTATCATGTCTAAAGATAGGACAAAGACCTATCTTTTCACGCACTGTATAAAATATATGGTATAAAATATATGGCCGAAAATGATTGCGTATGTCCTATTTTTTCACATGCATATATTTTACATGAAAATAAAACGTTTATCTAAATGAAGCCATGGTCGCATTTTAAGTGCGTTTTTTACAGGCCAAAATATCTGCGCAAATACAGACCTGTGAATAAGCCCAAAGGGTAATCAAGTACCACTAAAGTCTATACTAGTGCTATGGGTGGGAACCCTGACCTACATATATACACTATATAATATAACACCACTGGAGATATCCGTTTCCTACCGATAGGTCTAGCCCGAGCTGCTAGTACTTACTTGCTTTGTGAGTCAGGCACTATTGAGATCCACTAGAGAGGTCCGCGCTGCCTCTTATTCAGCAGCCAGTATATTGCCTATTTTCTTGATAAATAAACAACTACATCAGAATACAAAATTCAGTTTAGTATGTTGGCTGCACGTAACACAGGTAGGGCTGTCAGCTGGTGACCCGTTTATACCGGCCGTTTACTACTAGACATCGCCGTCCTACAGTGAGGACTACCTGTTGCTTGTTGGAAGTCGGTGAAGTTTTTCTCTCATTCTTTTTTGCACTTGGTTGCTTTTTGTTTAAGTCCAAAGTTCATCCAGTGTTTGAGCGATAAACAGAGCCAATAAATGAGTGTGGTCACCAACATAAAATGGCCTTCATTCCCCTCCTTTCCCTGCACCCTGGATGATGGCGCTGCCTTCCCACTCATTTGCATGTGTTATGATGTCCCATGGAGAGGAGCATGTCTGCTTAGAAGAAGCTGCCCTGTGGAGGAGTTTCCTGAGAGTTTTCTGAAGGCACTGGAAGAACAGGTGCTTAGTGCCAGGGGATTGATTCATCTTTCCTTCACTTTCTCCCTCCCTCCCCTGTCCTTGTAAAATGGTCTCCAAGTTATCATCTTTGCAGCAGGAACTACTCAATGCTCTCCTAAACTCGGGAATAACCAAGGACCTACTCATTCAAGCCCTGGAGGACCTCATTCCAACACCCAGTTTTGGGGTGAAGCTGGAGGACATGCACATGTCTCCTGGGCACGACCCTGACACCAAGCCCGTCTTCCACACACTAACTAATGGGCACCACAAGGGCAAACTTTCTGGAGATGAGGGCTCGGAGGATGGGGAGGATTATGACACCCCACCAATTCTCAGGGAGCTGCAGTCCCTCAACACTGAGGAGGCGGCAGAGCAGAGGGCCGAGGTGGATAGAATGCTGAGGTAAGGACAACTAGGATTTGGAACCTACTATCCATCCCATAGTGTTGTAATAAGTTATGTAGCATTGTTTTTTTCTGTATTTTCAGGATAGTTAACTTATTCTGATCTCTGACAGATGGAAAAACTATGTGAATGGGATGAGTAGTCTTGCTCTTTCATGCATTATGCTTGATTATACAGTTTCCACCTAAAAGTATTAGACAATTGTCTATAGTACTATTGATGAAAAAGCAATTTAAAAATAATATACCGTCTCCATATTTCCATATACACGAGCAGGAAAACTTATGATAAACAGTGTGAATACTATATCGCTATCTTGTGTATGTGTATATATTTACACACACACACACACACACACATATTTATATATATATAGTATGCACATATTATCCTTTGCATTTTTAGATTTTGAAAATAAAATCAAGAAATATGGTTGTATGTGAATGTATAAACGTGATTGATGTCTTGTAATTGCTGTTGTGTTATTCATTGATTATCTCTGTGTTCAATGTAATTTGATAGAGAGATGGATTATAGATAGGTGGACAATAGAGAGATCTCATAATTGTAGTTATTACAGAAGAGAATTAAACACAGCCACAGTCTACTATTAATAAAGCATGACACTCTCTATCCCCCTATGTAGTGACCATGTATATGTGCGTGTATACATATTTTATTTGAGTGTGTGTGTATATATATATATATATATATATATATATATTCATATAAAAAGTTATATATATATTCATATAAAAAGTTATATATATATATATGATATATGTGTGTGTATATATATATATATATATATATATGATATATGTGTGTGTATATATATATATATATATATATATATATATATATATATATATATATATATATATATATATATATATATATATATATATATGATATATGTATACACAGAAGTGTATGGGGATATTCCGGTAACAAATGCAACAGTAACGAATACTTGGACGTTTTGGCAGTTAAGTACATTTATGTATGAGGTAATTTCTAGTCCATGTATTTTTTTTCGTATGGGCTAAAATTCGTTACTGACTCTGATTGAAATGGTGATTTCGAGCAGAAATCGGACTGTTTGCTGTATGAAGAACTTATTCCACTACTCGGCGCTGCACTGCTGTTTGCCTGACGCGGGACTGTGCAATATATGTCTTGTTCTAACAAAAATTCTGTAGCTTCATATTAGCGAATTAGAGAATAATGCTCGATTTTAAATGATAACTGGAAGAAATTCTTGCTCATGAATTCCACAAGCGCGGTGATAGTAGAAAGGTAGGAAGCCATATTGTAAGTTTCCCGGAGCTTCTAGCGCTGTGCTCGGTGCAGACTATTAGAGAGGTCTGAGGCTTCTGGTGTGACTGGCCGTCACCCCATTCTGGACTTTTATTTCTATAAGTGCATATAAATACTAGCAGTGCTTGTCTGCCTATCTATGTGCTATATATACTACTATTTTATGTATTATTACACAATATATATGGCCAGGTATATATTTTCAGCAGAAATATTCACATTTTACCCTATAGTTGAGTGTTTTATGTTAATATACCAAAGGCAATATGTGGAGTTATTTGTCACTTACCACCATAGTCTACAACTCTTATTGGCATTGGGCTAAATAAAAACGCAGAGCGTTGTCCCTCTGCTATAGATTATAAACGCCCATTGAGGAAATGCTCACATTATATAATGTACAATGCTCTAATACGGGAGGGTCTATTAGTTCTGGAAACATTTTACATTTCCGTTTTTTGAATATTTTCTTCTGAAATGATTTCCTAAGAATATAGATGTCCTTACTTGTAACTGTGCAAGACGGATCAAAGAGGATCACTGGTGTAAAAGGAGATGTGGAAACGGTATGTTCCCGACCATTGTGTACCTTTACCATGTGTTTGTAAGGGAGAACAATGCTTGGCTAATTCTGTTCATTGTAGTAAAAGCTGTATTTTCAGAATTTCCCTATGAAAATATATGCTATGAAGGGTTTCCTACAACACAGCTCACTATGGGTTTTCAGAGAAATTGGATGCATTACCGTAAAAGGCTTCATGTGGCCTGTAACAGGTAGAACACTTTATAGCATTGGACTGTGTGTTTTAGTATGTTTCAGCATAAGCTGAAATTACTATACAACTACCACACATTGGTACAGCAATCAGCAATCAGATTTTTTTCCTATCATCTAAAATGTTTTGCTGTTGGGACACATAGTGTTCATATTGCTTTCATGATTTATGTCTACTAAAAAAGGGATACGTGAGGAAAAGAGGGGCACTGAACATTATAACACAATACAGAACACACCTTATTCACCCAACAATAGTCACTTTCCTGCTTTTATTTTTATGCGTGCTGCTCCTGTGCATTCTGCACAAAAACAACATGGAAAACACACGAGTGTATATACTATTATTTAGGTATTTCACATATTTGTAAAATAGCAATGCCATAGGGGAATTATGCACATTGAGTGAAGATTACTTCTAAGTATAGTAGTAACTTTGAATTATTTTTTTCACTTGACATAGTATTGTAATAAGTTAGTTAGCATTGTTTTTCTGCAAAATTTTCAGGATAGTTAACTGATTTTGATCTCTGGAAGATGGAGAAACGATGTGAATGGGATGACTTCTCTTGCTGTTTCATACATGATGCTTGGTTATACAGTTTCCACCTAAAAGTATTAGACAATTGTCTATACTACTATGTATGAAAAAGCAACTTAAAAATTATATACCATTACAAATATAATGGCAAGAATAGTATTTTAGAATCTGGATATTTTATTTTACAATATTTTTTATTTTGTTTTTAAAAGCATACGGCTAAGTTCACACCATGTTTGTTTGACCAGACAATATGTCTGATTTTATAAAAAGTACTGTCAAAAGAAATGAAAATATGTGCAACTCTACCCCAATATCTTGCATATATCTGTTATGCTGAGCATGTTGCAAATTTTTGCATAAGTAGAGATTTACTCAAACATTTTGCAGCTTTTTGCTATTTTATGCCTTTCACTCCATTTTTCGAAGGCTACATTCACACATGGCATTTTTGTTGTGTTTGCTTTTAAAAACTGCATTAAAAGAACCCTTGTGATTTTTATAATGTGTTTTTTATGCAGTTTTTAATAGCGGAAGAACCACAACTAAATACCACAACAAAAACACTGAGTGAATGCAGCCTAAAGTGTGCAGAAAAGGCTGCATGGTTAGAGTGGAGTGAGGTTTTTAGACAGATTTAAGTACTGGGACTTTTTAAAAAGTTAAAAATGTAAAGCACATGATAAATTTCCCCCATAGTGTAACGTAAACCTGACAAATGTATACTACAAATCTGACAAATTGACACTGTGGCGTGTGAAACCCCATGGGCACTATAAAGTATGTCCGGATTCTTTTTTTTTTCATTACTGTCAAGTGTATGGCTAGGCATGGTGTAAATGTAGCATTTTAACATTACTTCTCCAGGTGCTGAGTATTAATGTTAGCTCTGGATTTACTTTTAGTATTAGTGGGAGGGTTCAGTAAATAACTCCTTGAGTAGGAGTTGTGGCTATGAATACCTATGTATTTAGTTAAATGGAGTAAAAGAACCTGTATGCGTTGTATACTAAGTAGACCTTGACGAAAAACTTTTACACTTTAATCTACTCACCATTCTGAATTACCCATTTTAAACAGATCCGAGGAGTAAAACTACAGTGCAAATATAAATATAGCATAGTATTATATATTACATCTGCAGTACAATAGTATAACAATAGTCGTGTAAGGAATTTTCACAATGCTGATGTTACACAGGTTTAATGCAGGGTGAGAAGATGTAGCAATTTTTTAAATTTGTGTTTGTAATTTATAATTTTTAAGGTCATTCACTGTTTCTGTAAGAGTATTCTGTATAACGTTACTTTCCTACAATATTTTACATCCATACATTTATAATGTTGTACATGTATATTATCTCATGATTGAGGAATGTGTCTCTGTGGAGAATGGATGACTGCTCACATATGCAGGACGTCATAAAGTACACATTGTCATTAGACTGGCATTAGGTATCCAGCAATAACCTGTCTGTTCAGGATGCTGTGGCTGAGTTGCATTAATATATGAATTTTTTAATACACTAATGACTCATTTTCAGTGGATTTCATGGTTACACAGCACATCTGTTGCTTGATTAAAATATCATTCACTGTGAATTGTGCCAGTTCTATAATTAAATTTCCTTATTCCTCTAGGGTGAATCGGCTTTATGTGGTTACAAAACAGTGGGGTGCTGATCATTTTCCAAGGGGTTTCATCTATTAGATTTTTACAAAAAGCCTTTCTTTTTCTTTACAAATTTGTCTTTTGAAATGTCAATTAAGGTGTCATACCTAAAACTGATCTTTCACAATGCCCTGTTTTAGCCATACACTTCAGTTACGCTCTAAAATGTGCATCAACATTTTTATTTTGAATTAATTTTTAACAATAATCGACATTTTATATCAAGGCCTACAATGGGTTCTATGTATAGAATCATGATTGAAAACTGAGGCAAGCTAGCAAAAGGTTGGCCCTTCTTTTATGGATAGCACATTGCACTTCACCAGTAGAAACATAGAAGTCAAAATTATTTATCTATTTGTTAAAACTGCAAGATACAATCCTGTGGACAGTTCCTGACTACAGCCAAAAAAATGAGTGTTATAAGTCGTTAAGAGTAATAATTCAATGTTCTATCTTTATTGGAATAATAATTTTGAATCATTTTTTATACTTATGTTTGCTACTAACGGATTGTATTTGACATAGAAAATGATTTGCACACACAGGGTGCTATCATTTATTACCATTCATGTGTTAAGGGTTCATGTTCATTTAGAAAGCATTACCAATATGTCTGAAAACTTTCATTCTTACATCTGTTGAAAAAGATCCTTGTTATGACAAGGACATTTAGGGTGTTTTCACTCAGGCACAATTATTCCGCATGGACATTGTGGAATATGATGTAATGGAATTCTGCAACAAAATCTACACATCTAAATGTGGATTTCGATGCAGAAATGTGGGCAGAATGTTGCCATATCAAAATCTACACGTTAGCAGTGCGGATCTTGGTGCTGGAAGGGGTCACAAGTCGATATATTCATTGCTAAGGGCAAAAGTAAGTGTACCTCTATGTAATATTCCTAATCTAATTCTCTAACTTCCCAGTATCATACAAACTTGAAATTTGCCATGACCATCATTTACATCCTAATAGGAAAAGTAAAGGGGTTCCAACTTCAATATTCAATTCTTTTCATTTCAATTCAGTTCTTTTCTCAGAAACCATAAAGCTTAGGAAAATGATTTGTATACTGAGGAGAATCTACCTCACCTCTATGTAAATATACTGAGGAGAATCTAACACTCCTCTATGTGTATATACTAATGAGAATGTACCTCACCTCTATGTGTATATACTGAGGAGAATCTAATGCTTCTCTATGTGTATATACTGAGGAGAACCTACCTCACCTCTTTGTGTATACACTGAGGAGAATCTACCTCACCTCTATGTAAATATACGGAGGACAATATAACTGACCTCTGTGTATTCACTGGAAGGCTGTAAAGTACATAAGGAAGTGGCCATGGACTGCAGGGATGGAGCGTGTCTTTAAGGCTAATAAGGGGCTGCAACCTCTAGTCTGGGGGTAAATTTTAATAAAAAGGGTCATCACCTTTAAGGACAAAAGATAAGGAGAGTGGGAGGGGTGGCACATTCTGCAGAGGGACATTGGTACATGCAGTCTGAGTAAAATGTAACGCGCCTCTATGTGCATAAATATTTTATTCCTTGGTTCCTCTGAAGTAACGATGATTCCATAAAATTTTCTGTGCCAACAACAGATTAACACCTGTACCAAATTAACTCGGGTGAAGCTGGGTATATCAGCTAGTGTGTATATATATATGTGTATATATCTATATATATAAAATTAAATGTATGTCTGTCTGTGTGTCAGTTTGTCCTTTATGCTCTACTGCACCATTCATTCGATCGCCATGAAACTTTGGGAAGTTGTTGAGTACACTCCTGGGAAGATTATAGGCATAGTAAATTTATGCTATGATAAATGGCGCGCGTGCGAGCACCGTCGACAGTTACACCCCCCCCCACGTAGATCGTTCGATTTCCATCATTGCCACTAATTCTCTCACTTCCCGATGTCGTAGAAACATGAAATTTGGCACGAGCACTGATTATGTCATAAATAGGAAAAGTTAATGGGTCCCAACTCGATTATTCAATTCTAAGTGCCAAAGAATTAGCGTCCAAATTTTACGTACGGAATCTAATTCTCTCACTTTCCAATGTCATAGAAACTTGAAATTTGGCACAAGCATTGATTATGTCATAAATAGGAAAAGGTAATGGGTCCCAACTCAATTATTCAATTCTAAGCGCAAAAGAATTAGCGTCCAAATTTTACGTACGGAATCTAATTTTCTCGCTTCCCAATGTCATAGAAACTTGAAATTTGGCATGAGCATTGATTATGTCATAAATAGGAAAAGTTAATGGGTCCCAACTCGATTATTCAATTCTAAGCGCCAAAGAATTAGCGTCCAAATTTTACGTACGGAATCTAATTCTCTCACTTTCCAATGTCATAGAAACTCGAAATTTGGCACAAGCATTGATTATGTCATAAATAGGAAAAGGTAATAGGTCCCAACTCAATTATTCAATTCTAAGCGCAAAAGAATTAGCATCCAAATTTTACATACAGAATCTAATTTTCTCGCTTCCCAATGTCATAGAAACTTGAAATTTGGCATGAGCATTGATTATGTCATAAATAGGAAAAGTTAATGGGTCTCAACTCGATTATTTAATTCTAAGCGCAAAAAAATTAGCGTCCAAATTTTACGTACGGAATCTAATTCCATCACTTCCCGATGTCATAGAGACTTGAAATTTGGCACGAGCATTGATTATCTCATAAATAAGATAAGTTAATGGGTCCCAACTCGATTGTTTAATTTTAAGCGCTAAATAATTAGCGTCCAAACTTTGCGTAGTACGGAATCTAATTCTCTCACTTCCCGATGTAATTTGGCACGGGCATTGATTATGTCATAAATAGGAAAAGTTAATGGGTCCCAACTCAATTATTCAATTCTAAGCACAAAAGAATTAGCGTCCAAATTTTACGTACGGAGTCTAATTCTCTCACTTCCTGATGTCCTCTATATATATATAAATGAATGTATGTCTGTCTGTCTGTCTGTCCTTTATGCATTACTATGCCATTCATCCAATCGCTATGAAACTTTGGGAAGTTGTTGAGTACACTCCTGGGAAGATTACTGGCATAGTACAACTATTCTACGATAGGTGGCGCGTGTGCGAGCATCGTCGACAGTTATGCCCCCCAGACAAAGATCGTTTGATTTCCATCTCAAGCATGAAAGCAAAAGGCATTACGAGCAAGCGTGTTCAACTACAAAATGATGCATCCGCCGAATGTTTTGCAAGACAATTGCTGGATATTGAGAATGCTGAGGTAACTTGAAAGCTGTGCTGTGATTGGTTGCTATTTCTTATACTGCTGAGGTAAAATGAAAGCTGTGCTGTGATTGGTTGCTACTTCTTATACTACTGAGGTTACATGACAGCTGCGCTGCAATTCGTTGTTATATATTATACCACTGAGGTAACATGAAAGCTGTGATGTGATTGGTTGTTATATATTATACCGCTGAGGTAACTTGAAAGCTGCACTGTGATTGGTTGTTATCTAGATATATAAAAACGAATGTATGTCTGTCTTCGCAGCAACGCGCGACGGGTAAGCTAGTGTAATATATATATACATATATTGTGGAGTGTGTGTGATTCTCTCCCTGTTGACAAAATATTCATTCATCTGATATCAGTGGAATGCCGGAAGAAGTAGCCTGTGTAAACTGGTGCATTCAGAACTTATGTATTTTAATTTCTAAGCCAGGAACTTGCATTCCTTCCTTTTTAAGGCTCCAGCAGTATACACACACTTTGTAAAAGTATTGAAATAATTCAAAAACAAAATGAAGCAAATTTTGTTAAAACTGTCCTGAATTTTGACAGCATAAAACTAAACCGGACAGACTGAAACTGTGCAAAGTTATCACTGTAAAATTTAAAAAAAGGTTTGGTAACGTGTTAGCCAGTTGAACAAAGTGTGATTGTTCTCAGTGAGAGAAAACAAGTAATCTTGTGGATATACCTTTTAATGGCTAAAAAAAATACTGATGTTACAGCAAGCTTTTGAATCTTCTAGCGATCCTTCCTCAGGTTAAAATGGAACTCGGTTCTATTTTAGCCTAAGCAAGGATCGATAGAAGATCCGAAAACTTGCTGTAGCATCATGTATTTTTGTTAGCCATGTTACGGCAAAAATACATGGCCATTTAAGGACAGTGAAGTGTACCTGTGAATGACGTCATATGACCCATGTCGTCACATGATGGAGGAATTAAATGACAGAGCCTACGCAGTTATATCTTCAGCAAAGAATTCCTACCTGATGGTCATGAGGCAGCTTTATTTATAGTCCTAATACATTGGGTGTGTAACTGGTTATTGGACAGTTAACTTTGCAAGGTTATTGGTTAGTTTACAATTCAACATTTCATAGGTCAATTTAAGACATTATTCGTGTTCATTGGTTACATCTCCTTATTCTTAGTAGAGTTTCTAAATTCCAAGAAATATCATAATTCATTGGACAGTTCTCAACCCAACATCGGATTGGTCAATTAATGGCACTCATTGGATATATTCTTATCCTTCATTTGCAGCCCTTCAAGAAACTTTTAAGTCACAGCGAATAACATCTTGACAGAGTGCGAAGAGGCCAAGTGTAGAAAATGTCCTTATCTTATATCACCATATGTTTCTTAGTGCATAGACAAGTTTAGACAAGTTGATTTCTGGTATTATCGAATGTGTCTGTTATTGCGCAGTTTAAATTCATGCAATATATATCACTTGTCCGTAATCAAATATCATCCTTTACAGCCATTAAAAGGTATCATATAGAGATGAGCGAGCACCAAAATGCTCGGGTGCTTGTTACTCGAGTCGAACTTTCAGTGATGCTCGAGAGTTCGTTTCGAGTAACGAACCCCATTGAAGTCAATGGGCGACTCGAGCATTTTTGTATATCGCCGATGCTCGCTAAGGTTTTCATTTGTGAAAACCTGGGAAATTCAAGAAAGTGATGGGAACGACACAGAAACGGATAGGGCAGGCGAGGAGCTACATGTTGGGCTGCATCTCAAGTTCCCAGGTCCCACTATTAAGCCACAATAGTGGCAAGAGTGAGACCCCCCCCCCGCACTGTCAGCATAAAGATCGTTCTCCTCTGCCACAGCTGTAACAGCTGTGGCAGAGAAGAACGATGTTAGCCCATTGAATTCAATGGAGCCGGCAATACAGCCGGCTCCATTGAAAGCAATGGGCTGCCGGCGATCGCGGGATGAATTGTCGGGAAGGGCTTAAATATATAAGCCCTTCCCTGCAATTCATCCAGAAATGTGTAAAAATAAAAAAATATATACTCACCTTGTCCCAGCAGAACGATGTTAGCCCATTGAATTCAATACAGCCGGCTCCATTGAAAGCAATGGGCTGCCGGCGATCGCGAGATGAATTGTCGGGAAGGGCTTAAATATATATATAAGGGCTTAACCACTCTGCAGGACTAGGCTGATTCGCGGCTGACCCTGCACAATGTGAAGCATGGTCATGTATGAAAATGGGGCCAAGCTGCTGGCAATCCTTCATGTACTATACCTGGTTGTGCAGTGCTTCTTAAACAATTTCCCAGGTTTACTGCTGGAAAAGACCACCCAATCGCCTCATCCGTGTCATGCCTACGTGCTGGAATTCCAAGTTGCATATGTGGCAGAGGCTAAGTCAGCAGCAGAGAGTGATAATGGACTTCCAGATTGTGTATGCTATTAGCAGGCGCTATATGGAGGTTGGTCACTTGATGCCTGTAGAGTGGCTACAGATCAAAGATGGTTTAGCCGTTTTAACCTGCTTTAAAAAAGCAACCAAAATGGTCATTCGTGGTGATGCACTAATCTGTATGACTATCCCTGTTGTCTGCCTGCTGGAACACACACTATAGGGCCGTAAGATCAATGACATATTGTCACAGGAGGAAGGGATACCAATCTCCCAACTGTCTGGCCAGTCCGCCATTACACAGCACTGCATGGAGGGTGGCTTTGGCCAACATGTCTTTCCACCCTTGGGAGGAAGAGAAGGACGGAGATAAATATAGGTCCAGAGACAGTGGAGGGGCTATGCAGCATTTCTTCCATCCATCACCCCAGTGATTCTGCGTCGATGGCGGGACCAGCTGGAGAACATTCTTAGGCTTAACCCTGAGGAATCTGAGCCATCACCCTAAGGAAATTTGAGGCATATGAGTGCTTTTATGTTGCAGTGCTTGCAGAAGGACTATCACATAACTCATATCCAAATATCAGATCATTACTGAGTGGACAACTTTCTTGATCCCTGCCACAAGGCTAAAATGACAAATCTCTTTCTGGTAGGGGAGAGGGATCTCAAAATACAGCAGCACCAGGCCAGAGGCTAAGCAGAGCATTTCCACATGGCTGTGGAGATGCATCCACAATGAATTGCAGCTCTATAGCTCATGGTGGATAAGCATAGAATCATAGAATGGTAGAGCTGGAAGAGACCTCCACGGTCATCGGGTTAAACCCCCTGCTCAGTGCAGGATTCACTAAATAATCCCAGAGAGATATTTGTCCAGCCTTTGCTTGAACATTTCCATTGAAGGAGAACTCACCACCTCCCGTGATAACCTGTTTTACTCATTGATCACCCTCACTATCTAATTTGTGTCTCCTCCCTTTCAGTTTCATCCCATTGCTTCTAGTCTTTCCTTGTGCAAATGAGAATAGGGCTGATCCCTCTGCAGTGTGACAGCTCTTAAGATATTTGTAGACCGCTATTAAGTCTCCTCTCAGCCTTCTTTTTGTCTGACTAAGGAAAAGTAGAGGGGGATAATGACCTCATGTGATCTAGACTCTATGCTTCTTTTAATACATTCCAGAATTGTGTTTGCCTTTTTGGCTGCTGCATCACATTGTTGACTCATGTTCAGTGTATGATCTATTAGTATACCCAAGTCTTTTTCCCATGTGCTGCAGCTTAGCTCAATTCCTCCCATTCTGCTGCAGCAGGACCACCACCTGTGTCAAAGGAAGAATAAGAGAGGTGTGGCATAGTTTTTTTCAGCCCATCGCAGTCTGCAGCAACAGCACGGGGTAGAACTCATAGGCAGCACTTATCCATGACAGTCCAAGAGTAAAATGTGAGTGTTCTCAGCAAGATCAACCAAGTAATCTTGTAGATATGATACCTTTTAATGACTAACAAAAATACTTGATGTTATAGCGAGCTTTCGAACCTACAAGGGGTTCTTCCTCAGGCATAATGAAATAGATCTGAAGAGGCATGCATATATATACACACATACAAGAGTATGTCAGCTCAGACAACATGGTGTAGAGGTGCTTGCCTGCCCTGCTGCTGTTGATCTCTCAGATCAGGGTGTGATAACTGAAAGACGCATCTGGTTATTCATAGACAATGTGGATCTCGTGATGTTTATAAAAAAGAATCAGGTATGGATTTCATATGGCTTCGACATCGCTATAGCAAATTCCACTGTTAAAATTAGCTTGCTGGCATTTTTTTTACTAACATATGATAGATTTAATAATAATAATAATCTTTATTTATATAGCGCCAACATATTCTGCAACACTTACAATACAAGGGAAATAAAATAAAACAAGAACACGTTTACATGAAGTAAACAATTGATAGAAACAGTAGGGGTGTGGGTCCTGCTCCAGCGAGCTTACATACTACAAATAGTGGGGTCCTACAGAAGGTAAAGGGGCTGGAAATGCGCACGGTATGGTGAGGTGGAGAGTGAGGGATGCTATACACACAGACAATGGTCAGGTCGTATAATGGTGTAGTCGGTATGACTGCAGATGCTGGTTGTTTATGGATAGCAGGAGCTGAATTCGATAGGACAGGGAGCATGTTATCAGGCAGAGTACAGAGGGGCTTGGTTTAGGGGATATGGTATTCTTCCTGAAGAGGTGTGTTTTCAGAGCACGCCTAAAGTTTAGTGTGTCAGTGATTGCTCAGATATTTTTTGGTAGCCTGTTCCAGAGGACAGGTGCTGCTCTGGAGAAGTCTTGGAGGCGGGAATGAGAGGTTCGAATTAGAGGGGAACTTAATCTGATTTTGTTAGCAGAGAAGAGGGCACGGGCTGGGTGGTGAATTGAGATGAGGGAAGCAATGTAGGGCGGTACTGTGGAGCGCTTTGTGGATGAGGGTAGTGAGTTTAAATTGTATTCTGTATTTGATGGGCAGCCAGTGCAGTGACTGGCACAGGGCATAGGCATCCGTATAGCGGCTGGACAGGAAGATGAGTCTGGCTGCCGCATTCAGGATGAATTGGAGGGGGTAGGGTCTGGAATAGGGGAGGACTATCAGCATCGAGTTGCAATAATCGAGCCGAGAGTGGATGAGGGCAACGGTGAGCGTTTTTAGTGTGTCCACGGTGAAAAAGGGGCGTATTTTAGCAATGTTCTTGAGGTCTAACTGACATGTTCGGGCGAGAGATTAGATATAGGGGGTGAAGGGGAGATCAGAGTTAAATATGACCCCAAGCCAGTGGGCGTGCTATCTGGGAGTTATGGTGGTGCCACACACTGAGATAGAGATGTTGGTTAGTATAGGGCGGAAACGGGAGAAAGTCAGTTTTTGAGAGGTTCACTTTTTAGGTAGAGAGAGGACATAGTGTTATAGACTGCAGACAGATAGTCGGTGGTGTTCTGGAGCAATGTTCATTGTGATTTCTCGGGAGGAGGTATATTACTGGGTATCGTCAGCATATGGTACTGAAAACCAAGTCTCCTGATGGTCTATCCAATGGGGGCTGTGTAGATGAAGAAGAGGAGGGGGCTGAGGACCGAGCCCTGGGGGACCCCAACAGCAAGGGGAAGACGAGGGGAGGTAGAGTCAGCAAAGCAGACACTGAAGGAGCGGTCGGATAGGTAGATGGAGAACCCAGAGAGGGCAGTGTCCTTTAATCCAATGGAGGAGTTTGTGGTCGACTGAGAAGGAGTTTGTGGTCGACAGTGTTGAATGCTGCAGAGAGGTCGAGGAGGATCAGTAGGGAGTAGTCACCCCTCGATTTGGCCATCAGGAGGTCGTTTGACACTTTATTCAGGGCGGTTTCTGTTGAGTGTAGGGGCCGGAAGCTGGACTGTAGACAGTCAAGAAGACAGTTTTCTGAGAGATAGCTTATGCTTATAAGGCGAGAGTAAACCAGGCATTTTAGTAGTTTGGAGATGAAGGAGACGTTTGAGATGGGTTGATAGTTGGCAGCATCGGTCAAGTCAAGAGTCAGTTTCTTTAGTAGTGGGGATATGATAGCGTGTTTGAATGAGGAGGGGAAGACTTTTGAGACTCCCTTTACAGCCATTCAGCACACCTAGAGCACCGCCGGATCAATCACGTTTGAGGCGTGAGCCAGGGTTGCCGCGGTCTATATCACATGGCTTGGGTTACGGTAGGCGCTGCTTCATCCTGGGCATGTTTGAGAGTAGTGTTGTAATATGCAGCAGCCAGGTTGGGGCAGGAGAGGAGAGAGATAGCGGACAGAGAAGACTGTAGAGACTCAGTAAAATTATTATTATTGGTGTGAATGCCCTGAAGGTTCCTGTACGTACGGGAGGTATGAGGGGCTGGGGAGATACTAGGAAGCTTGACATTTGATGCATCGCAGCTGCTCTTCAGGATATATCTATAGATTTGTCCATATATATCTTGATAAAGGGTTTTATACCTAAAACATTTGCTATACTTGGTATCAGGAGGCTATTCTTATAAAAAGCATCTTCTTAATTGCATGATACTCTTCACAAGCATGTGCTACTCAAATTTGTTTACTTTCCTTTTCCTCTCATTTTGTCTCAGACCATGAAGATTTCTCCTAAAGTCAGCAAAGTTTGCTGTCCAGACATCTTTGGCTAGTGATATAGCTATAGTGGTGTAGAAGAGGCAGTCGACCAAAACTCCTTCTCTGCAAAAGAAGACACCAGTATTATAAATGGCACTGGGTGCGGTGGCTCTCTTACATATTTTGCATCGGGGCTCAGGAGATTTAGGTTACCTCTCTGACTTCAGCTCATTGCTTTCGTAGCTCATCCCAACTCTCTGTATCAACAACCCTCTCCCCCATTATGCCGCATTTTAATACTACCATCCTGTTGCCACCACCAATTATGTGCCTGTTGCTGCCCCATTTGCCCTGTTATTGTACTTATATAGTGCTGTTCAATGCTCACAAAATATGATACTGCCAAAACAAAAGTGTCTGAGGGTGTGGATACAGATGAAAGCAAGAGCATAAGTAGAAAATGCTGGGTCTCAAAGCAAAAAAACTATTAGAAAGCACAGGATGGGGCAGGGAAAGTATGAAACTCCAATCCAGACCACGAAATCAAACAGTTCCCAGACCAGGTTCCAAAATTAATTCAAACCCCATCCAGAACCAGGAATTAAAGGGGTTGTTAAGCAATATAGTTTTTTTCTTTAAATTGCTGAAAATACTATAGAGCGGTAAAAGAAGACATACTCGCCTTACCAATCCCCCATTGCTCCTGTTCCAGTGCTTCTCCGGTCTCTGTACATCTTTGTCCAGCAATGACATCCTGCAAGGACATCTGACCACTGCAGTGAATCACGGGCTGCAGCAATATCCCTTCAATCTAACTGCTCACAGAAATTGGCTGCAACAGTCACTTACCTATTTTGTGAGAGGACAGCAGGAGATCAGTAAAGTGAATAGGTGTTCTTTTATAACATTTATTGGAATTGAAAAAAAATACAGGGGTAGACAACCCACTTACCAAAGCTACATATAATGCAGACCTCCAATCAGACTCCTAAATAAATACAGAGCACAGATCAGACACTCAAAATTAATTTTAAAAAGCCTGATCAGACCCTCAAATTCATATAGATCTCTGATCAAACACCTAAATTAATACAGACCCTCGATCAGATAACTGATCAGACCCCACAAATTAATACAGATCCCAAAATTAATACATACCTGAGATCACAACCCAACATGCCATTGACCCCAGATCAGACCCCATATCCACAATTAATACAGTTCCCATATCACACCCTAAAATTAATACAGAGCCTTGATCAGACCCCATAGTTAATAAAGAAAATAGATCAGATCCCAGATCTCATAAATAATACAGACCCCAGTCCACTGAATCGGACCACAGACCAGACCAAGAAAAGAAAAATTATTCACTGCTCCTCACTCCTCCCCTGGGTGCCGTGTTCATCCTATTGTATTCAGTGTATTCTTGGGACAACACTGCCACTTTGGGTGCTATATACTCCAGGCGCTGTGCTATGTCCTGATGCCACCACGTACTACCTTCTGGCACTGGGTGCCAATGCAATGCCCATGCCTGGAGCAGAAGAGAGCCAGGGAGGAAAAAGTGTTGAGTACTGTCAACCAAGCTCATCACTCCCAGAGCCTACTATAACAATGAGTGCCTTAATTCCTGATATACTGATGAAAACATTGATTGTTTGGAAAGTTTATGCTGGGGGGAGGGCAAAAAGAGAAACAGGGGGGTAGACAGTGTAGATAGCGACCTGGGACCAAAAAATGGAACCGGGGGTCGAGCAGGGGGTGGGGTTAGTACAGTTAGGACTGACAGAATAGAAAATAGTACCATTAGTAGCAAAATGAATATAAAGAACAACAACTGCATAAATTGTGTGGCAACGAATGCAAGAAGTCTGATTGGTAAAATGGGTGAGTTTGAAGCAAGAATGTCTGACAAAAATTACGATATAGTAGGAATAATGGAAATATGGCTTGATGATAAGTGCGATTGGGTGATAAATTTACAGGGGTACAATCCCTTCAGAAGAGACAATGGAAACCAAAAAGGAGGAGGAGTATGTCTGTATGTTAAATTGTACTTAATGCCGAAGCTACAAGAAGATATACTTGCAGGGGTTGAACGCGTGGAATCTCTGTGGGTAGAAATACAGGTAGAAAAAAAATAACAAAATCCTGATTTTAGGGGTTTTCTATAGGCCACCAAAAGCAACAGAAGAAACTGAAATCTTATTAGGGACTTTAATTATCCGGATATAATATGGGAAGGCGAAACCTGCAAATCTAACAAGGGTAATAAGTTCTGGAGAACAATTAAAGATAACTACCTTGTGCGGAGCCAACTAGAGGGAGGGCCACTCTGGACTTATTATTAGCTAACAAACCAGACAGAATCATGGGGGTGCAAGTGCAGGGACACTTGGGAAATAGTGACCACAATATAATTAATTTCCAGCTGTCATTTAACAAGAAGCCTTATTATGGAGCTGTTTCCCACTGGGAGCGCCCAGTTGTCATACAGCGAGTGCTCCCAGCGGAGGATGCAGAAGACAAGCAGGGTGGCCCCCCTTGTCTTGTGCATTCAGCTGTTTTCTGCACGGAGCACCCGGCTGTTATACAGCCGAGTGCTCCGAACAGGTTATGGAGAACGCAGCTGGACAGCTGCGTTCTTTATACCTGGCCTGTCATCAGGGAGCTAAAACAATAGTATCAGCTGTATCCCTCTGTGAATCCCTGATAAGGTTCATCGTTGCTGAATGACAACGATGAGCGACAGCTTAACAAAAACTGCACAATGTCAGTGCAGTTAGACACAACGATTATCGCTCAAAAGACTGCTTTTGAGCGAATTTTGAGTGATAATCGCTGTGTCTAAATGGGCCTTAACACAGGAGAAAGTGCAAAATCAGTTAAAAAGGATTGAAATTAATAAATTGCCGGGCCTGGATGAAATACATCTAAGGGTTCTAAGGAAACTAGGTGAAGTGATAGCTAGACCGCTATTTCTTATCTTTATGGACACTATTGAGACCGGGCTTGTACTGCTGGATTGGCGCATTGCCAATGTGGTTCCAATATACAAAAAGGGGTCTAAAAGAGAGCCTGGTAACTACAGGCCAGTAAGTCTAATTTCAATAATTGGAAAAATATTCAAGTGGTTTCTGAGTGACGCCATTCTAGAATACCTCAAGGAAAACAATGGCATAACTCCTCTTTAGCATGGGTTCATGAGGAGTCGATCATGTCAGACCAATTTGATCAGCTTCTACGATGAAGTAAGTTCTAGGATGGACCTGGAAGAGTCTATTGATCTTGTTTATCTAGATTTCTCTAAAGTAT
Source organism: Eleutherodactylus coqui (assembly GCF_035609145.1). Lineage (NCBI taxonomy): Eukaryota > Metazoa > Chordata > Amphibia > Anura > Eleutherodactylidae > Eleutherodactylus > Eleutherodactylus coqui. The sequence goes on along the minus strand of NC_089837.1, from coordinate 277,752,828 downwards.
TTAACACTGTGCCGCACAATAGATTGATATATAAAATGAGATAGCTTGGTCTGGGCAAAAACGTGTGTACCTACGTAAGGAACTGGCCCAGAGATAAAAAAGCAGAGGGTAGTAGTAAATAGTTCATACTCTGATTGGGCCACTGTTGCTAGTGGGGTGCCACAGGGTTCAGTATTAGGCCCCATTCTGTTCAACATATTTATCAATGACCTGATAGAGTAAAATATCAATATTTGCAGATGATACAAAATTATACATGGCAACTAATACAACAGAGGACAATGTGCGGCTACAAAAGGACCTAGATAAACTAGGGGCTTGGGTAGAAAAATGGCAAATGAAATTCAATATTGATAAATGTAAGGTTATGCACATGGGCAGGAGAAAGGGGTGTCACCAATATACACTAAACGGGGTACTGCTAGGGAAAAGTGATATGGAAAAAGACCTGGGGGTACTAGTGGACTGTAGATTTAACTGGAGCAATCAATGCCAGTCAGCTGCTGCAAAAGCAAATATAGTCTTGGCAACGAATTAAAAGAGGCATAGGGGCGAGGGACGAGAACATTATTCTTCCACTATACAAGGGATTTGTCAGACTTCACATGGAATACTGTGTACAGTTCTGGACACCGGTGCTCAGGAAAGATGTTGCAGTGCTTGAAGGGATTCAAAGAAGGTCAACTAAACTCATTCATGAAATGAAGGGACTGGATACCTAGAGAGACTATTAAAATTGGGATTATTTACCCTGGAAAAAAGACTGTTAAGGGGCGACCAAATAACTATGTATAAATACATTAGGGGACAATACAAGGATCTCTCACATGATCTGTTTAAACCCAGGACTGCGACGGTAACAAGAGGGTATCCTCTACGTCTAGAAGAAAGCAGGTTTCATCACCAACACAGAAGGGGACTGTGGAACTCTCTGCCTGAGGACGTGGTGATGGCAAAATCCATAGAGTAGTTTAGGACAGGACTAGATGTCTTTCTCGAGCGCTATGATATTACAGGATATAGACATTAGGTGACCAGCGGGGATTTTCATCGAGTAATTACTCTGGCTGCCATTATGGAGTCAAGAAGGAATTTTTTCCTCTATCGGAGGTAATTGGCTCGTGGGACTCTCCTATGCCTTCGGCCGCCCGCAGGCGGCCGGGTCAAATCCCGCTGCGAGAATCCTCGCAGGGGGATACGGACCCGTGCCCCTGCAGAGGCCTGCTGCTCACGCGCTCCCGGCATCTTCCATCTCTGCTATGTGCCGGCCAGCCAGCACATGCGCAGAGTGGAGCCAGCCCGTCACTACTGACATTTCTGTGCAGGCCTCTGTGAGACCCGCACAGAAATAGAACATGCTGCGATTTTTTTTCTGCATGTGTCTTCACATGGACAAATTGCGGCTGTGTGCATAGGATTGCGTTTTGCAATGCAATCCTATGCAGGCAGGCACACTGCAGAATTTCCGCCCGTGTGCAGGAGGCCTTCCTGTGTACCAACAAGTGGGAGATTAAAACAGGCTGAACTAGATTGACATTGTCTTCATTCAGCCTAACATACTATGTTACTATGTTAATTCATGCGGAACAAATTTTTTTAACCCCTTAAAGGCCAAGCACAGTAAATTTATGACACTTCAATCTGGGCTTTAATCCCGGACTATAGTAAAAATATAGTACAGGATTAAAGCTCCTGTTCCTGCAATGTAGTAGAAGCAGGTCAAGTTCTTGGCAGTTTTTAACAGCTTCGACCTTCTCCTTTACAGCCTGCACAGCATTCCATGAATGCTATGTAGTGAAGAGAGACAGTGGAAGTGTTACTGTGGTATCTTGCAGCAACTGAGACCCAAGACACATGCTGAGGAGATGGCACTTGTCACAGTGGCTTTACCAAACTCCTCCCCAGAGGGACGCGTATGGCCTGAGCCAAGGCACCACTAGGCCTCTTCCAGGCAACACTGGGACAGCAGTTACCTGTATAGATGTGTAGTGGACTGAAGAAGTTGTCACTCGTGACACCACTGTTCTTTCACACCATTGGTTGTCCAGCGGGAAAAATAATAGAGTCCACACACAGTTATAGTTGAATACTTCAATCACTGGGAATGGGCAGTGACTGGAACTTTACTTTTTCAAGAAAACAGACTTCACACACCATTGCAGGAGAAAACAATTTCAGCAAGGTCAGGGAGGAAAACACAGGATGAAACCGGGCCTACAGTCCTAGTTATTTGTATGACTTCGCTCCTGGACAGACTCACCGGAGGTGTAAAAGCACTCTGCTGACACTCACTTGTACTCAGAAGACAGAACACTGCATGGCAGGCTCCTTCCACTCTCCCTCAAGGTAGAGTTCCTGGGATGGGAACATCAAGATACCTCTCCTCAGCTTCCATTCTTCACCACATGAGGGTTGAAGGTACCCTTATGTGGCTGGCACTCTCTTTCAAGCAACCCAGAAGAACAGACTCACCATACTTTTTGGCTTGCACTCATATTTATATCATACAACATCACATGACAAGACAATTGGTTATAATTTCCAGACATATCCCAGCCATTCACAGACATTACCCTCTTACATGCTGTACATGCTGCAGCTGTGCAATACACATAACTAGAGACAAGACAATTTGCACAATGCATCCACACTGAAGACATGACATGCATGACTATTATGAAGGGGCCAGATATATAGACTTTGGGCTACTACATTACTTCCGCTATTCGACTCGGCAATCATTTGACTCTGGATGCCCCCTGCCAAGGCAAAGCTGCAATGTCCTAGCAGACCCAGAATCAGCTATGTTAGTGACTATTGACACTGCAGGGGGATGTTTTCCCCTGTAACTGGGGCTTCTACAGGATGTCATAGGGAACATAGATGTTAAAAAAAAGTTACAAAAATAAGTTAAAAAATTACAGTATAAAATAAAAAAAATATACACATAAAAAAGAAAATGACCCATCGCCGACACCAACCAAAACTGTCGCCATATGTCCCTTGTAATCAGACTATATAAATGATATGTTAAAACGTCCAAAAGAAAATAGGGAGCCCATTCCCTACTTTATTTTAGTGTAAATATACTAATTTTAAAAATAAACTATAAAAAAGAAAATTTTTTTTTAAAAACTTTTTACCCCTAGTAAAATTTTAAAACAGAATAAAAAATAGGCCTATGCGTCACGGAAAAATAAAACACAGCAAAAAGTAGTGACACATTTGCAATTATGATTAGAAAAGGTTTTCAGGATCATATGTGTTTTTTTATTGTTCACTGTAATATGTGTAATATTATTTGTATGCTTGCTAATAGTTGCAGTAATCCAAACATAGGTCCAAAACAATGCTGAACAATGCATGTGAAAATGCTCAGCAATTCATGTAAACCCATCAACAAAAACAAGCACTATATCTCAGTTAACATATACTTTATTATAATCATTTTAAAAACAAATGATACATGGTCACATACAAAAATCAAAAATTGATCAAAGGCCAAAGTATATTCCAAATCAATAGGATTTAATAGTAACATGGGATTGAATAGTAACACGCATCTTGCCCAAAGTGCAATACTTCCACTGAATGTAAGGGGGTTTCTATGATTTCCTACGATGTGATGTTCCTGGACATTCGCAATGGATGCTCTAACAGTAGTTTCCCATCATATATGTATTCCAACATCCACAGTACCGTTCTTCCATGATCCTTATTTCTTGGTGAAATCGTTCCCCACACAATGGAAATCTATCCAAATGATTGTACAGATACTCATGTTGCAACCAAGTGTAGAAAATGTAGTGAGCATATTCCCCATGAGTGCACTGTAGTCAGCAGCTTTGTCGTTTCCAAGAAAATTCTTTACAACCATACGGAACGATGACCACGCACATGTCTCAACATTGTTCATAGAATCTTGCAAGCGGTGGTCTTTCATAAGTTCCCTGATTTGTCGTCCATCGAATATACCTCCTTTAATTTCTCCATGTTCACCCCAGGAAATTTTCAGAAGTCAGCAGGGATACTTCGAGTGGGTGCGCCACCTCTGGCTGGGTAGAGTTAGGCTACTCTGCCTAAGATGGTAGCTTGTGCGGCAGGTGGGATTGCAAAGTGATTCTCTCTACAAAACCAAGTTTAATGTGTAATGGTGGCAATATGATCTTTTCTCTATCCACCAAAGGTTCTGTGATGATATTTTTTTTCTCCAGGAACCATGTTTTCTCTCAAAGGCCATTATCTCACCCACTATTGATCTTTAGCTATGCTGTCCCACAGACATAGAAAACATGGGTACTTTGTGTACTTGCTCTGCTGCCATAGAAAGAAATTTACCATTTTCAAATTCACATAAATGATCTCTTGGTGACCGCGATACACTGTCTTCTGTAGGACTGTGGCTATTGTTGCCTGATCTTCCCGCATACTAACTGAGTGACCAATAGGAATTAACCTGAATCTGTTTCTGTTATGTAGAAGTACGCATTTTAGGCTGCATTTGGAGCTATCTAAGAACAACCACCATTTGCTTGGTGTGTATTCACTCACATTCAGTTTCATGAGTAACCCTTGCACGTTGCAAGAAAACAAAATAAATTTCTTATGTGAAGAATGGCAGAAACTCTTCTTCTCTGTTGAGGTATACTGTGATTTTAGTTTCCGTTAACGGTAAACTTCTTTCTGCCAGCCGGGAAGCTAACAACTCTTCTTTGGAAGATTTAGTTGTCTTATGAGGTTGTAATTCTATGTGATTGAAATCTGATGCAGCTGGTCTTTCAAAGTCACTGTCATGTAGTTCAGCATAGCTTTCTTTCTCACCATCCGGCTCATCTTTTTCTTCGGAGAGCTCTGGAAGGCTGCTACATGTTAGGACAGGTATATATCTTGAATGTAGTACAGGGTGATTACGGAGGCTAAATCGAGATATGTCCACTTACTCTGTTTTTCCTATTGATACCCTTTATATTCACCAAACAAAAGTAACAGTCATTGCTATAGTTGCTCTGCTCGTGCCATACCAAATTTCATGCACTTCCTTTTCCCATTCCACCATTGTCGCTAATGCTCTGTACATGCTTTGCACACAATATGTGGTGCTCAAGGCTTGTATTGGTACCCCAGTTTCACTGCGAAGTAAGCTAAATTAGCTCTTTTCACAAAGTCTGTTATAGATTGTCTCTGCTGAGGGAATGTTTATTCCCCGCAAATGAAACTAAAAACATCAGGATGATGGACATATAATGGAAACAAAACACATATGAACATCAACAAAATCAAGGATATATTGTACATGAACAGTAAAGAAATTCTGCAGCAAAAATAAAGTAATAATTAATATCAGCGATATCTCAAAAATTAGAGCTCCTACAAAGAAAAAAAAAAGAATTTCTGGAATCAGCAGCACACAAATACCCACAATCAGGTTGAAAATTCCAGGCACCAAGAAAAAAATATTTTTTTGTTTCCCAGTATTATAATAAAGTATATATTTTAACTAGAGATGAGCGAGCACCAAAATGCTCGGGTGCTCGTTACTCGGGACGAAATTATCGCAATGCTCGAGGGTTCGTTTCGAGTAACGAACCCCATTGAAGTCAATGGGCGACTCGAGCATTTTTGTATATCGCCGATGCTCGCTAAGGTTTCCATTTGTGAAAATCTGGGCAATTCAAGAAAGTGATGGGACCGACACAGCAACGGATAGGGCAGGCGAGGGGCAACATGTTGGGCTGCATCTCAAGTTCACAGGTCCCACTATTAAGCCACAATAGCGGCAAGAGTGGGCCCCCCCCCCAACAACTTTTACTTCTGAAAAGCCCTCATTAGCAATGGATACCTTAGCTAAGCACCACACTACCTCCAACAAAGCACAATCACTGCCTGCATGACACTCCGCTGCCACTTCTCCTGGGTTACATGCTGACCAACCACCCCCCCCACGACCCAGTGTCCACAGCGCACACCAAACTGTCCCTGCCCAGCCTTCAGCTGCCCTCATGCCACGCCACCCTCATGTCTATTTATAAGTGCGTCTGCCATGAGGAGGAACCGCAGGCACACACTGCAGAGGGTTGGCACGGCTAGGCAGCGACCCTCTTTAAAAGGGGCGGGGCGATAGCCCACAATGCTGTACAGAAGCAATGAGAAATCCAATCCTGTGCCACCTCCATCTGGAGCTGCACACGTGGGCATAGCAATGGGGAACCTATGTGCCACACACTATTCATTCTGTCAAGGTGTCTGCATGCCCCAGTCAGACCGCGGTTTTTGAGAAATAGTCACAGGCAGGTACAACTGGGAATCCCCAACTCCGCAATGGGAATTCCGTGTGCACCCACAGCAAGGGTGGCTCCATGGAACCCACACGCTGTACATAAATGTATCCCATTGCAGTGCCCTGGACAGCAGAGCTAACGTCAGATGAAATGCAGGTGGGCTTCGGCCCACACTGCATGCTCCAGTCAGACTGGGGTTCTTTAGAAGTGGACACAGATGCATTTACAACTCCCTGTGGACCCACAGCATGGGTGGGTGCCAGGAAGCCACTGGCGGTACATAAATATATCCCATTGCATTGCCCATCACAGCTGAGGTAATAATGTCATGTTTAATGCAGGTGGGCTTCGGCCCACACTGCATGCCCCAGTCAGACTGGGGTTCTTTAGAAGTGGACACATGTAGTTACAACTCCGTGTGGACCCACAGCATGGGTGGCTCCCTGGAACCCACCGGCGGTACATAAATATATCCCATTGCATTGCCCATCACAGCTGAGGTAATAATGTCATGTTTAATGCAGATGGGCTTCGGCCCACACTGCATGCCCCAGTCAGACTGGGGTTCTTTAGAAGTGGACACAGATGCATTTACAACTCCCTGTGGACCCACAGCATGGGTGGCTCCCTGGAACCCACCGGCGGTACATAAATACATCCCATTGCAGTGCCCAACACAGCTGATGTAACGTCAGCTGTAATGCAGGTGGGCTAAAAATTAATTTGATTACACTGTAGGCGAGGGCCCCCAAAAATTGGTGTATCAACAGTACTAATGTACCTCTGAAAAATTGCCCATGCCCAACCAAGAGGGCAGGTGAAACCCATTAATCGCTTTGGTTAATGTGGCTTAATTGGTAACTAGGCCAGGAGGCAGCCCAATTAAAATAAAAATTGGTTGAGGTGAAAGTTTCAACGCTTTAATGAGCATTGAAACGTATAAAAATTGTTTAGAAAAATTATATGACTGAGCCTTGTGGGCCTAAGAAAAATTGCCCGTTCGGCGTGATTATGTGAGGTTTCAGGAGGAGGAGCAGGAGGAGGAGGAGGAATATTATACACAGATTGATGAAGCGAAAAGGTCCCCGTTTTTGATGGGGATACAGAACGATGCTTCCATCCGCGGGTGCAGCCTACGTATTGCTTAGGTATCGCTGCTGTCCGCTGGTGGAGAAGAGAAGTCTGGGGAAATCCAGGCTTTGTTCATCTTGATGAGTGTTAGCCTGTCGGCACTGTCGGTTGACAGGCGGGTACGCTTATCTGTGATGATTCTCCCAGCCGCACTAAACACCCTCTCTGACAAGACGCTAGCCGCTGGACAAGCAAGCACCTCCAGGGCATACAGCGCGAGTTCAGGCCACGTGTCCAGCTTCGACACCCAGTAGTTGTAGGGGGCAGAGGCGTCACGGAGGACGGTCGTGCGATCGTTTACGTACTCCCTCACCATCCTTTTACAGTGCTCCCGCCGACTCAGCCGTGACTGGGGAGCGGTGACACAGTCTTGCTGGGGAGCCATAAAGCAGTCAAGGGCCTTAAAGAGTGTTGCCCTGCCTGTGCTGTACATGCTGCCTGATCTCCGCGCCTCCCCTGCTACCTGGCCCTCGGAACTGCGCCTTCGGCCACTAGCGCTGTCATATGGGAATTTTACCATCAGTTTGTCCGCCAGGGTCCTGTGGTATAGCAACACTCTCGAACCCCTTTCCTCTTCGGGTATGAGAGTGGAAAGGTTCTCCTTATACCGTGGGTCGAGCAGTGTGTACACCCAGTAATCCGTAGTGGCCAGAATGCGTGTAACGCGAGGGTCACGAGAAAGGCATCCTAACATGAAGTCAGCCATGTGTGCGAGGTTACCTGTACGCAACACATGACTGTCCTCACTAGGAAGATCACTTTTAGGATCCTCCTCCTCCTCCTCAGGCCATACACGCTGAAAGGATGACAGGCCAGCAGCATGTGTACCCTCACCAGTGGGCCAAGCTGTCTCTTCCCCCTCCTCCTCATCTTCCTCCTCCTCCTCCTCCTCCTCACCGCGCTGAGATATAGACAGGAGGGTGCTCTGACTATCCAGCGACATACTGTCTTCCCCCGGCTCTGTTTCCGAGCGCAAAGCGTCTGCCTTTATGCTTTGCAGGGAACTTCTCAAGAGGCATAGCAGAGGAATGGTGACGCTAATGATTGCAGCATCGCCGCTCACCACCTGGGTAGACTCCTCAAACTTTCCAAGGTCCTGGCAGATGTCTGCCAACCAGGCCCACTCTTCTGAAAATAATTGAGGAGGCTGACTCCCACTGCGCCGCCCATGTTGGAGTTGGTATTCCACTATAGCTCTACGCTGCTCATAGAGCCTGGCCAACATGTGAGCGTAGAGTTGCACCGTGTGGGTACGTCGCACAGCAGTCGGTGCACTGGCAGATGAAACCGATGTTGCAGGGTGCGCAGGGTGGCAGCGTCCGTGTGGGACTTGCGGAAATGTGCGCAGAGCCGGCGCACCTTTCCGAGCAGGTCTGACAAGCATTGGTAGCTTTTCAGAAAGAGCTGAACCACCAAATTAAAGACGTGGGCCAGGCATGGCACGTGCGTGAGGCTGCCGAGCTGCAGAGCCGCCACCAGGTTACGGCCGTTGTCACACACGACCATGCCCGGTTGGAGGCTCAGCGGCGCAAGCCAGCGGTCGGTCTGCTCTGTCAGACCCTGCAGCAGTTCGTGGGCCGTGTGCCTCTTATCTCCTAAGCTGAGTAGTTTCAGCACGGCCTGCTGACGCTTGCCCACCGCTGTGCTGCCACGCCGCGCGACACCGACTGCTGGCGACGTGTTGCTGCTGCTGACACATCTTGATTGCGAGACAGAGGTTGCGTTGGAGGAGGAGGAGGACGCGGGTGGTTTAGTGGAGGAAGCATACACCGCCGCAGATACCACCACCGAGCTGTGGCCCACAATTCTGGGGGTGGGTAGGACGTGAGCGGTCCCAGGCTCTGACTCTGTCCCAGCCTCCACTAAATTCACCCAATGTGCCGTCAGGGAGATATAGTGGCCCTGGCCGCCTGTGCTTGTCCACGTGTCCGTTGTTAAGTGGACCTTGGCAGTAACCGCGTTGGTGAGGGTGCGTACAATGTTGCGGGAGACGTGGTCGTGCAGGGCTGGGACGGCACATCGGGAACTGAGTAGCTGGGACGGCATCGACTGGGACGGCATCGACTGGGAACTGAGTAGCTCCGGGCCGCCGCCGCCATCATACTTTTGAAGGACTCCGTTTCCACAACCCTATACGGCAGCATCTCCAGGCTGATAAATTTGGCTACGTGCACGTTTAACGCTTGAGCGTGCGGGTGCGTGGCGGCGTACTTGCGCTTGCGCTCAAACACTTGCGCTAGCGACGGCTGGACGGTGCGCTGAGAGACATTGGTGGATGGGGCCGAGGACAGCGGAGGTGAGGGTGTGGGTTCAGGCCAGGAGACGGTAGTGCCTGTGTCCTCAGAGCGGGGTTGGATCTCAGTGGCAGGTTGGGGCACAGGGGGAGAGTCAGCGGTGCAAACCGGAGGCGGTGAACGGCCTTCGTCCCACCTTGTGGGGTGCTTGGCCATCATATGTCTGCGCATGCTGGTGGTGGTGAGGCTGGTGGTGGTGGCTCCCCGGCTGATCTTGGCGCGACAAAGGTTGCACACCACTGTTCGTCGGTCGTCTGCACTCTGTGAAAAACTGCCAGACCTTTGAGCACCTCGGCCTCTGCAGGGTGGCATGGCGTGAGGGGGCGCTTTGGGAAACAGTTGGTGGATTATTCGGTCTGGCCCTGCCTCTACCCCTGGACACCGCACTGCCTCTTGCAACCTGCCCTGCTGCTGCACTTGCCTCCCCCTCTGAAGACCTGTCTTCAGTAGGCGTAGCAAACCAGGTGGGGTAAGTCACCTCATTGTCCTGCTGCTCTTCCTCAGAATCCTCGGTGCGCTCCTCCCTCGGACTTAATGCCCTTAATACTACCTCACTGATAGACAACTGTGTCTCATCGTCATTGGCCTCCTCACCCACTGAAAGGTCTTGAGACAGTTGCCGGAAGTCCCCAGCCTCATCCCTCGGACCCCGGGAACTTTGCAATGGTTGGGCATCAGTCACGATAAACTCCTCTGGTGGGAGAGGAACCACTGCTGCCCAATCTGAGCAGGGGCCCGAGAACAGTTCCTGGGAGTCTGCTCGCTCCTCAGAACGTCTCATTTTCATGGAGTGAGGAGGCTGGGAGGAAGGAGGAGCAGCAGCCAGAGGATTCTGAGTTGCAGCAGTGGACGGCGCAGAACTGTGGGTGGACGATAGGTTGCTGGAAGCACTTTCTGCCATCCACGACAAGACCTGCTCACACTGCTCATTTTCTAATAAAGGTCTACCGCGTGGACCCATTAAATGTGCTATGAATGTGGGGACGCCAGAAACGTACCTCTCTCCTAATCCCGCAGCAGTCGGCTGCGATACACCTGGATCAGGAGCTCGGCCTGTGCCCACACCCGGACTAGGGCCTCTGCGTCCTCGGCCGCGCCCACGTCCTCTAGACCTACCCCTACCCCTCAGCATGCTGTATTACCAGTAATGTAGAAACACAACGCTGTAATTAAATGTGCCGCTTATTGGTCTGTGGTTGGAGGCTGGGTTCGCTTACGGAACGCCAGGAAATAATTTGGCGCAAGCCTGCTGTAACACTTAGCTGGCTGCGTATGATTTTGTAGAACTACTATACCCAGCACACACAGACCCAGAACACTGAGCACAGTGACAGGCAGGCCAAATAAATTTTTTTCCAATATTTTTTTAGAAAAGGCCCACTGCCACTGCCTATATTCAATCAATAATATATGTCTTCTGTCCCTGGAGTGTGTCACAGAACTACAGAGTGTTGCACTGTTATTAACTGCAACAGAGCGGTGATTTCAGAGCCAGGAAATAATTTGGCGCAAGCCTGCTGTAACACTTAGCTGGCTGCGTATGATTTTGTAGAACTACTACACCCAGCACACACAGACCCAGAACACTGAGCACAGTGACAGGCAGGCCAAATAGATTTTTTGACCAATATTTTTTAGAAAAGGCCCACTGCGTATATTCAATTAATAATATATGTCTTCTGTCCCTGGAGTGTATCACAGAACTACAGAATGTTGCACTGTTACTAACTGCAACAGAGCGGTGATTTCAGAGCCAGGAAATAATTTGGCGCAAGCCTGCTGTAACACTTAGCTGGCTGCGTATGATTTTGTAGAACTACTACACCCAGCACACACGGACCCAGAACACTGAGCACAGTGACAGGCAGGCCAAATAGATTTTTTGCCCAATATTTTTTTGAAAAGGCCCACTGCGTATATTCAATCAATAATATATGTCTTCTGTCCCTGCCTCCACACTTCTGTCCCTGGAGTATTACTGCAGGGCGCAATGCTCTGCACGGCCGATATACCCCCCCAAAAAAAAAGTGCAACACTGCAAAAAGCAGCCTCCACACTACTGCACACGGTTAGATGTGGCCCTAAGAAGGACCGTTGGGGTTCTTGAAGCCTACACTAACTCCTAACACTCTCCCTATAGCAGCTCCAACACGATAGCACTGTCCCTCAGCTATGTCACAACGCATCTGAGGCGAGCCGCGGGAGGGGCCGATTTTTATACTCGGGTGACACCTGATCTCGCCAGCCACTCACTGCAGGGGGGTGGTATAGGGCTTGAACGTCACAGTGGGAAGTTGTAATGCCTTCCCTGTCTTTCAATTGACCAGAAAAGCGCGCTAACGTCTCAGAGATGAAAGTGAAAGTAACCCGAACATCGCGTGGTGCTCGTTACGAGTAACGAGCATCTCAAACACGCTAATACTCGAACGAGTATCAAGCTCGGACGAGTACGTTCGCTCATCTCTAATGTTAACCTAAATATATTGCTCATTTTTGCTGATGGGTTTTAATAATTGCATTACAATTATTGTAGTCTGTGTTGTTATATATGTTAGCTTAATAACATCACTTCTTATTTTCTTTACAGTGAAGATCCATGGAGAGCTGCGAAGATGATTAAAGCATACATGCAGCAACATAACATTCCTCAACGAGAAGTGGTTGATATTACTGGACTAAACCAATCACATCTTTCCCAACATCTCAACAAAGGGACTCCTATGAAAACTCAAAAACGTGCTGCTCTATATACCTGGTATGTCAGGAAGCAACGGGAGATACTAAGACGTAAGTTTCAAAGTAAAAGGTCCACACTTTTTTCAGTTTAATGGATAAAGTTTCTAATACTTACCAGCTATTGTTATGGTCTAACACTTCTCACAGTGTTCTGATCAGAGTGTGCTGGTGCTGACATTCCCAGCAATCAGCTGTAAACTATGGGGTAACCAAGCACCGAATGATCAAGTTCCCTGCAGCTCTACCTTAGAAGAAACAAATCATTACACCATTCTTATTGATATCTATGGATTGTCCATGTAATGTGTAAAACTGGGAGCAAGTCCAGTGGGTCAGTTGCTAGAGGTATCAGGGTCCAAAGCTTCCTTGGCTAAACTGGGCATACAGAGGACAAGCATTTCATCTGGGAAACGCGATTGCTGTGGCTTCGCTGAGCAGAAGTGCCTGTAGCCCAAGTCCATGGGGAGGACACTGTAGAGTGGTAGTATAGCCGGCCGGTGTGCATTTCAGATGAAACTGCTACAACTCTTGGGTTAAATCACTAGATGATCACATTTCTTGTGATGTTTTTTAATTTTACTGGAAAAAGCAAATAACAGTATCTCTAACGCCAAACAGTCTCTTACCGTATCCAGTTACATGAGGTAGCAATGAATGTTGCTCAACTCAGCTTTGCATCTGGTAATAGCATAGCAAATGGAAATACAATCTGGTCAGAGCTTGCATTGGCATGGCAGTATGTAGAACAGATTTTTGCAGCGTGGTGCATAGCCCATAAGGGAAATCAAAAAAGCCTCTTTCAGCGTATCACACTTTCTGTCTCTCAGTGTCTTTCTTCCTTCTACACATCAGCACTGCTTCTCATGCTCCGCTCCCTAGGCCTTAGGCCCACCTTCTGCTGACTGTGAACACCTGCAGCCTCTGTTCCTTCAAGACACAGTTCCTTACAGTTTACTTAAAAACAGGAAACAACTGTAAACAGCTAAGGGAAGTTACCTTACCGCTCTTACATTCCCTCCACCCCTTTGTGTATGGTCATCCTGGCCAACACAGAACATTTTTAGGAATGTCCCCTTTTTTCTTCTTTTTTTAAGCATAAAGAACATGAAACAGATACATCATAGAGAATTATCAACAATGAAAAAGCAATGCAATCTTTAGGGCTTTTGGCTGCCTAAACCTATCCCTGTCCCCCTCTAACTATAACAACAGGGCACAATTGCACATTTACATATTGCCCTTTTTAACTGGGAGGCCTAGCCCACTCTTCGGTCTAGGCATCCTGCATATACTCATGCCAGAGGAAGTCCAAATCTGGGGCTCCGGCAGTGCCTCCTTCTACTGCAGACGTTTGAACAGGGGAGGCTGAGTAAACATCACCTTTCCCCAGTTGTCTATGATTGGGTGCTGGCCTCCAACTCCTCCGGGCCTTGGGTAACTGCCTACCATGGACCCAGCACCCCAACCATGCAAGTATAGTGAATCATTTCATCAACACGGAGATCATGGGCAACTCAGACCACTGACATTTAGTGGAAAAAAATAGTATGTCTCGTTACGTCCCACACAGATCCACATCTGGAATAAGGGTCAAACTTTTCCAGGGGATGTTCCTCTGGAGTCATTCATTGAAGTTGCAGTCGCTCTTGCTGCTCTCTCTCAGCTTGCTGAATTCTTGCCTCCTCTACCAGCTATTGTTAACCCAATCTGGAATTGTATTAGGCATTTGGTACCAGGCTTGGCTGGGTTGGGTATCACTTACGGGAGGAGTCATAAGTCACTTTTCCTCTCATGGAATGGAGTCGCTGCAGGTAATAATATTATCTTGCTTAGAAGGGGAATTGCCAACCACTTGCTTTTTAGACCTCACATCCATCTAAGGTTCATCGTCAAAACTAAAAATCCACTGGCAACTGATGGGTGCCACTGAGGTGACCACCGCCATTAAGTGGAATGGTGAGGCCTCTGTCCTTACAGATTCCAGCACAGTGTCCCCCACAGTGTCTTAAGAGAGGACCATCCATGCTCACAGTGCCATGTATAAAACTGTGAGTGAGTCCGGCAGGTTGGTCTCTGAGGGTACCAGGGTGCAGGAGTGCCTCAGCTAAGCTGGGCATAAAGTGAACCAGCATTTCATCTGGGGAAAGTTAGTGCTGTGGCTTCACTAAAAGGAAGCTCCTGAGTCCATGGGGGGCATTTAGGTAAATCCCTCTACACATGACCCAAACTGAGCGTGAGAACACCTACAGCCTCCTTGCTTAAAGGCACTGCTCCTTACAGTTTACCCAAAACAAGGAACATAGCATTACACAATGCATAAACATGCTGGGTATTCCAGAGTAACAAATGCCCTTGGTGGCCACTCTGGCTATTAGATCAGAGTCTTCAAGAGGGCAAACCTCATTCCATTTGACAATGAGTTTTCTAAACCACACAACTCCTTTAACAGCTTCTCACCTTGTGCTGTAATAGTACGCCCTGGCTTGTACTCAGCGTAAAATACACTATTATTATGGCCATGTGATGATGTAGGTTCAAGAGCTGTGCTTGCACCATCACTTGAGAGTAACTTCTGTATTATACCCTTTAGATGATACATCTGCCTGCCCATCAGCCATTTGCAATGCAATTGTTTATAATTGACAGGTTTCCATAGCAACCAGAGACCTCTGGATCTGCCATGGATGTTAATGTAAAAAAACCCCAGATAATAGACCATAATATAGAAGTATTGCAGTGTGTAATCTGACCGATCATCAGCACATTCATGTCCCCTGCAGGGACGTAGAAAAAAGGTGAAATATTAAGGTAAAAAAATGGCTTTTTTCATGCTGCCTCTCAGAAAAATGCAATTAGGCTGGTTTCACATGGACGAGAAAATCGTGAGATGCACAAATCTCACACAAATATGAAACCTAATGGGGTCGGAGGCAGCAGCGCCTGTCCCAAAACAATGGGAGAACTATGTGAAGCAATGCTGCGGCTGTGACATGGATGGCAAGGGCGATATTGAGCCATGATTCACAGCCCGATATCGCTCTTGGCCATGTGAAACTAGCTTCAAAGTGATGAAAAAATTGTATATACCACAAATTGGTATTAATAAAAACAACAGCTTGTTATGTAAAGTACAAGCCCTCACACAGCTCAATCAGTGGAAAGATTAAATAAAACAAAACTATTTGTCTTTGCCTGTAATAATGCAAAAATAAATTATTCCCCAAATGAGGGTTTTTATTGTGGAAAGATAGAAAAATATTACTTTAGTATTATCTTAATCATACTGGCCTACAAGAAAAAGTCATTTATACTGCATGTTAAATGCATTAAAAATAGCACTGTCCCCTCTCAATTTTACATTATATGTACCCAAAAATAGTCCTAATAAAACTACAGCTCACCTCACAATGAATATTTGTCTAAGTTGACAGAAGAATAAAAAAGTTAAGATTTTTGAAAAATGGAGATAAAAATCCCTAGAGATTGTCATGTTCTTAAAGGGAATCTGCCAACCTGCCATCAACTGGCTCAGTGATAGAAAGCAGGAGGTGGTTTGGGTCACCGTTACTAGTTGGGTACCATAGAAGTCAGTATTGGGCCCTGTTCTCTTAATATATTAACAACATTTGGAGGGATTTGACATTAAAATATCAATATTTGCAAATGATGCAAAACTATGTAAAATAATTAACACAATCCCAGTTGCCTACGTGGGCTTCTGCTTATCTGCTGGAGGAGATGTGGCGCTTGAAACATCCACACGATATTTCATACTCTTGCAATTCAGTGACTCATGGTTCTTTTTCTCGCACTGACCTGTGCTTCGGGTCCCCGGAATGTCTTCCTTTGGTGTGTGACGTCTCTTATCTACCCCGAGGTATTTTGGACCACTCACCA